>NC_081416.1:45284760-45604822 GCF_949786415.1 Peromyscus eremicus
TGAGCCTTTCCTTACCATGTTACTCTCTGTTAGGTGGGCTAGCTGGTGCTGCCTCCAAAATCACCAGTGCTATGGCGAAAGGGGTAGCAGCCATGACGATGGATGAAGACTACCAGCAGAAGAGAAGAGAAGCAATGAATAAGCAGCCAGCTGGCCTTAGAGAAGGCATCACTCGTGGAGGAAAAGGCCTGGTTTCTGTAAGAAATTTCATGGGGTTATGAACATGTGAGGGAATGGCTTGTAAGTCAACATTTTATGAATAAAGAAGTAAACATATAAGTCTACTTAAATTGCTATCGAACATTATAATGTAGCTTATAAAATATTTACGTAATCTCCAAAAACATTTTGTTTAAATAGAATACTTAGGAAATAAATGTTAGTTATTGTGATCTATAAGAAGAAAAAACTCTGAAAAAAATTTTTGAAGCAAAATGGTCTTGTAAGCATCATACAGAAATATAACTTTTCAATTGTGCTTTCTCTCCAGGGTTTTGTAAGTGGCATTACAGGCATTGTTACGAAACCAATTAGAGGCAAGTGTTGTAATTGCTTTGTCTATTACATAGCTCGCAAGTTGCTTCCACTTTCATTTGCTCCAACTGCTTATGCTGGCTGTTTTTTATAGGTGCTCAAAAGGAAGGAGCAGCAGGTTTCTTCAAAGGTGTCGGGAAAGGTTTAGTTGGAGCAGTGGCCAGGCCAACGGGTGGCATCATAGACATGGCCAGCAGTACCTTTCAGGGAATCAAAAGGTAAAGCTCTTTGTGAGTGAGTGACAGATGAGGAACATTCTGAAGCCATGAGCAATGAAGTGTGTCTACTACTGGTTTTCAGGCTCTTATTTATGAACTCTGTGGTATGGCAAATTGCATATGACTTCCTAATTTTGATTCCTTCTAAGTTGGTGCCATTATGTGACTTCAGCATTGTAGAGTTCTTCTTTGTCTTCTGTTCCCAGCAGTTGTTGTCAGGAATGAGTTAGCCAGCTAAGCTTTTACTCAGCTGAAATACATTAATATATGCTGTATGTATCAGTTTTAAATCAGCACATCCTCCCTGCTTTTGAGAGAAAAAAACCACGCCATTCCTTAGTTCACATTGAGTCTGTCTTTACTGTGTGTTTATTTATGATCTTATTTTAAGATGTTACATTCATTTTTATTGTTTGTTTCTGTTTTTGTGTAATTTAGAATTAAAATAGGAAAAGGGATCAGTTTCTTCTCCCTGTAGCTTTGGCTTTATAAGTATAACATTTTGATCCATAGTTTTCAGAGAAGCTCAGAAATCTGAAACCAAGGGAATTCAAAACATATAGCAAGCTATGCAGACTTCTCACAGAGATGCTAGATTTACCCTGCGTTGGTAAAGCCTTACCATTCTGCACCTAACTTCATTACTTTCCAGGATCAAGGACAAAGTAAAACGTTTTAGAAGGAGTAATACTATTAAGGGATGTATTTATGAAGAAACACATTAAAGCGAAGAATAAGTTAGAAGAATCAATGGTAAAATAATTGATTAGTAAATAGATCTAATTGATCTATATGGAAACAACATTAGAAATAAGTTAGTATAAAATAATAAAATATGATTTGGAAAGGAAACAATTACCATGAAACAGTTCAATGTTGTCATTTGTAAAGTGCATATGCTTGTTAATGAGATGGGACTAACTAGGGGAAAAAAACACTTTTGAGGATAGAATAATTAGCAAATAATAAAAACTTCACAAGATCCAGTTCAGTTCCTCAACTTTTACAAAGCAAAAAGTGATAAAATTGTAAAAACTTCCTAAACATTTATATAATATTTTAATATTTCTCTCAACTTTGATGCATCAGGATGTAGCTAGAGTTTTCCTGACTGGCCCACAGTCAGGACAAATCTCTGACACCCGCCAGTCCCACAGCCACTCAGACCCAACCAAATGAACACAGAGACTTATATTGGTTACAAACTGTATGGCTGTGGCAGGCTTCTTGCTAACTGTTCTTACAACTTAAATTAATCCATTTCTATAAATCTATACCTTGCCACATGGCTCGTGGCTTACTGACATCTTCTCATGCTGTTTGTCATCATGGCGGCTGGCAGTGTCTCTCTCTCTCCGCCTTCCACTTCCCAGAATTCTTCTCTTTGTCCCACCTATACTTCCTGCCTAGCCAATGGCCAATCAGTGATTTATTTACTGACCAATCAGCAACACACTTGACATACAGACCATCCCACAGCATCAGGAAAATTAAAAGTAAGTAAATGGATTGAGATATACTAATTGAGACATACTAATGAACTGTTGGCTACACAGACACACGCAGAGAAATATTTGTGTATTTCTATAATATGAATTAGGGAGTATTCTTGTCATTTAAGAAACCAGCACTGAACATAACTGGCAATGTTCCTGTCCTGGCACAGCTTACACTTTAAGTAGGAGAGTAAAGTAAGTAACCGATAAATATGTGTGGTATGTTAAGTGGCAAAAGGAAAGAAAACATACACCATGAAGGGAAAAGCAGATAGATTTGGGGATGGGACTCAATGTAGAGTGATTGTTGAACACAAATAAAACCCTGAGTTTAGCCCCCAATTCTGAAAGACAAGGAAGGAAGGAAGAAGACATGTTAAGAGAGATAAGGTTAACCAAAGTGGTGGTGGAAAAGTGCTGTCTTCCTTTCTTCCTTCCTTATTATTTTTCCAAAAGTAGATGTTAGGGATGTTGGCCCCCTCAGAGTTGGTACAGGACACCCCCAGACATCAAGTTCTCAGCCTAAATGAGATTCATTACCCTGGAGGAGCAAACAGTAGGGAGAGGCTGCCTCTGGGTCAGGCAAAGATAGACAGCAAGCAACAGCAGCAGCAGTTTGTGGGTTTTTAAGGAGAAAAAAGGGGGAGTCAGTGCTAGGGTGAGTTGGTAAATCTTGACTAGATAGCTCAGCCAGTGTACTCAAATAATGAATTTTGATGGCTAAACCTTGGTGTTTAGTCTCAGGAATGAGTTAGTGGCCAAATAAGAGAATAGACCTTGGGGACTAGCTTTGGGAATGTAATTAACGGTTTTTAGCAAGGGGGAGAGAAGGGTAAAGGTCAAAACCTACTGGCACAATGTTTGCCATGCTTGCAAGGGCCTGCTAGAGAGCGCTTCAGTAGGAAATGGTTTATTCTAAAACCCAATATGATTGACCGTGGTTCAGGACCACTGATTCAGATTATCCCAGATACCATGTGCCAGTGTGGTAACAATTTAATGAATTTCTTATAGTGATAGAAAAAAGCAAGTTAGAAATCAAGACACTTTTCAAATACATGGTTGCATTTGTTGGGTAGTGGGTTGTAGTAAAGTGGAGAAATCTGTTACAGGCCTCAGATGCTATCTGGTGACATTTGTAGGATTTTTGTTTTTTTTTGTTTTTTTGTATTGATAGGAGCTAGTAGCTTGTTCTTAATAGACTTTAAAAGTTTTATAGTTATACGGATATTAGGTGAAGCAGGAGTGGGCAGTGACAGATAATTTGGCTCTGGTCTGCAACATATTAATTCTCCATAATCATAAAGTTCAATCATCTGGTCTTGTAGAATCCTTTTTTGTTTTTAAAGAGGAAAATAGCTATCTTTTGTAATGAAATAATTATTTAACTATAACCATTAAAAATATATGACCTAAAGATAAAAATGGTAACTAATGTGATTTTTTTAACTGTCTAGAGCACTGTTAAAAATACTCCTCACAAATATCTATAAGTGATAGTATTTTTATGTTAGTTCTTTGATAATTTCATTCATGAATATAATATATTCTGATTACTCTCTTTTCCTACTATCTCCCATCTTCCTCCATCCCTATCAATTTTCCCTGACCTATCCCTTTCACAAATTCATGACTTTAGATTCTATTATGTGATTCATTTAACTTAATCTGTGACCATTGGATTGGGACTATTCATTGCAGCTCAGTAGGTAGACAATCCACCTTTCCCTGAATTTATCCATAGAAAATAGCAATGAACAAAATTGAAAGGTGTCTTGTAAATTTATTGAGCTTTAGAAGTAGGTTATTTAGTGTGAGAGTCTGGAATTTAGTAAAAAGGTCCCAGGCTATCATTAAAAGTGGTGGTGCACGCCTTTAATCCCAGCACTCGGGAGGCAGAGCCATGCGGATCTCTGTGAGTTCGAGGCCAGCCTGGGCTACCAAGTGAGTCCCAGGGAAGACGCAAAGCTACACAGAGAAACCCTGTCTCGAAAAACCAAAAAAAAAAAAGTTTAAGTTTAGCTGGGAAGTGGTGGTGCATGCTCTCAATCCCAGCACTTGGGAGACAGTTTTATTTGAAGGTGACATTCTCCTTCTTTACCTTTGCATTCCCACCTGTCTGGATAGAACACCCTTCCCCAATCTTCAGCAAGACTCACTTCCTTTATTCAAAAGTTGCTTTTCCACTAAGACTTTTATTTTACCTGTACCTTAACTCAAGATACTTTGAATTTCCCTTCCCTTCTTTATTTTTATCTTAGTTTTTTGACCACTATTTAAAATATTATATATTTTACATTGCTATCTCATTAAAATGCAAATTCCCCTAACACTTAGACTATCACTGAACATATGGTAGTCTGTTTTTTGGTGGTTATTATTGTTGTTTTGTAATTAAGCTAATTGTATTATATGCAATGGCAGGAAATAATGTAGGGAGATCCTTTACATACTGCACTATGGGTCCTCTGGCCACTGTAACAAATTCCTGCAAACCTGGTGTCAAGGGAGATCTTTTCTCTCACAGCACCTTGGCTCTTGAAGACCTCAGTGATTGGTGGCATTCCTGGGTTTGTAGCTGTGCTGTTTCATTTTCTGCCTTCATCCCCATATTCCTTTCTCCTTTGATGTCTGCTCCCTCTCCACCTGAGGACACTTCTGGTAGCACATAGAGTGCACCTGCATTATTCCCTTATTTCAGAATCCTTGATTTAATCACACTGTAAACTCTGTCATAAAGGAACACTCGCTCATTCTGAAGATTAGGACATTAGACTTCTGTGGAGCCCCATCCAAACATTATATAGACCTTTCCCAGTTTATACAATTATAGTATAATGAGATGAAAAGGACATTAGCAGAGATCTAATTCAGATTTTCCTAGTTTGACCTACTAATTTACTTGTATGTCACTGTGCCAATTATGCATGTGTTTGTCATTCTTGTAGATTTATATATCTACAACTATAGTGAAGATATCAAAAAAATCCCTCCTTTTTTTTTATGCTTACATAAAACCTGCCTTTTCTAAACCTTTTTCAACTAGGCTAATTGTTCCTATATCATTGAGTTGTAAGAATTCCTTAACTATTCTGGAAACATACTTTAAAAACCATCACCTTGAAGTATACATTGCAGTAATTTATTGTATTGTGCTGCTGCCATCACTAGCAAATTCCCATTTTTATCACCTCCAAAAGAAATCCTTTGATTGATAGCAATCACTCACCATTCCCATCTCCCCTTAGCATTAGCCATCACTGTTTATTTTTTCTGTGTTGATTTCCCTGTTTTGGATAGTATATGTAAATCGAATCATACAGCTTTTTGTGACTGGCTTCTTTCTTCCCTCCCTCCCTCCCTCCTTCCCTCCTTCCTTCCTTCCTTCCTTCCTTCCTTTCTTCCTTCCTTCCTTCCTTTTTTTCTTTTTTTTTCCAAGACTGGGATTCTTTATGTAACAGCCCTAGCTGTCCTGGAACTCACTTTGTAGACCAGTTGGCTGGCCTCCAACTCAGAGATCCCCCTGCCTTCCAAGTGCTGGGATTAAAGGCATGCACTACCACACCAGCTAGTGACTGGCTGCTTTTATTTAACATGTTTTTAAAGTTCATTTATGATGTAGCAAAAAAGTGAGCTTCCCTTTTATTGCTGAGTAATATTTTAATGAAATATATCATATATTAATTTCATTTCTGTTGCTATGAAAAATACCATGACCCAAGAGCAACTTCTAGAGAATTTGTTTGAGCATATATGTTCTATATGGAATTATAGTTCCAGAGGTTTACAGTGGTCATCCAGTTCAGTCTATAATGGTGGGGGAGGGCATGACAACAGAGGACAGGAGTTGGAAGTTGGCTGGTCACATTTCTAGCCAAATGGAGAAAACAAAGAATGTGAACTGGACATGTGGCAAGTCTGAAAGCTCCAAAAGATTGCTCCTGGTGACACACTTCCTGCAAGCTATTCCACATCCCTAAAGTTCAATACCCCTCCCTGCAGCCAGTACCAAGTGTTCAAATGCATGAGCCTATTGGGGACATTTTTAATTTAAACCATCTTTGGTTACTTGTTCATCAGCAGATGCATATTTAAGTTTTGTTCACTTTTTTAAGACTTATTCATGATCAGGCATGTTGGCACATACCTTTAGTCCCAGTGCTTGGGAGGCAGAGGCAGGCAGTTCTCAGTGAGGCTGGCCTGGTCTACATAGATGAGTTTCGGTAAGACCTTGTCTTGAGGGGGAAAAAATAAAAAATAAAACCCTGTTACTCATACGCCACTAGAAGTATTTGTGTGCAGATTTCTCCGGACAAATGGTGTGTGTTTTGAATTTTTCTCCATTATTTTCTAATATTCATTTTCCATTTTGCCCAGGATTCCCCCCACACACACACCTTTAAAAACTACTACAAGGATTCTAGTTCTTTGTATAAAGTAGATGTTCACTCCCTTCTCAGAAAAGCCTTTGATCCCCATTGGCTACCCTTAGGTCGTTAGGTGAAGATGGCCATAACATTGTGCGCTTGATGGTGTAGGTAGTGGCTGAATGACCAGAGGTAAAAGATTAAGGTGGAGAAGTGTGGGAAAGCAAGAAGGGGCAATGAGAAAAGTACAGGACACTTACTCATTGGATTAAATTTCCCCTCCCCAGACATCACACCCCTATAAGTGATTATATGATAATATATTCATTCCATTGGAGAGTTAGCCAAATTGCAGATTATAAAACTGTGAGAGAGATACTTCAGGTTATAATATGAGCAGGAAACTAGCCACAGATTAACTGGGTTATACTTCCACTTGAGAGTAATAGTTTCCCTTCAAGTATCATTGAGTGAGGAAAGACAAGTCCATCTATTCCTTAGTCACTGCCTTCTTTTCCTGCAGTTCTATGAAATAGTCCTGACAGAAGTAACTGAAGGATGGAAGGGTTTCTTTGCTTCATGTCAGTACACACTCAAAAGCAGAGACGTTTTTGTCACCAGTAAGGAGCAGGGTTTCTGTCTTGACCCTTGGTGTACTTCTTTACAGAATTTTTCCATTTTGTCTGGTCCTGGACTTCCTCACCTGTGCTCAGTGCCTGTTTTTTAAGTAGCTATTGGGTATAAAGTAGCATCTCATTGAAGTTTGAAGTTGCATTTGCTTAATGGCATATGATGTTGGACATCCATGTGGTTTTAGGCCACATATATATCTCCCATTTTTTAAAAATGACAGAATCTGATTATCATCACAAAGAAAATCCAAAGGAATTGATTTTTTTATTTGTTTATTTTGGTTTTGGTTTTTCGAGACAGGGTTTCTCCGTGTAGTTTTGGTGCCTGTCCTGGATCTCACTCTGCAGACCAGGCTGGCCTCAAACTCATAGAAATCTGCCTGGCTCTGCCTCCCGAGTGCTGGGATTAAAGGCATGCGCCACCATCGCCCAGTTTAGGAATTGATTTTTTTTATAGTTCTCTATTTTTTTTTCTGGGAATTTTACATTATATCATTAAAAAAACATTTAAAATAGAGAAGTTATATGGTATTCCTATTTATCTAAGATTATTTTATCTTTATTATTATTTTTAATTAAGATTACTTTAGTAGTTGTTTTTAACAGTGTTTAAAGAAGTTTTGATAATGTTTTGAATTGAAATAGAACTGCAGTACTTCCTTTCCTCCAGCCCTCCCCAGCTGTCCTCCTTAAGCTTCTTCCACACCCCTACTCTCAAGTTGATAGCCTCTTTTTCTTTGAGTACATTTGTTATGGACATATGTTTATGCATACGTATGCACAAATAGATATAAATACAACTTGTTCAGTGATTTGTGTGCATATAGTTTTAAGGCTGAACACTCTGGGTGGAGAACCAATAAGGGGGCCCTAGAAGACACTGTCTCACAGTAGACTTTCTGATATTATGGCTCTTACAATCTTTCCATATCTTCTTCCATAATATTTACTGAGGTGTAAGTGCAGAATTTTGATAATTTTTAAAATTTAAGTTTTGTGTGTGCGTGAATTTTATTTTATTTATTTATTTATTTTAGAGCTACAGAGACTTCTGAAGTGGAAAGTCTGCGACCGCCCCGGTTCTTTAATGAAGATGGAGTTATCCGACCTTACAGACTAAGGGATGGTACAGGAAATCAAATGTTACAGGTAAGTGAAGAAACGTCCTACAAACTAAAATCAAATATCACAACTTGAGGTGTTTTAAAATAGTTACACAATACCTTAAAAAATAGATTAGGGCTTTATTTGTCTTATTTAGCTTTATTTATACTTCTATTTACTTAGATTTTAAAGTACAATTATTTACTATAAGATTTTTCTTTCTTTTTTACAGGCCTCAAAAAGTTTGATATGAAAACTGTTAATTCATGACTTTGCAAGTGAAAGCCAACATTAGATTTTAGCCTTAAACTTTTACAAACTCTGCAGCTGTTTCAGTATTTTGAATATAAAGAAAAGATTTTGTGTTGGTAATTTAGGCTAGGAATGTAAGTCAGTCTAATCTTTCCATAGACTATTCTTGGTTTTGCTTTGGGTATTCTAGATCTGCTGAAAACCAATATGCCTTGTATGCCTTTAGCCTTGATAGTACATACTTAGCTTGTTAGGTTTTTCTCTTTGGGGTACTTCTTCCATCTTTCATACCACTACTAGTTTTTATATTAAATATAATCTTCATTTCTGTTTTATTCATGAAAGAAGGGAAAACGAAACTCAGGAACACTGCCACTGTAGATCGTCGTGGTTCTTAAGCATTTTTGAGAATGTCATGTTAGTATGTGTAGAGCCTCGTGGGATTTGATGCACAGTTCACAGCAAGTAGTATCTTTTAGTAAGGAGATACAATTGGGGGACAATAGTCTCAGACAATAGTCTGAGGCTGGAATGGTTTGTCAGTGCAGACTACTTTGTTACTTGATAACTCGTTTTAAAACTTAGATTATAGTAGAAGTAACAACTCATACCCCAGGCTATCCCATTGTAAACTTGTTTTGGTATGGAATACTAAAGTAAGCCATTTATTTGAAAATAAAGAATTAGCATTTTTCTAGTTTTGAAAATATTCATGATAGTAATAAACTGTTGAAACATGGAGCTTCTCAAATTTAAAATAACCAGGATAAAAATTTTAAAATTTTAATATTTTACTACTGCATGTAGAGTATATATTATTGCATTAAGTGTACTTTACGTCTTTGCTGGATTTTCTGTTCAGTGTGTTAAAAGTAACTGTAGCATTGCAGTACAGTATTTAGTAAAGTAACTTTTAAAATTTTTTTGTTATACATTTTATTAGTAAAGTAACTTTTTACCCTGGTTTTTAAATCTTTTTAAATCTTATTAAAGTGCCAAAATATGTGCAGATTACAATAGAATTGGCAGTTTCTACACTGAGATTCTATTATTCTTCGGAGACAGAAAAATTGTAGGTGTCACCTCTGGCTAATCCAGTTGAAGCGTTTCCACCCTATAGCCACCTGCCCTTTTTAAAGAATTAACATACTAACTTTTTACTTACTGAAAGTTGAATGGTTTTCAAAGCATAATTAAAAAATAGGTATATTTCTCAAGAACTATTTTAATAAAATTGCTACAAAATAGGGATTTGTAGTAAGGAGAATTTAGAAATAGACTATCCTCATTATTCAGGAACAGATTATACCAAAAGTTTCTCATGATTGATAATTGGATTTTAGTGGCAAGGAAGTTTATTCCACAACTTAATTAATTGTTTTATTTGGAATTTAAAACCATGAATTTCTACTCGTCATATTTAAAGATGCATATTATTTTTAGTAGCCCAGTCTTTGCTAAAGGTTCTGTTTCAGTAAATAAAATCTCATGATCTTTATCAGTTTCGTGTATTTTTCAGCAAGTGTGTTAAGCACATTATTAACTTGAATACTTACAGGAATTTATAAGATATCTTGGTATATTTATAGTTAGCATTGTTGGTTTACAGATGTAAAAAGTTGCTGTTCTGGTAGTAATAGTTCTTTTCATAAATAAAACTGCTATATTTTTAGCACATTTGTTAAAATACAATGTAATAAAATACAGAATAAAAGTGGTAGAGTTCTTCTATACCAGGTAAGAACCCCTAAGTTTGATCCTGAGCGATGCATAAGCCAGCATGGTGGTGCATTTCTATAATCCAGTAGTTGGGAGGTGGAGCCTGGAGGATCAGAATTTCAAGGTCATCTTAAACTACATAGCAAGTTTGAGGTCAGCCTGGAATAATGAGACCCTGTCTGAAAAAATAGAAATGTAATCTGCCTAGATTTCACCTAAATGATTTAATGACAATGCTTTATAAAATGCTTGTTACTTTCTGCTTTCTAATATTTCTACTTTTTTCCTCTTTTTCTAAAAAAACATTATCTCTGTTGGCTAAATGACATATGCATATACATAATAGTTAAATATAAAATATATTCATTTTATGCCATTCTGTCTAAAAAGCAGAATATTATTTCGGTACTTTCTAGTAGTCAATTAGGTGATGTGTAAAGAAGAATAATCTTTCTAGAATACCTTATTGATACATGGAACCAAGTCTAACATGAGTGTGTATGTGGAAGTTACTTTGAGGCCTGTTAGAAGGTATTATATCCACAGTTACAGAACGAATCACAGATGAAAACTTTGCTTTAAAATTACTGTAACACCTAAACATTTCATAATTTTACATGGTTTCCCTGAAGTTTTCCATACTTAACTAACCTTTATGCTTCTTTTTCCTTTACCATGCTGACAGAAAATTCAGGTCTACAGGGAATGGATTATGACTCACAGTAACAGTAGTGATGAGGAGGAAGAGACTTAGTCAGAGTCCAATTGTTAAAGTTCATATGCTCCTTATCTTTTCACTGGAATGTTTGTGTGACAGCTGTTATCACACCCATGTGTCCATTTTTAGGAACATTAAACACTGTTCGCTTATAAAATGCTTTTCTGAACATCATGATGGAGCAAAGTAATTTATTTACCCACAGGAAAATGTATTTGTCAGTCAAAGTGTAGAGTATATCATATATTATAAATTTGCTTTTATATATCCTAGCTTTGTATCCCACAGTTTGTTGTTGAGATCTGAAGTTACACTTCCATGAGGTTTTAATGTTCATGAGCTCTACTCTAAATCATCTGCTTATTTGTTAGCAAAACACCTTTTTTTAAAAAAATAAAAATGTTATGTGAATTTTGGGGCCTGTAATATATTACCATTGTTAAGAGAAAAAAGAGTGGGCGGGAGGAAGAACAGGAATACCGTTCAATGTTTTATATGTATTTAGCACTTAAAGGTATTTTTGTCAAATTTCTTTTCATAATAAACATACATAACTTGAAGCTGTGTGAATTTGTTCTATTCCAGAATCATTATAAGTTTATCTCTTATATAAAAATTCATGATTTGTCATTGAAGATTAGTTATGAGTATAATCTAAAATCTTTAATAATTATTTTATTATTTTTTCTTTGTACACTTCTGAAACAGTGAGCCAAGTTTATTGAACAATCATATCTGTTATCTAACTTACATATCCATATGTCATATTCCTATTAAAATTATGAATTAATTCAGGTCAATAGAATTTGTATAATAAATTATAAATTTAGACATACTTTTCTGAATGTTACGAAGAAAGAGTATCTTTGTCTGTTGAGTTTTACAAGCAAATCTATGTTTGGGTACTGAATTTTTTTTATTTCAAACAAATATAATTCTCTTGTCCTACTTGGCTAATATATTAGATGTGCTAATGACAACAAAAACCAAATGCCCTAAAAAGGTGAATTATTAGAAGTCATTGAAATGCATAATCACTTATGACTGCTACGTCTTTTCATCAGTAAAGGAATAACGAATATTTAGTATAACTTACACTAAACACTTTGCTTACATTGAACTTACATTAGGCTGTAGGAGATAATTTGCTAAATTTTGAGGATTTTTTTTAACTCATGATTTGATTTCTGCATTTTACACTTTTCAAGTTTTCATTCCTATAAACCATTACCTCCTATGCTCTTTGAAAATGGTCGCCCTACAACAGTAGAAAAGGACAGCTAGCCAGTAATCAGCTCTTTGGAAATTTGTCTTCCCAGCATTCAGTCACATTAAAACAAAATCAAGGGTGTATATAACTAGACCTAAAAAAAAAAAAAAAAAAGAAAGAAAAAAAGAAAGAAAGAAAGAAAAAAAGCAAATGTCAAAGAATTTGTTGTTTTTATTACAAGAATACTCTTGAAAATGTATAGATTAAAATAGTGACTATAAAATAACAGCTACTACATTACACTGAATTTGCCTTACACCTACTGTTTTCTAACCCTTGGCCAACATCAAAAAGCTACCTCTTCAGCTAAAAGCTGGAAGAGCACAGTCATCAAACTTTGTGTGCATAAGGAAGGAAAGGTGGAGAAATGTCTTGATTTCTGGTGTTGCAGAGCATAAGGCCTTTCTCAAAGAGAAAGTGCCAAACTCTTGGTTTGCAAGACAATTTACTGAGCTTTCCTGTGGTCCATCTGTGATGCTTATTTCTATGGTTCCAATTTCATGGAGATGCTCTTGACATATTAAGAATTTATCTAGAAAAATGTTCGGGTTATTTTTGCAGTAGCTTGCCATTTTAATTAAAAGAAAATTAGATGTAGAATTACATTTATTGAAAATCTCTTCAACAGTAAGATTAAGAATGACGCAGTCATCTGTAAGCTTTATTGATATGTCTTAGGGCTCCTTGTTATTTGGTTTAGCCCTTAGGAGTATGTTATGTCCTTAGCAGTATAATTGCTCCTTTCTGGTTTTCTGCCACCGTGAAATGTTTTCAAGCATCTTTAACCATGAGTACTAATTGGTTTTCCAGTTTTGCTTTTTAAAAAGCCCTGCTTTTATCAGAGAAAAGTTTAATGCTGAAAATTGCTCTGTTGTTTTGTACTGTTGTCATCTTGGTTGGAAGTGTAGAACTGGAGACAAGTACTTTATTGTTCTGCACCTACCCAAAGGATAGAAAAAGAGTTCACATTTGAAAGTTTTATGAGGTAAATAGTTCCTTTCTTTATTTATGACTGTATAACTAGCAAGTTTTTAAATGGTGTCTGTCCAATAGAAAAGTCTATGAAAAAGCAATATTTAGAACTTATTTTATAAGTTATACTGTACCTTTTTATATAGTTTAACTTTATATTCTAAATTTCTGTATGATATTTGCTTGTGTGAATAAAATAGGAATATTCTCTCTTCCCTGAATAATTACTGTTGGGAATTCTTTATTCTCGGTTGTTTCTTTCTGGTACTTGAATAGCATACTGAAAACTGGCAAAATGAAAAAAAAAATCTACTGTAGCACAAATCCTAATTGATCTTAATAAAAACCCGGAGCCAGATATCAGGGTAAAGGCTGAAAGATTCAAGAGACAAAGGAACAAGCCACAGCTACTTCTCACCTCACCAGTTCCTCAGCCGAAAAGGTCTGAGCTCCTGTCTCCTCCCACCTTATATTCCTTTCTCTGCCCAGCCATATCACTTCTGCCTACAGTATACATAATAACCACATATATGATTAAGTTTCTAAGAGCCTTTAAATGAAATCAGTTAGCATTCACATTATAATTAGATGAATAGAAATGCAGAATAACATTAACTTCAATAGTCATTTGAAGCAAGAAGCCAAAATAAATCTCAATTTAGTCAGACTAAATTTTAGCCTTGGGGCCTGCCAAGATGGCTTAGTGAGTAAAGGCACTTGCGGCCAAACCTGATGACCTGAGTTTGATACCTCTGACCTCCACACATGTACCCTGGCCTACACAGAAACACGTAAGTAGGTGCGCGTGCGCGCGCGCACACACACACACACACACACACACACACAAATAAATAAACTTTATCTTTTTTGAAATCAGTAAAAATATTTTTCTTTGAGTGTCAGTTTTAAGGTCATGTAATGAAATGTACAAACTGGAACATTGTAGGTATCTTGACTGTGACATTTCATACTTATTATGAAAACATTGTATTTATGTCTCAAGGTCTTGTACACTGAAGAATATTGCTGTTATTGTTGCTGTTCTGTCTAGTTTAAATCCTATGGTAAAATTCCACATTAAACTTTGTTATACTAATGGAAAGAGAGTTAGAACCAGCTACCCTGTTACTATGTTTCTGTTGCATCTTCAAGCCTCAGTTTTTTGTTACAGATTTCCTTGCCAGTGAATTTATCATAGCCTCCAAATATTAAAAGTCCAAAAGGTTTAAACAAAATGTTATCGCCGGGCGGTGGTGGTGCACGCCTTTAATCCCAGCACTTGGGAGGCAGAGCCAGGCGGATCTCTGTGAGTTCGAGGCCAGCCTGGGCTACCAAGTGAGTCCCAGGAAAGACGCAAAGCTACACAGAGAAACCCTGTCTCGAAAAAAAAAAAAAAAAAAATGTTATCAAGAAAACATGTATACTGAATTTAATCTAAGTTCAGTGAATGAATGAGTAAAAAGCAGTATAGGAAATCTTAAATCAAAAGATAATAAAGTACATGATTCAGAATAGGTCTGAATTAGAGAACATATTAGAATAATTTATGATTTTCATGAATTTATGGTTTTAAATGTGGTAAAGCACTTTCATATCCATAATTTCCTCTCAGTATGGTAAAGTCAGTGTAGAGAATATTTAGCAATTATTCTCTACAGTGTACCTTTCAATATCAGTTTTACAGCAAATGTGTAATAATTCTGTTACTGGATTTTAATGTAGTCCTCATTATATATACTTATTCTAAACAGTGAAGTAACAACAAAAATCACTCTAAATTGAGCTATATCATTCTTGAAGATCTTATATAGTGTTCAGAATTTAAAGCCAGACAAAATAGTAGATACTGTGTTTTTTAAAAATCAGATTAGAGATTAAATCAAGTACATATAATATGTTTCCACTTAGAATATATTATAAATTGTCATTTATCAGTAATCTGTTATTTATGTCTACAAAGATGTTCTTACTGTATTCAATAAAACTTGACAGTTCTGTGAATGTACAGTCTTAGAGACTACCCAGGTAAAGACATCAAAGCCTATGTAATCCCAACACTTGGAAGGCCAGTCTGGCTATAGAATGAGATCTTGCCTCAGAAATACCAGGCTGGTTGGTAGGTAGGTAGGTAGATTCAATTAATAATAGGTTTTTCTGTGTAACGGAGCCTCTAAAGCCCAAAGTCCTGCTCATGAATGAGTGATTTCACCAACATTGATTCTGATATAAAATTGTGTTTTATAGCTGATAAGAAAACTTTCAAAAATTATATTTTCACCATTGTTAGTAGTTGTTCACTAAAGCAAAGTGGAAAGTGGGAAGATAACTCGGTGGGTAAAGACGCTGGCCGCATGAGCCTGGCACCCTGAGGACAGGTCCCCAGAACCCTCAGAAATGCTAGAGACAGCAGTGCAGGCCTAGCTTGGCTCACACGGTCGAGTAAAGATCTGTGCTGAAGAAGGCAGAAGGACATGAGAGCAATACTTGGAAGGTGTTTTCTGATCTCCATACACACCATGGCCCATGGCCCTCCCCAAACAGTATGTGAACACATCTCTCACACACAACTTTTAAAGTAAGAATTGACAGAAAAAGATTATTGTTTGTATTCTTACCATTTATGGGTTATTTCCTTTTAACATTGATTCAGATACATGAATTCCTAGTTAATGTTTGTATTATAAATTTTTATAAGCAGGGTTATTAACTTCTAAATATTAAACAAAAACTTCTACTCAGAGTAATTCCCACATATGAGATGCCTAGACATAAGTCTTAGGGACACAAATGACCAGATGACATTTCTGTTTTCCTTTTTCACTGAGTATATTTTCACCTTTTGACATTTCTTGTTCTAAAAAATTTTTTTCTCTTAAAAATAAAATCTCCTGGACTGTGTGTGTGAGAGTCCATGGGCTCCACCATAACATTCATACTTCCGTGATATGCAAACATTGAGAGCTGAGTTGTCACAGGACGATGGTCCTTTCTTTACCATTTCAAGTGTTTTTTATTTGATCCATATTGTCTTTGAATTCATTACAGAGTTATGATATTTGCTGTTGTGCAATTTGTGGGAGGGAGACTGCTTTTGCTTGTTGTATGTCTTTTCTTTCAGAAATTACAGGTGTTTAATTAGCTTCAAACACTGCCTTAATAGCCATGGAGGATAACTGCCTTCAGCGTCGTGGTCTTTCCTTTTACTTCAGGAAGAGAAGTGCAGTTTATCTTGAAGAAAGGGCTTAAAAATAGCAGTCAGACCACAGAATAGTACTGGACACTCCTCTTCTGGCTTCATCTAAAGTTTTGAGTAAGTGGACAAGAAGTAGGAGACATGGCTTATTTAATTCCACTCTTCATCTTGTAACATAACACTCCCCTCCAGAAAGACATTTCTAATGGAAGGAGAAAACTGAAATATCCACTTTTTTTATATATATAAGCAAATTGGAATTTGTAGTGCCTTAGAGAAAGCACAGCTTGTAGGAAGGGCACTGTCTAGCTTGGATGCAATTCTGATTACTACTCTAGCAGACACTTGTCACGCCAAGTGATGGTGAAAAGTATTTTCTGAACAAGACCTTGAAGTTAATTGTGTCTTCTTCTGAAGTGGTGGCTCTCCTTATGGATTGTTCCACTTTTTTGTTCATTTTAATTGAAAATTTATTCATTTAAATTCCCTTTTTAAATTCAGAAAATAAGACTATTTTACTTCTAAGTATTTTTTAAAACTTGTTACCACTACAATTGTTATACTTGTAAATATAATAACAGGTAAATAGTATTATAATAGAAGTTCAGTATATAATAACATTTTTAAACCCTTGAATGTTATGCCTAGATAGACTCCATTTGAATTTTACCCTCTTTCTTACCAAGGAGATAGATAGGTTTTATATATACAGATACTCTAGTAAGTACTAGTTTAGAAAACCTTCAGGCCTAATTAAGCTAAATGCTAAATCCTGAGTCCAGGCTTACAGTTCCTGATGCCACTGTTTACTTGCTAGAACTCTGCCTTTTATCCCCTATTTTCTGTGAACAGACAGGTTCTCACATGGGGGAAGCTACCACACCACTTATCAAAGCACTAGTATTAGGAAAGAGATTTTTGTTTGCTAAATGAAGTAATTTTTATATGGGCCTCTTTTATTTGTCTAAAAATTTTTCATATGTGAAAAATACCATTTTTTGTTTCTCAGTTCAGTCTTTAACAGTCAAATGGTACTGATATCTTAGTCACTTATGATAATTCTAATGGATTATATAACAATCTTCTCCCTACAGGACCCTTTGGGAAGTACTGTGGAGAAATATACACTTAGATATGTCTGAGGCAGTTACTGTTATTAGAAATCTAGTGTAGTTGGAGCACAAAGATGGAAGGTTGGATATTTCTTGTGAAATTAACTTTTCTGGAATAAGTTGCTAAGCTACTCTGAATTTTAAAATTTCCCAAACAAAAAAAAAAGATGTTATGTGTGTATAATTGGATTTTTCTCAGCCTGATTTGAGGCCATGGTTTATGTTGAACAAACCACAGTTTTACTACTGTGTATTCATTTGTCTTTGTTGAACCCTGTTGTTTGTATCTTAGTTTTATTTTTGTTTTTTTGGAAGAAATTGGGGTTATAGTGCTTAAGACAGTAGTCAAAGTTTTGCTCATCCCTCATAAGCTTAATTATTCAAGTAATAAGGATTAAGTACATGCTGTGGTAAAGGCCAGCTCTCTAACATAATGGTCTTCATGCTCTTCCCCTGCGCACTAAAATGCAAGGCTCTACAGAAGTAAAGAAACTGAGACACAAAGTACTCATCTCAACAGACAATGATCCCAGATACTTTATGAACTTTGAAGCTAAAGACCTCTTTGAATTTGTAGGATATCTAAACTATATCTCAGTGAATTGCCAAAATGAGATTCCACAGTGTCTGCTGTAATAGTCTGTTAAAGTACATGTAAGCACAGGAGATTGATTCTAGGACCTCCAGGCATACCTAAACCTCTGGGTCCATATGCAGTGACAGTATTTGCACAGAACATAAGTATATTCTGTATATTTTATATATTATAATTTTAAATTCCATATAAGTGCAATGTAAATAGTTACCATGTTCCTCAGGAATACTGCTAAAGAATGTGTGTTACAGATATAGTTACAGTTTTTAAAAAGTACTTAGGATCACAAGGATGATTGGGTGCCGAAACCACAAATACAGAGGGACAACTGTAGTGCTGTGTTCACTGATTTTGATATTAAAAACTATTACTTGAGATATAGCAAGACTTCATAGGCCAGGGCTTGGATTCTGGAGCCAAATAAACCTTTAGTTTTAACCTTTCCTTTTACTTTAATCTTTTGATGCCTGTCTCACCTCTGCTCAAAAAATGGATATAATTTGTAGTGTCACTTGTCTTGGTATTGTTGTTAGGATTAAAACAAGTAAGATAGTGGATGTGATTATTATTAGTATGCCTAATAAGAACTCTATTGTATTTTTATTATTCCAGATGAATACCAATTTATGCTAGCTCTTGGCCACCATTAATAAACTATGTATTCCTCATTTGTCTCCTCTTTGCCAGGATAAAAGCATCATTAAATCTCATCCTTTTTCTTTCCTTTCAAGGTTAGTAGAATAGTTATAATACCATGATAATTTCTACATACTAATTGTTTAAAATAGAAACAATAAACCCATTTGGACTGTTTCTAATTATACAGTATTGCAAATGAAATGCTATTGTTATTTCAAGTATATTTAGGAGGAATAAATAAATACTGATGAGTAGATGTCCTACTTGAAATACTTTAGTCACTCCACACTTCATTATTTTTTTGTGCACACACACTGTCTCTAGAATGTGTTAGGTGGGCTGATGGTACTCAGCTGGGAGCAGTGCATTTAGCTGTTTCATGAGCATAATTCTTTGCTTTCTCCAGGCTGTTTTTTGGCTGTACTAGTTGGTAACAGTTCACACCTCCTGAGATTTAACTTCACTTGATTTTGTATAAAGGGTTATACTCAGCTTTCATACCTAAGCTGTTACCATACCTGTACTTATGCTTTGGCTGACAATCAGGATAGCTCATAACATATGAGGAGACAAAGGTATAAGGGATTAAAAACTTCCCCTTCAAACCTAATGACAAAGCATTAAGATTGGACATTTTAACTGCCTTGCCTTTCTGTTCATTGTGTAAGAAAGCACTGAACTTTGAGGTCCTTGTTCTTATCATGGTTCCTTACAAACCTTGATCGATACCTTCTTTTTTTAGTCATTGATTGAAGTTTCAGTTAAAGTGACTTAGTAAAACTTTTTTAAATCCCTGAAATGCTTACAATTCTTAATTGTAATATTTACTCCAACTTTCTGTAAAGGTAAGATTATTTTAAGCACAACATCCAGTTAACTATCTCTCCCTGTTCCTTCCTCTCCCTCACTCTCCTCTCTTTCCTGGGACAGTCTTGCTATGTAGTAGAGGCTGACCTGGACCTTGTGAGGAAACTCAGGCTGGCCTATGTCATCATGTTAAGTCCTGGTATCACAGATGTGTTCCACCTGGTTCATTTTAATTCTACATGTTGCTGTCTTTATTAGTTAGTTATTTAGTTTTTTTGAGACAGGGTTGCTCTGTGTAGTTCTTGCTGTCCTGGAACTCACTATGTAGACTAGGCTGGTCTCAAACTCAGAAATCTGCTTGCCTATGCTTCCCATGCTCCCAGGTGTTGGTATTAAAGGCATGTGCCACCATTCCTAACTCACATGTTACTGTATTTAAAAAACAAAACACAAACTTCATATGACTCATATGACTGTTCTAGGAGAGTCATGTATTTTGATCATATTCTAATTTGGTTTAGTAGAATTATTCAATTACATTTAGTAATTTAGACAAGTACCATAGGATCTTGTCTTTTTCCAAATTCAGACAGGAACTTTTTAACAATAACCATGTGAAATGCTGCCTGCAGATTCTGACATGCATAGTGAATGCTGTTTTACAAGTAATTCATATAGACTATTAATGAATGTCCTAAAAGTACTGGTTGTTAAGTCCTTGATACCTCAGCTAAATACTTGGTATCTAAAGCTTCCATATGTTGATGCCTAACCTTTATTGTACTCATTCTTTTATTTTACATGGTATCTGAAGTTACTGTAGTGGAAACTTTCAAAACTAGCATCTGTTTAGAATACAAGGATGTAGGATTTTGACCTGTTGGTTTAAAATATTCAGCT
This sequence comes from Peromyscus eremicus, assembly GCF_949786415.1. Classification (NCBI taxonomy): domain Eukaryota; kingdom Metazoa; phylum Chordata; class Mammalia; order Rodentia; family Cricetidae; genus Peromyscus; species Peromyscus eremicus. The sequence goes on from NC_081416.1 coordinate 45,305,289, forward strand.
ACTTAACAGCCTGCCTCAGTAACTGGCATCCTCCAGGTTTGTCAAAGACATTTTTAAGGTAGCATAGGAAAGTGTGACTGACATGTAAGAGGGGCCATGGTACAGTGAAAAGTGTGCATGAAAGATGCAGAAAGCTATGTTCTGAGCCATGTTTGCAATTAATCCCAAGCTAGTCAACTGCAACCTTACTACACAACTGTGGAGGGTGAAACACCCAATCCTCAGTTTTTTCATGTATAAAGATTGTGTTAGATGAACAATAACATTTGTGTCAAAGTCTGTGGCATTTTTGATGATGTTTAGAAAACCATAAATTTTCATATAAAATGTATTTACAAAGTCAAATAATGAGCCAGGAAATTGGGACCAAAAGTACATTTCTACACTGTAACATGGCTGGTAACCTATCAAATTCTCTCCTGTGCTTCTGCAACTTTAGTTTCCAAGTTTTAGACTCTGCCTATAATGTTCTTACTCAGTTTCATATGCTGATAATGGAGACACCTGCAGAGCTATGCTGCACGGTGACTTTGTTTATTCAAATATATCAACTGTAATAACAGGAACACAGTTGGATATGTTTCAAAACATGCTGTGACCAGAATGTCCATTTGTTTTTCCAATGTTGCATATAAAGATGAATTATAGAGAACATTGCACCAATTACATTTGTAAAAGATTTGTAGCTTGCTTATACCAGATGCTGTTGTGACTATGGAAATTGGTTTAATTTGACCAGGCACAGCTTAGAATTGTTTGATCTTAAGTGAAAAACAATGGAAGGTTCAATTGCAGTATCCTGTTTTGATACTGGCATAGAAGCTAGATCCTGGGAGTTGAACATTGGCTTTTATGTGGTTTGAAGGTTATAATTTATTAATGGGCCGTATAGACTGTCGACTTTTATAGTAGTGGTGTAAGGGAACTGGTATTTGTATTCTTGGTTTCAGAATTTAGCCAATTAAAACAGAGAGCACTTTCATAAGCTTATTTATTTCAAATAAAAACAAATTAAAGTGTGTACAGTTAAAAAGATGAGCCATTTCTGCTGTCATCAGTTCTCTCCAAGCCCAGAGAAAGAGGAGAGGGAAGGAATAAGTACTAGGAGGAAAATAGGTGCATGGACTCCACAAAAATGAGTGATAACATCCAAGAATAATGCAGGGATTTTCATTTTCAAAAATTTTCATCAATAAAATAACTGCTGATCTTGGTGGTGCACACCTGCATTTGCACACTGAGGCAGGAGAATTGGGAGTTTGAAGTTAGCCTGCATTACAAAGTAAAACTTTATCTCAGAGTTTTGTACCTTTATCTTACAGGTTTTGCATATTATAAAACAAGAATAGATTATCTTTTCTTTATCACTGTGAAAATGATTTTTCCCTTCCATTTTGAAATGAGTTACCAAGTTTTTCAGATATGCTGCTATCTGAAAATACCTTCTGCCCCTCCTCTGTAAAATTTGATGCTGCTTTCTCTTAGCTTACATTTGTTTATCTGTTTCACCTAAGTCTTCAAACTTATTTACATATAGTTTATAAATTATCTAATAATCCTGAATAAGTTTTTCTCAGTCTGTGGCTGTGTCCCTTTTTCACTTGGTGTTTAACTGTTCTACATATTGCAATAGAGAATAAAGATGTTTTCCATAATATTTTACAATCGCAAAGTTAAAAAATGTGCATGTCAGTGCCTTCCATGGAAGTAATCTGTTTGCCTCACCCTGCTGCCTGATGTTTTGTTTCCTTCCTTTGCCAATAAAGGAATAAAGGTGAAGACTCTCCCCTTACCTTTTATACCAAGATGTTTAGAACATTTTTTTCTAAACTAGATGATTTTTTTTTTAAATGTAGCTTCATGGGACACAATTTTCTAGACTATTTAGGATCTCTTGGGATTTCTTCATGGCTCCTACCAGCCTAAGTTCCTTTTGGGGGGGAAGGGGAAGGGGGAGGGGTGTTTTGAGACTGGGTTCCTCTGTGTGACAGCTCTGGCTGTCCTGAATCTGGCTTTGTAAACCACCAGGCTAGTCTCAAACTCACAGAGATCCACCTGCCTCTGCCACCCATGTGCTGGGATTAAAGGCGTGAGACACCACACCCAGTGCCTAAATTCTTAATAAACATCTAAAAGTATTCTTAATCACAAATTTTACATCACTTGCCTTTAAAACACAGTGTGCTTTTATTTTAAATATCCAAGGTACTTGCATCCTAAAAAAAATGGTGTTAAAACAAATAATAACTATATGTATGGTTACATTTGTATTTTCTAGAGCAAAGGATTGTTAACAAACATTATAGTGTTGTAGCAGTCCTGAAAGTGACCTTACACATTGTTAGTAGGCTTCGGGTTTGTCCAGAAACTTTGTTTCATTTTTTTTTTTTTAACCAGATCTGAGACTGGCAAAGAAAACCATTTTTAAAAACAGATAGGCTAGCCAGGCGGTGGTGGCACACGCTTTTAATCCCAGCACTCGGGAGGCAGAGCCAGGCGGATCTCTGTGAGTTCGAGGCCAGCCTGGGCTACCAAGTGAGTTCCAGGAAAGGCGTAAAGCTACACGGAGAAACTGTGTCTCGAAAAACCAAAAAAAAAAAAAAAGAAAGAAAGAAAAGAAAAAAAACAGATAGGCACCTGTCTCTTCCCTCTTAATTTTGTACAAATATTATAGGATTCAAGGATAAAATGTCTGTGATGGCTTAATACCTATTAGATTGAGTTTGAACCTGTAAGCTAACATCTTCTAAAAGCCTAATACTTAAAAACTGCTGTTTCTGTATTTGTATAACATCAAGTAAAGCAGTGGGGTAAACACATCTACAAAGGAAATAACAATTGTATGCGTATTTGATTCAATTTTGGTGTATTTCCTGTGTTAAGTATGTTAATGATTTGCTTCCACTAAGACATATTTTTGAGAATCATAAAATAAAATGAAATATGTCAGTTTTATTATTCTTTTTTATAGGTCATGGAAAATGGAAGATTTGCAAAATACAAGTATTTTACCCATGTCATGATCAATAAAACAGACATGTTCATGATAACAAGACGGTAACTTCTTTTCCTTTTCTAATATAATTGATAAGGGTGACAGGTTCTCATGTTCATAGTTTCCAAGTAGCTACACTGATTGCTATAAAGTCTGATCATATGTTTAAGTTCAGCTTTGTGTATGCTTGTAGATAAACACAATCATAAACAAACAGAAGTAGAAGTTAGTTCGGTATTTATTTCAACTATTTGACTGGCTACAAAAATTGTGTAGAGCTGACCTCTCAGGTAGACTTTGCCCTCCCAATACCACTCCAGTTGTTGGAGAAATCAGCAGTCCTCTTAATGGCATTTCTTCAAAAGAATACATAGATTTACTGTCATTAACTGGGTATACCAGTGTGACTAGAACGTTGTGTGAAGATACTCCCAGCCATGACATCTTCAGAAAAATCTGTAGACTGGAGAACCACTGGGTCTTTTTCAGCATTTCCAACAGTCTCAGACTGGTGTACATGATGGAGAGGAAGACTGAAGCAAGAGTCTGACTAGCTTATGTCTCAAGCATGGGCTATTTCTTAAATCACTCTCTGAAAGTGTGTGCTATCGACTTAAAATTGGTGTCTCAACTACAAAGAGCAACTGTGGGAGAATGTCCTTTGAAGGAAAGATTAAGTAGAATCATAGATGAAATGCATTTTTCTCATTTCTTCCCCCATGAAGCCTAAGATGTTGTATTTTTAAAATTTCTGATTTTTGACAATGACAGAACTTGATTTTCCTGGAAAACCTCAATGTTGCTGGAGAATTTTTCTCCAGCTCCCGCCACCAAGTCCCGCCAGTCCCAGAGTCCACTTATAAAATAAACACACAAACTCTTACATTATTTAAACTGCTTGGCCATTAGCTCAGGCCTGTCATTGTCTAGCTCTTACTCTTATATTTAGCCCATTTCTATTAATCTTTACTTTGCCACATGGCTCATGGCTTACTGGTACCTTACATCTTCCTTGTCCTGGCGGCGGCTCCAGGCAGTCTCCCCCACTCAGCCTTCCACTTCCCAGAATTCTTTTCCTTGTCCCGCCTATACTTCCTGCCTAGCCAATGGCCAATCAGTGATTTATTTACTGACCAATCAGCAACACACTTGACATACAGACCATCCCACAGCACCTCAAGGATTTTCAGTATTTGATTCTTTTCAGTGTGATTAGAAAAGCCTCTTTCTGGCGGAGGGTGCAAAGTGTATATTATTCTAACCTGTTACATCGTTCTTGACTATTTTCTGGTAGTTGGTTCTGTAAATGCTTACCACTCCTTAGAAAGAGCCTTATTTATATGACTTCAGCTCAGCTTTTCTAGTATAGGTCATGCTATACATTTCCCGTTGATTCAGCTATATCCTACAAGTCTTTTATTTACATTCTCACTCTATGCCAATTATTTTTACTATTTGAGATTCTTTAACTCATGATTTGTTTTAGAAATGCCTTTATTTCTAATCATTGGAGAGTATTGTTATTTTTCATCTTTCTATTAACTAGTTTCTAATTTTAGTCCATTATGGTTTGAAAACAGATACTTTTATAATTTCCATTGTTTTAAATTTATTTGATTGTTTTGTTTGTGGTACTGGAAATCAAACCCAGGGCCACACACTTTTTAAGGAGACAGTTTACCATTAAATCATACCCTAAATTCATTACGGTTATTTGTGGGGCTATAGAAATGGCTCAGCTGTTAAGAATACTTGATGCCCTTGCAGAAAAATCAAGGTTTAGTTCCCAGCATCTATATGAAGTGGTGCACAGTCACCTGTAACTCCAGTTCCAGAGGATCCAATGGCCTCTTCAGGCCTCTCTGGGTACCTGCACACATGTGCACATACATACACTCAGGCCCACACCCATCCACATTGAATTTTTTGAAAAATAAGATTTTAATATGACTAAGTTTATGAATTTCCCATGTGTGCTTGCAAAAAATAAAATCTTCCATTGACCTAAGTTCCTCAGTTCTCAAAGTGAATTCTTTCTTCCCTCCCCTAGTGGTGTGTTGTTTGTGACAAAGGGAACATTTGGACAGCTTACATGTGAATGGCAGTATAGTTTTGATGAATTTACCAAAGAGCCATTCATTGTCCATGGGAGAAGATTGCGCATTGAAGCAAAGGTATGTAGAATAGACTGTTTTTTATATTTATATTGAAGTTGTCTCTTTGATCTTTTATGAATGCTGCTTTGTCTCAGGATAGCTTTTCTGAGATGATGTAATTGTAGTATCTATAAGGGAGAAAAGGCATTTCTTTATTGTCTTTCTACAACTGTGTTTTCTTTTTAATGAACTTACGAATTCTGTCTATAGGAACGGGTGAAATCTGTATTCCATGCCAAAGAATTTGGAAAAATAATTAACTTCAAGACTCCAGAGGATGCTAGGGTAAATATAATTAATCTTTTTATTTAAGCCTCATAGAAGCATCTCACTTTGAAGCCATATTTTGCAGGAAATAAATTTTGTGTAGGGCTTTTGTTTTTAATAGTTTTCAACACTCTGGCTTTTCAAATCAAATTGCTCTTTTTTATTTTTTGAGACAAGATCTCACTATATAGTCCAGGATATCCTCGAACCCACCTTTTTCCTGCCTCTGCCTCTGCCTCTGCCTCTTAAGAGCTGAAATTACAGGTTTCAGCATGTTCTCCTGTTAAATGCTGTTATTCTTCAGTTTTTGAAAGTCAGCAAACACCAAAAATTGTTCTGTTCTAGTGTTAATCTGTCCACTCCAGCAGAGAAAGTGTAACTGTGTTGCTAACTTCTTTACTACACAGTTACAGTGGTGTAACAAAACAAAGAGACCAAACCTGTAGTCAGAAAAGGTAGGTTTCACGATTTCCCCTCTTGCTCCTTAGTAGAACTTGCAGGAGTTTCTTTGAAATGAGAGTGGTCTAAACTGAAAAGTACTGTACATAGTTGAAGGATCATGACAATTACAAAAAAATGAAGCCTATTGTCACATTAATCATAGCTAAGACACTGTTCTTGATGCAGCATTGTACTGTTTGGGGTAATTCATTTTAAGAGCACTGGACCTTTCACTTAATCCCTGTGCCTCCTGCCTTCTTACTACATTCTCCATCAAATGTGGTTATCTACCAGTTCACTTGTCACATCTAGATACTAACTGCTCTCCTCCTATGTAACTTGGACCAGTAAACATATGCTATACAATTTAGCACATGCTATGCAATTTCTATAAAGGTATTGTGATTAAAGACAACATTGACATACTAATCATAGAAGGGTGGATGAACTACCAAGAAACAGGAATAAAACACTGAAGTGTTAATATATTTGTGACCTGGAACAAGGAGACAGAATAGAATATGCTAACTGGGCTTTTCTTTGAGGGTAGATTTTATTATTGCTTCAATCTTTTTTTTTTTTTTTTTTTTTTTTTTACTGGGCTATGTTTGTGTGTGTTTCAGTCTTGGTAAGGTGCATGCATCTAGAATTTATTGCCAATATTTTGGCACATAGCTATTCATAATAATCTCTGATGATCTTTATTTCTGTGGTGTCATTTTGTAATATCATTTCTGGTTCTGAGTCTTCTTTTTATTCCAGCCAAGAGCTTTGTCTATTACTTTATGACTTCATTGATTTATTTGTCTCTCTGTCATTTGTTTTGGTTCTTACTCTTTCCCTCTAATTCGGAGTTTGGTTTGTTGTTTTTCTAATTCCTTAAAGCACAGTGAATGGTTTATCTCTGTGTCCATATTACTTTGGATCAAATTCTAGTCTCTTTTTGCAACATTTGGTCTAAAGTTGATTTTTAAGTATGGCTACTCCTGGTTTGTTCTGTATTCTATTTGCATGGAATATCTTACTCAGTCCCTTCCCTTTTAATTCATATATGTCCTTAGAAATGAATGCATTTCCTATAAATCACGTATTAGATTTGGTTTTGGGGTTGTTTGGGTTCTTAATCTAGTCAACCACACTTTTTTATTTGGAATATTTAATCCATTTATATTCCACATAATTATTCATAGGTGAGGTCTTAATGCAGCCCATGTGGAACTTGAGTTTATCTCTGGCATGGCCTTGCTTGCCCTGGTCCCCAGCAGGTGATTGTAATCAGCCACCTAGCATAGTCCATTGGTTCAGTGACCAGGAGTTGTTGGGGTTTCACTGTGGCATGGCATGGCTGAGTTTCAAGTCTAAGACCTGTACTTAATCAACTGTCATGGCCCTGGGGTTTGGGGGGCACATTTTTCCATGCTGAATTGCTTGAAGTTCGGTTACGGTGTGGTATGGGCAACTCTTACCTTCCTTCTTAGATGTCTTTTTTTGTTCTCCGTACTTAATAAGCAGGCATTGTGGTCTCACCTAATTTCCTTAGCTCTTATGAAGGCAGTTTGATACATGAGTAGCTGTTCAACTTGGTGTGTTTGTGAGGAGATAGTCACCAAAGGATCTTATTTAGTTACCTTCTAAATCTTTTAGAAATGAGACACAACTATATCACAACCTTTCACTCATCATGCAGATCCCACAATCATGGACATTGTTGATAGAAAGGTTTGTATTAATTTCATTTTAATAATTTCTGGTCCTTTCAACATAAAATTTTTTATCATGAGAGGATCAAAACTGCAAAAAGATGTTTCTATGCTATTACCAACTACAAAATTGTAATTGTTCCTACTCAAACTTAATTCCTATATGCAAAACTGGTGCAAGGTGGAAAGAGTTTTGCAAAACTGATTTTTCAGACAATGCCAGTTGTCTAATTGCCAAATTATCCTTTTTCTGGCAGAATAATTTATTGTACTTTGCTTATTCTCAAGAGGTTCCTTTAATTCCCAAGATGAACTTCTGATTCCAAGGACCTTAGAGAAATACTGTTCCTCTGAACTCTGGGCTATGTCAGTATTCTTTTCTATAGTATGTAGGTTAGCTATTGGCTATCAGTTTATGCCCAAACTTAGTGTTAGCTCTTAGATTTCCATTCCTTATATTTTTTTTCATCACAGGTCCATTAAGATTAGTAAATGTTCTTTATTTCTCCCCAACAGTGGATCCTTACAAAGCTGGAAGAAGCAAGAGAACCATCTCCGAGCCTCTGAAGAGGGAGGCCACTGCCTGGAGGCACTGCAGTTCATTCTTACAGTTCAGTGCTGTACCCTCCAACCCTGTGGAGAACAGGAGTCATTTCAAGGACCCTCTGCTTTTAGATGCTTTCAAACAAATGAAACAGAGCCAACTGGGTAAACAGCTATGTGATTAAAATACTAGAAGGTCCATTCAGTTTCCTAATCTGAATCATGCATATGGTTATGATTCCTAATATTTTATAAAAAATAAGTATTTACTCCAGGATAGTCTCAGTAGTGTAGAGAGATTGCTCACAGTCTTCATGTCAAACAAAATATAGTTTCCCAGTTAACACTGTAAACTTCTCTCATACTTACTTTGTCTCCCCGAGGAGTGGAAAATGATCAGATTAAGCACTGCCTCAGTAATGACATGAAAACTTTGGTAATTTTTTCAGAATCATGAAGTTCTTTTTACAAATAAATATTTTGGTATTTTCCTTATTTAAAAAAAAATGATTTGGTTTATACTAAAATGCATAGTGTAACTGTGAAAAACGGTCTTTTTTGAGATTGGACATAATATCCCTTGGATCACAGACTTAGAGGCTTTAAAAACTGAGTATCATACCCAAAAAGGTAAAGTCCCTCCAGATCTTTAAAGCCTTGGAAATACTTCCTCAGGGGAACTCCATGGATTTACCCACTTTGTGTTGTTAATAGACGGTTGTTTTCAAAGGAAAAAATTAAAGCCTTAATAATGCTTACCTTCTGTTTACTGGTAACAGGAATTTAAAAATACAAAAAACAAAAACTCTTTCCAACATCTAAGCTCTAATAAGATATATTCTAGAATAAACAGCTTCTCTCATGAGTGCAAACCCTAAAATCTAACCAGTAACCATTCCTATTGCTTTGGATTAAGAATTTCAGGTTTGCCTACTTTGTAGTTATTCAGGTGAGAAACACTTACTTAAAAATGCAGGCTCATCACTACAAAAATTCTCAACTCCATCATGGTAAAAAAATAAGGTTACAGGTTTTTTTCCCTTTGGATTTTGTCCATGATCTTTGCTATCAATGGACTATTTAAAGTGAAACAGAATGAATATCCAATTGTGAACTATTAAACAGAATGTCTTAATCGGTTATTGAATAACACACAGTGTTCAGTCTAGATTGTCATGTTACCAACTTGTTATAAAGTATGTTGAAATCCAAGCGTCTGTTTGGTCACTGGGTGTTTAACCTGCAGGCTTGGTAAGCCTCTTGCTTTGCTGTAAGAGCTGGAATGAACAGCATGCCAGACTGTGGCTGCAGTTGTTGCTGCCCAAATCCTGCTCATGTTACCATCTGATTTCAGATTGTATTGGTGGAATCTCCCAGAATGCTTTCTCTGCTAAACATAAATTGAATCAAAAGATGACACATCTTTAATTGTTGTAGTTGTGTATCCCCAAGATGACCTTTCTTCAAGGTAAAGTACAAGTTTTCTCTGTTGCTGAGCCCCTCCAAGTTTGCAGATTAAACCTGCGAAGAGAGGTAGTTAGAAGGTTGGTATCAGGGCTGGAGAGATGGCACAGTCGTTAAGAGCACTGGCTGCCCTTCCAGAGGACCTGGGTTCAATTCCCAGCACCCACATGGCAGCTTACACCTGTCTGTAACTCAGTTCCAGGGAATCTCACACCCTCACACCAATGCACATAAAATTAAATAAATTCTTTTTAAAAAAAATAGAAGGTTGGTATCATCTCCTTATCTGGAATGTTGCTTTCCTGGCATCTCAGTCACTGCCAACAGTTAAATACCTCATTAGTTACTTCTTTCATGAGTTCAGAAAAATTAGATTCATAACTCCCCAAGTGTGCCATGATAAAGTGCAAAAGTAATAGCTAGTATAGCAATTCTGTATCTTCTGGCAGCCAGCAGGATGTGTTTTATTACTAGTGCACATACATAGCTAATGTGCCTGTCCTCCTTGTTTCTGTATCAATAAAAACTGAGAAATAGCTCTTGTTCTTTATGAATCAGGTACCTATCACCTCCTCCCATCACTCTCGCTGTGCAGTAGAAAGACACAGGTTGTTCTAGGGTAATGTATCTAAACAATGAAAACTAGGAACATTAACTACCATTAACATAGATGAGGCATTAGCATAACATTTTATAATTTACAGTTACATGTTTGATTCTGTAGTCCTTTTCAGAATCCAGAATCTTTTGAGAAGAATCATCCAGGAACCATAGTGTTCAGATTTCTCCAGTAGCTTTGCTTTCACAGTGTTTGGGGGAGCGTCCTTCCCTAGCATCTGGTATCTTGGGGTTTTCCATGATCTCTATCATAATCCTATCCCTTTTTTTTTCTGATATATAGTAGCGGTAGGAATTGATACTGGGATACTACTAAGTTTTACAAAACATGTTGGCTCATTCTTTAGCCTGTGCCAGTTGTTCCCTTGTATAGGCCTCTGCATTAAAAAGATCAAATCAAAAGGCATGTGCCATATTAGAGGTGTCTGAAACTATCAGATCTGCCTGTTATCTCAGATGCAACTGAAATCCTCAGTGGCAGTGTTTTTAAATTATAGGTCTTAACCAGTGGATCATGAAATCAGTTTAATAGCTAAAGACAACCATATTTTAAAAATGGAATAGTAAAGAAATACAGGAACAAGAGAACATAGAAGAACAAATGTTCGCCGGGCGGTGGTGGTGCACACCTTTAATCCCAGAACTTGGGAGGCAGAGGCAGGCGGATCTCTGTGAGTTCAGGGCCAGCCAGGTCTACAAAGCAAGATCCAGGATAGCCAGGACTGTTAACACAGAGAAACCTTGTCTTGGAAGAAGAAGAAAAAAAAAAAAAAGAACAAATGTTCTTTCTGTTTATAACTTAAAATGTTATCACTTTGTAGTGTTAGATTTTAAAAAATGAATAAAAAGCCTAAAAGACTAGAGCTACCCGTAAATGCTGGAACTGTGGCCATGATCAGGGTTCTTTCTGGAAGCAGGGTGGTTTGGTTGTATGTTTCTTAGGTAATAAAGAGCAGACTCAGAGCACAGTGGTCATCTTTAGGATGAGAAGTCAGGAGAGCTTGTTCTAGTGTATGAAATGTTTTACTTCCCTTTCCTCATAGAATATCAATGGAACCAGAAAAGGGATAGAAAATTAACTCAGGCAGATAACATCCAAAAAGACCACAGGCTGTGGTAGAGCCCCCTCACTGCAGGGCATCTTACTCTCATCTGCCTTCTGTCTGGCTCCTGCAGGTGACAAAGATCCTGAAAAACAGGTAGCTAACAATGTAAGGGGCATTATTGTAGAGCCAGAACACTCACCTGCTGAGGGTACCATACAAATAAATATCAGTACTTTTTAACTAAAAATACTGCATTTCCTCATTTCCATAAGACCCAAGTAGAAAAGGAAGACTTGCATTTCTTATATCAGATTCAGTGGATCCAAACTCATCAGTCTGATTTCCGTTGGTGCTGCATAGAATCATTTACCGGTCCTCACTCCAGAAAAGAACCCTTTGTCCTCTGCCTGATTCTTTGGGTATATTTTTGAAGTTTATACTTCATTGTTAATGCTAACCCGCTTGTGTTTTTTATGATCTGTTGTGTGTAGTGTGGAGGGGTGAGCATTATACCCAATAGCATGACTTTCCCCATTGACCTAGAAGGTGGTGCCTTGCTAAATGAGAAGGGGCTGTGTCTTACTCAGAAGCCCTGCTAATGTTGCTTTAATTAAAACCTTTTCTACTTTATTGCTCCTTTTGTAAAATAATCTTGTGTCATTTCAAAGTACTTTTACTTTAGCATTATGGGTTCTTGATTTTTTCTTTTTAAGCTTTATAGCATTTTTTAAAAGAGAAAAATTCAAATTACCCAAAGCTTGACACATAAAAAAATGTAACTTCAGATTTTATAGGTCGATATGAGTATTTTTTAAAACTTGAGTTTTTTATAGAAATATAAATGTGAGTTGTAGTTTAAAACCTGCTGTGATCCATATCAAATTGCCTTCAATCTGTTATTGAACATACTTTTGTGATAGCAATGCTTTCTTCTAGTAAATCTTTGTAATGAAGACCCTTATGAGGCTATTAAAATAAAAATATCTAATGATTACAAGTGTTACCTACAGCAGAGCATGATAAAAAGCCTCAATGTTTATAATGTCATCATACCATCATTGTCTAGTTGACTATTCAAAAGTTTCCAGTATCTGGGCAGAAAAACATTTCAAAAAGTAACATACTACAGCTTAGAATAGACTTTTCTTAGTATCAGTGATAATACACTCAAGCCCACCAACCATTATAAATTATATTTAGGACTTGTTAGAGCGCACATGTATAAATTTTTTAAATGGTCGTCTCTGTATACAAGTGTATTACAATGAATGAAATTGTTTGGGAAGGTATGCTTTAAAAATACCTTTTCTTCCTAGTTTTTCAATTGTACATTTCCATTTTTATGAAATGTCCAGACTAGTGTCGTAACTATTTTTATATTGACTTAATAGCCTGTACTTCTTTGGAATGTTTATTATTTGGTGAAAACATGGCCATTGGTTTCTATGGGTTTTAAAAGTATTCCTCATTGCATCACTATTTCCTTCACTTTTCTATTCCTTATATCTCTTATATGTGAACATGACCTAATTACCTATTACACAGTGGTTGCCTTAGTTTTGTGTGTTTTGATATAAATACTCTATAAACACAGACATTTCAAATGTGGTTCTTACTCTTAAAACTGATCTTAGTCTTTTTCTTCCTAAAAACTGGCTGGAAATACTAACACTTGAAATGGTACTTATTTCTTGGAGGTGGTAGATTTCGATTGCATGCTAAAATGGCTACCCAATTTAACCATATGTGAGTCCAATAAAGCTTTCCTGTCTTCGGTCTGTTTAGGTTGTTATTGAATAGAACCAGGAACATTTACCTTCTCATGCCTGTCTAAAATCTACCCTCTCTGTGGCCTAAGTCACTCTAAGAGATCAGTGTCCTGACTTTTTAGTTGAAGTGGACAGTTTTTTAGACAAGCATGCTCACCATTAACTAATAGCTTGAGGAAACACTTGGTGAACAACTTCAGATGGCTAATTTTTTGGTAGTTAGGGTGAGTATATTTTAAATAGAAAGGCTAAGGGAGAATTTCTGCAGAAAAATTATGGACAGAAATCACTAACTCACCTCTGATGTGGAAAATTAACCTTGCTGTAACTGAAAAAGGTATTTGTTATCACCCTTTGATTTATTCCAAAACTCTCTTGCCCTGAAAAATACCACTTTCTTGTATGTCAACAAAAGGTTAAATTGTTACTAACTCAATGCTAGAAGGTACTTGAAAAGAGAATCCCACATTGTTTAACAGCCTTGACTCTGATTCTGTTGATAATGCTTCTTTTTAGATTAATTGGCTAATGAGACCTAGTCAGTCACCTTTAACCATGGCTTGTAATAGAGAGGGATAGCAATAGTGAATGTTTTGTTTTCTTTCTGTGATTTTTGAAGAGCTACCCTTTTGTCTTTGTCTTGATGGCTAATTGTTTAAAATAAAATTTAGCATCTATTTGTCCAGTTCATGCTTTAAGTAAAGACTGGCTTTCAAAACCTAATGCTACTTTGATAGAATGGGTTCACATTTGGAATTGTTCCAACAAATTGACAATCTAGAGGTCCAGTAACTGGGTGTAAGAAAGGCTTAGTTCAGCTCTAGGAGTTCAACCATGTGGTTCTGTAACAAATGTAGCCAATCTGAGAATGTTTATACACACTCAACTAAGTAAACCCACAGTGACTGAAAGCATTGAGGATGAAAATGCACATAATATACTAACCTTCTAGAACGTGCAATCCAGCAGTGCACCACAGAGAAGATATTGCTTCCTCTCGTGTTGGTATGGCTGACTAGGAGATGCATCTTGCAGTATCTCAAAAGAGTACCAGGCCAAAAATTATTAGCCTGAGAATGGATCAGAATTCAAAGTTCAGTTGCTACTGGATATATGTCACTTTCTCACTGTTGTAAAAGCTGAACCATTTTAAGGTGGAAACCCTTTGAAGATTAGTAAGAGGTAGATACACCCTAAGTGCACACGTAGCTCCCAGTGAGCAGTAGAAACAAAGCCTTTAGTCTGAAGCACTCTACTTCCTAGGGATCAGAATCTGCATTATTTACTGAGCAGGATCTCCAGCATACAGACATAAATGAAGACTTATTTCAAAAGGGGGGAATATGAAAGCTGCTGAGTTGTTGGTAAGGCTGTAGCATTTTTCTTTTGAACAAAACCATCATCCACAAGCTCCAAGAAATACATCATCAGTGCTGCTGGTAGAACAGTATATTCTCAATATCCAGAAAGGCACAGCATACACAGTTCAAACATAGCAGATTTGTGATTACCATCAAAGTTTTGGCAAGGCTTACATGGCATTTGTTAAACAAGTTATGCTTTAGCCATTCCATAAGTTTATAAGACCTGGCCATATGCATTAAGATACACACATGCACTATCTAGAGCCCATTTATCATCTATCTCAGTGTTGGCTTCACCACCAAATTGTGACAAAATTAGATATTGGGATAATATTAATTTGGTTTAGAAAGTTGACATGAATTAATTTTTTTTTTAAAGAAATCTTTGCTGGGGGTATAGCTCAGTTGGCAGAATGCTTGCCTAGCATGCACAAAGCTCTGGGTTCCATCCCAAGCACCACATAAACTGACAGTGGTGGCACATACATTCCAACACTTACTAACCTGTAAATATCATTGTCAAAATCATACAGTTTAAGACCTCTTAATGTCAGGAATAATTAGCAATAGAGTGAAAACTCTCCTGCTTTAAATAGGTTATGTATATGAAGACAAGAGAATCAGAAATTCAAGGTCATCTTCAGCTGCATAGTATGTTTGAGACCAGCATGGGATAGTTGAGATGCTGTCACAGAAAGAGGGAGGAAAAAAAAAGCTGAGCATGGTGGCACACACCCACAGTTCCAACACACTTGGGAAGTCCAGGCATTAGGATCAAGGCCATACTCAATTACATAGCAGATGTGGATTGGAAGCCAGCCTGGGCTACTTAAGACCCTATCTTTAAAATGAAAAAAATTAAAACAAAGGAGGTGGGGCATAGAAGTCTTTGATTGTGTGATAGAATGTTTGATGAGGGGAAGAAATGTTAGAAATGTCTTTTAAGGTTTATTTAAAAACCATCATGCTTATTAAGATGTTTTAGTCACCCAAATCAATCCTAGAGGTCTGAAGGCATGATCTGTAAATTAACAAGTCCCCTCTGTTATGTGATTTTTAATAGCTGTTGAACACTTATAGTTTAAAAAAGAAGGGGGGGATCACAGTGGCCTTCTAAAATTCTATAAACTACCAAACTCAAAATTTATGCCTGACCTTATATCCAAACAGTAAGAAAAGAAAAGACGATCAAGAATTAAAGAGACTTAAAAGGGCTGGTAAAGCAAATCTCTTTCAAGTTACACTACCCATCTCTGTCCTTATGGGCTACATAATGTCCTTGGAGCCTGGCCCAGGTGGTCTGAAGCACTTGTGGAACAGGTGGGAAGAGCTGAGATCACCCTCTGTCTGGGAGGAGTGCACCACACCATTTACACCAAGTTGAATTCCCGAAGGTTCAGCTGGAGGATTGTGTCTTTGACAGCAGCAAACACAAAGCGGATATTCTCAGTGTCTGTAGCACATGTGAAGTGAGAATAGATGACTTTCTCTTTGTCAGGATTCTGGTCTTGATACAGCTTCAGGATAAAGTCCCTGGCAGCTTTGACATCTTGCTTTGGTCCTGGTCATGAAAGGAATAGAAGATACAGCTCACCACCATGTCCTCCCACAATCCTTTTTAGTATTACTGTTCTTATTTGGGATCCTTCTTAATCAATCGTACTTCATATCTAAGGAAAGTTTACCTGGAGTAGTTACTAATTTCACATGAATCTATAAAATAATTTTAAATATTCTCCATTTTATGCAGTGTGTGCATGTGTACATGCATGTGACCAGAGAACAATTTCATGTTATCCTCAGGAATGCATGCACCTCCATCGATAAGATTTTTCACTGGCCTACAGCTCACCAACTAGGCTAGACTGGCTGGACAGCAAGTCCCAGTGATCTGCCACTGGCTCTGTGATTACAAATTCTCACGATCATGCCTGGCTTTTTGAGGTGAGTTTGGAGATTGAACTTGGTCCTTATGCTTGCTTACAAGGAAAATGTTTTTACCAACTGAGCCATTCCCTAGCTCAGTGTTTGGTCTTTTTAAAGTGTCTACTGGTATCTAAAAATTGTACTGTAAAGTGGTTTGTCTAAAAATAGTGGCCTACTTTTGTTTTCTAACCACTAACTTGTACAGACAGGCAGCTGTGGGCTGGGGGAGGGGTGTGGTGCAGAAACTGGTGTCATTAGATTGACTTTAGAGTCTGACGGTTCTGTACTGCCAGAGTGTTTAATCAAAGGAATGGGGGGGGAGGGTATGCTGAAACACTAACATGTAAGTATCAATGTCAAGAGCATACTGAGACCTCTTGTGCTGGGAGTGATTAGCAAGCATGACAACTGCCCTGCCTTGAGCAGGTTGCATACATGGAAGACTCCAGCACCACCCTGTGACTGAGAAGCAGATAACCTGTAATCCCCCAAAGCAGCATGTACTCCGACTGAAGCTGTGAGAGCCAGCTCTGCCAGGGAAATGCATATGCAGCAGAATGCCCCAGCTGCCAGGGCAACAGAGAGGGGGTGGCACACTAGTGCAAGCTGTAGATGGGTACAGGAGGGTCAGAAGGGTTTCCAAGGTGAGGCACTTGAGTTGGGGCCTGACCAGCCAAGTGGAGTAAGCCACATGAGTTGGCAAATGCATTTCAGACCCTCGTAGTGGCAGGTGTTAAGTGAAAACATCATCGGGGCAGTGAGAAGTATAATTTGAAGTGGGACTGTGAGAGCCCATCAGGGAGGCCCCAGAAAGCCATACTGAAGGCTGGAGCCTGCTGCAGGTGAAGAAGTCAACAAGGTTGGTGTGAGAGCAATGTTCTCTAGATACTTACCTGTGTATTCTGGGAAATAGCTAATTAGATGAGAGTACATGATTTTCTCTTCCAAAAGATCCTTCTTGTTTAAGAACAAAATCACAGATGAGTTCAGAAACCAAGGGTAGGTGATGATGGTTTTAAACAAGGCTTTACTCTCTTCCATACGGTTCTAGTGAGAAACATAGTTAGGATAAGTCAGAAAGAAAAGCAAGACTTGGAAACAGCATGTTAGAAGGCTGGGTGCATCCACAGTCCTCTCCCCTTAGGGTCACTGCTCCTAAAATGTTATGATGGCAAGGATGTCAGTCCACCAGACTTGCTTCTGTTTGCCCCAACCACACACACACACACACACACACACACACACACACACACCTGACTTAATGACTTTCTCGGCATCCTCTTTGGAGCACTAACTCTTCTCTTGCCCTAAACAAGGCTCTTGTGCAACTTGAAGCAAAAAGTTGATGTTGTTAGATAAGATGTTCGTGTTCTGTAACTGATTAACAGGTGGTGAGATAGCAGCTTCAAGTGGGAGTGTGCTTCTGAAAGCCTCACGAGTACGAGAACACAGGAGGAAGGAAAGCTCTTCCAGGAGGGCCACAACCCTGAGCCCTCGGGTGTGCTAGACTCTGGTCCTAAGGGAACTAACATTGCAGAGCACCATAGCCACACTTTACAAATGGATGTTGTCCCAATCTGGTGGATGAGCATAGCATCCCAAAAATTTAACTTTCCCAAACCCATAGAGATTCGAGTCCTGTGACAATTAAGAACAGTAATTTTAACACATTTCAAAGAAAATACTAAAAGCTCTCAAGTTTGAGGGGGCAGATAACTGAGAAACAAGTTGTATATTGTGACAACTATTGTTCTACACAGCATTTTCTCAAGTATTTCTAAGGAAAAAAGCAAGAATTTTCCTTTAGAGGAGGAAGGAACCATCAAGCCAAAGGTCCACACATGCTCCAAAGGAATGCACCATGAATCTACTTCCCTACAAGCCCACATCTATGGAAAGAATTATCAGAGAAGTAACTCATCCACTTTTAAAGATTCTCTAAAGCCTAGAATTTTCTTTATCTCCAAAGGAAAAAAATGCTGTGGATCCAATGCGCATCTATGCCTGGAAGGAATGGGCAGGAATAGCAACTATTTACATTCTCCCCAAACACCTGTGATTCTTTTTTTTTTTTTTTTTAGGAGAGATGAATATATTTAATTTCTAAGAATATTGGACTGGTCTTCTGGTCCATTGAGCATCCAATCCTTTGACTCTTCTGAGAAATACCACAAGTAACTCTTAAGAATTCCTGGTTGTTTTGTTTTGTTTTTTATGTTGAGAACTCTCTCTCTTGAAATTCTACTTGGGAGAGCTAGGCAGCAGCCACTGTTACTCTGACAGCACAAGTAAATGAGTTCACCCTCCATCAATTAGCTAATATAGTGACACTCCTCAGAGAGCAGCGTTCACTCAAGAGGTACAAGATACGGTTTGTTCATGGGTCATTGCCTGATCCTGGGCAACACACTGATGATGGACATCCATGTCCTTAAAACAAGAGCCAAGAAATCTTGCTTAGGTTCAGAGAAAAAGATCATTTAGGAGGACATTGGTATTCTTCAGAGAATAACCTCACAAAATAACGGACAGTCCTGGTCACTTTCTGTCAGAGCCAGCGCCTTGCAGCTTTGTAAGAGGCATGGTACCTGCCTGGGCTGGATCAGCCCCAGATGCCCTGAAAGAGACCCTTGCAGGGGAGTAATTACAGATGCAATCTCAGGTAGCTACTGAGCTGTTCCATATGCTAGGCGCCTCTGCCCTGAAAACTCAGCTAGGAACCTAGTTTGGGAGTGCCATCCTCTGGAGGCTGAGGCGTCTGCTCAGATGTTACGTTAGAAACAGTATCACTTGAGCTGGGGATTCAATCCATGCAGTGGCACACAGGTATAATCCCAACATAGGAGGTGTGGTGTAAGGCTAGAGGATCAGAAGCTGAAGGTTACCTTTTGCTTCATAGCTAGTTTGAGGCCAGCTTAGGCTACACAAGACCCAGTTTTGAAAGGAGTGGGACAGGGAGAACTGTTAGACAATAATTGCATGTATTAGGGTCTCTGAAGGGACTTAGAAATGAAACTAACCCCATTGGAACCCAGTAAATATAACTAACGCAGGACCCAAAAGGCAGTATTTTTCCAACATGCCACCAGCAGTAAGAATCTCATCTTTGTGTGCAGGTTGGATTTTTAAACAGTTTCTAAGGGCTGGCTTGGTAAACTGAGCACCCCTGACCCAGTCCCAGGACTATCTGCTTTTTCCTGGTTTCCATCTTTCATGACCATCACATTTACTTTGGGGATCTTTGTGAACATCCTTGCTCTCAGACCATAGCCACCATCAATCAACTAAGCCACTTAATCAATTAATTTCCTAAGGCTCCTTAGGAAATTCTACTGGGCAACTACATTGGATCCAGAGTTCTGGTCCACGACTCTTGGTATGCGGTAGGCTGCATCATCTAAGTTAGTCACATAAAGATTAAGTCTCCGGTTTGTTTGTTTGTTTCTTGTCTTGTTTGGTTTGGGTTTTAAGAGTATGTAGCCTTGGCTGGCCTCTGCCTGTCTTTGTCTCCTGAGTGCTGTGATTAAAGGCATGTGCCACCAAACCTGGCTCTGAAATCTAATGATGTCTATCTCAGGATTTGGTTAAGTGACATGTGACAGTATTTAAGTTACAGGGGACTTTGGAAATGGGTCTTCAGAGCACCAGTAGGTTGAATTAGCAACAAACACCTGAGTGCTGGCTGGAGAAAGAAAGTCTATTTCCTCACCAGGCTAGCTTGAAAATTGAAGAAATAAGACTGTCTTCCACAGTTCTCACCCCCAACCCCACCCTTAACAGCATGCCTCTAAGGTCCAAACCCCCAGCATACCTCATTGTCACACTCAGCCAGAACTTGATCATATTCACTCAGAGCAACCAAGAAAATGATGGAGGTGACGCTCTCAAAGCAGTGAATCCATTTCCGTCGTTCAGATCGCTGGCCACCAACATCCACCATCCTGCTCAACAGAAGTGGATGGTCAGAGGTTGGAATGCACAACTCCAAGGGGAGAGACACAAGCCATTACACCATGGAGTTAGTAGCTTTAGGATCCTCGGTGATTTTTAGAGGGAAGGAGCTCTTAAGGTTAGTGTGTTAGAACAGTGGTGCCTTGGGCAGTGGAGAACTATTGGTGGTTTCCAAGCAAAAGACTCAGATGGAGCCTGCCTGGAGATACTGGGTAAGAACTTGCTACAGAAGTCCTTTACTCCAGCCACCCATATGGAGTCCTAGGACACAAAAAGGACAAAGGCAAGCCATCTTCCTGGTACCTCTGCTTTCTTCTGGTCCTATATTTAAATGTATAATTTGTATTCTGTTTTTTAGGGCTGTGTGTGTGTGTGTCACAAGTACATGAGTGCAGGTGCCTCAAGACCAGAACAGGTCATTGGCTGCCCTTAAGCTAGAGTTACATACAGACTGCTGTGAGCCACTCAATGTAGGTGCTGGTAGCTGAACTCTCTTAGCCACTGAGCCACCCCTCTGCCATGTCACTGAGGCCCACTGTTGCTAGACAAAATGCAGGCTCACTATTACCAGGTCTGTGGGTATTTTAGGGAAACCTAGTAGGTTTTAAGTAAAACATCTCTGTTTTAAGTGTTAGTGCAAATATTTTTTCTAATGCTATGGCAGACTCTATGGGTCAGATAGTGCACGTTAGCTGCCAGGTCACACTCACCACCCCTGCACCCTCACCCCATCCACACACCAATTTCTGAAGACCCCAAACCAGTGTGGCTAGATGGTCCATAGGCTCACTGAGGCTCCTAATACTACCATCTAGAAGGGTGCCTTTGAGTCAGATTCTAGGGGTGCAGACATGCCTGCAATGTTAAATGCATGCTGCTTGCCTCGTGTTGCAGAGGGGAATAGAGCTAGGATAGAAAGCACACATATCAATAGACTTAGCATGAAGACATTTTACAAAGATCTCAACTTCAAGCATCAGAATTCTTCAGAAAGATTGCATGGGGGCGATGCCACAAGCTGCAAGGTATCACCAGCAGGCATTTAAACCCAGTTCTATGGCTCTGGAAAGGCAAAACCTGTTCACTAAAGCTTTGTCAAACTCTCATTCTGAGGTGTTTGGGAGGTTGCAAGCAGCCTTCAAAGTTGAAAAGGTTTAAATCCATAGGTCAGCCCAGGAGAGAACAACCATTAAATTAGACATATATAACAAAAATGCAGAGAGTATTTTTATACCACCACCACCCCATCCCCTGTGTGACAGCACTGAAGGAGTGCTAATACGGAACTGTAATATTGGATTAGATGTGGGAGGGCTAAAATGTGTATAATGATCATCATCAGAAAGGATAGAGGAATAATAAGAGCTTTGAGGGGTTGGAGAGGTGGCTCAGTGGTTAAGAGCTCATTACTTTTGCAAAGGACCTGAGTTCAGTCCCAGCACCCACATGGTGGTTCATTACAACCCATAATTCCAGTCCCAAGGGATCCAATGCCCTCATCATCTCCAAGGGTCCCTGCACACACTTGGTATACATACATATACACTGAGGCACACACACATATACACAAAATAATTTATAAGGGCTCTTTGAAATTTTCAGTGTTTTGTAAATGACCTGTTATTTATTTTTCAAATACAAAGTTCAGTAAAGATCTGTTTGTTCATCCTAAGAGTGTTATAAATAGACATGCATACATTTTACACAGCTATAAGTACTCCATATATATTATAAACTTAATACACACTTTTTTAAAATTTATTTTAATGTGCATTGGCATTTTTGCCATGGGTGTAGGGTCCCCTGAAACTGGCATTACAGACAGTTCTGAGCTACCATGTGGGTGCTAGGAATCAAACCCGGGTCCTCTGGAAGAGCAGTCGGTGCTCTTAACCACTGAGCCATCTCTCCAGCCTAATATACACTTTTATATTCATGGTTTTTCTTTAAGGATAAATCTCAGACAAGGTAATAAGGGGAAGAGAAATCTTATTCAACATTAGGAAAAAGACTTCAGTAGACTGTGTGGTCACAGGAGTGCCCATCTGTGTGACTACACATAAGGCTTTCCCCTGGTAGGAAGAGCCCAGAAATCCCTCTGTTGTAGAGCTTGAGACCCCAGAAGGTTATCTAGACCTAAGAGCTGCTTAGGAATCACACACCTAACACCCCACCTCAAGATGTTCCCCCTGAATAGACTGATCCTTAAAGGCCTTTGTCTGAGAGACAGACTTACCGAAAGATGATGTTTTCCAAGTCAAATGGGTACTCTATGATGCCGGTGGTGGGCACTCGAACACGAAGCACATCCTGTTGTGTTGGCACGAAAGAGGGCATGGCGATTCGGTCAATGTCAGTCAGGTAACTGAGATATGAAAGAGTTGAGATGCTGAGACTCCATTGTAAGAGAGAAAAATAGCTTTCCTTGCTCAAGGGAAGTCCTCGCTAACCACAGAGCCCCCACAAGACTTGGAGGCCAGCAGTAACATTCAAAGGTGACTATGCTAGGCCTCTTTCCTCCCAAGACCATTCTGAAGATCTCAGGACTAAGAAGCACATCTGCGAGCCTTCTGAGAATGCAGGTCACTCCATCCAGATCCCAGCTGCATCATCTCTGTGACCATGAAGGAAGCAGCAGCCTAGAGGCTGTGGAGGTAGGAGATGACACTGGCCCTTACCCAACAGACCTGCCCACCTGCCTTCATACAAGAATGTTACAGAAAGTAGACACTGTAGGGTAAAGGGGCTGGCCAAAGAAACCCACCCTGGCCCTGAAACCAGAGCCAGTAAAAGAAATACACTCTGGCCCTGAAACCAGAGCCAGTGAAAGAAATCCACCCTGGGCCTGAAACTAGAGCCAAAAGGCTAAAAAGAGCCAATGAAACTTGGCCCTGAAACCAGAGCCAAATCTGCCCCAACCAACTGAAAACGAAACCAACTAATTCCTGAGCAGGAAAATCAACCAATCCCTGAGCACAAAATCTAGCCAATCTGAGTTTATCCAAGCTCAAGGGGATCAAAATCTGACCAATTCCCTCCCTGGAAAACTCCTCCCCTAAGAAGCCCTAGGTAAGCCCCTCTGACTCTTCAGTGAGCAGCTGTCGCTCTCCACCTGCGAGGCAGACACTTTCCTGGACTCCTCCTTCCCAAATATATCTCTTGAAAGAGTTTTGGGTGAAGCTCATCTTTCATCAGCATGGAGCAGAATCTCTGCTGGGAAGCTAGCTCCCTTAGGGGAGCAGAGTAGAAGGAACTGACACCTCTGCTGGGAAACTCCCTTGGGAGCTGGGCAGAAGTAACAACTTTTCACCAGGGCTGGAGTAAAATGCTACATTTCTGCAGGGATTTCGCCCTTAGCAGAGTGAAACAGAAGCCTTGGGCTAGAGCTGAGAAGAAATGGATACAACTACTGGGAAGCTCTCTTGGGAGTGGAGCAGAGCTCAGCTGTAACAGCTCTGTTTTAGGGAGGAGCAAGATTGCCACACTGTGCGGAGAGACCATCCCCCACCATCCCCCAGCTTCAGGTATAGCCTGACTTCCCGACAAGTCAGGATGCCTTTCTCTTCAGAGGTGTAACATTTGCAGGTATAGCCTGACTTCCCGACAAGTTAGGATACCTCTCCCTCTGGAGCTGAAACACTTGCAGACACTGTTCTCTGAAGGCTCTGATCAGTAAATTAAGAGCAGCTTCTATGAAAACACACGGTTGTCCAACAGGCCATGGAAAAATTCCCTCAAAGTAAGATAACATTTTCCTGTTAAGCACACTGGGAAATGAGACATCTAAAACAATTCAAAATTTGTCACACGTTATTTGGGACTGTGTAAAGTCCTGACTTTAAAATACATGAAATTTTTTTCTAAAGTCAAATGAAAGAACGTCTTTAAAATACGCTTCACCAGGCAGTGTAGCTCAGTTTTTAGAGTGCTTGCCTAGCATGCACATAGCACTGGGTTTAAACCCCAGCACCTCCTACAACAGATACGGTGGAACATGCCTGCAATCCCAACACTCAGGAGGAAGAGGTAGAAGAATCAGAAGTTCAGTGTCCTGTTGAAATACATGGAGAATTCAAGGACAGTCTGGGCTAGAGACTGTGTCTTCAAAACTTGCTTGGTTACTGTAAGTCCTTACAGAAGACCCCAGGCAGCAATGGAGTTGGCGGTTCTGCTGCTTTCTCTAGCACAACCTAAATATCCAGGGATGAACAGGTCAGCCTAGGGATGGACTCACTAACTTCAAACCCCTGGGCCACTCCCATGTGTTACTTTGTCTTTTATAGCACTCTTTTCCCTTTATCCATGGTTTCAAATACCGATGGCCATTTATGGCCCAAAAGTAAGAAATGGGAAAATAATACCAGAAATAAATAGTTCATTTTCTTTTATTACTGTTGTGTTTTGCAAAGCTACAGATAACAATTCATCAGTTTTCAACCCAGTGACATTCTGAGTAGCAAGATAAAATCTGTTGCTGGTCCTAGATATGCAACATACTTCCTAGTGTATCCTACCCACCTGCTAGTCACTCAGTAGCTGTCCCAGCTATCACACCAACTGCCATGGGGTCACATAGCTGATAATCAAATAGCTCAAATTTTACTCAATGTGCTCCAGATAATCACCTTATTTTTCGTTTCTGCAAAGCACTTACAATACCTTATGTATAAGTTCATCTTATCATGATTATGTACATATAGGAAAAAAAGAGAATACAATGTCATCTGTGGGTTTGGGGGGGGGGGTCTGCTGGGAACTCTGGAAAGTGGCCCAAAAGTTATAAATGGGAGATAAGGGAGACATACTACAGTGATGGGTTGATTGATGATTGATTGGAACCAGCAGACTGTGCGGTTTCTGAGATTAGAGGGCATTGGTTGGTTGTCACATAGCCCTTAGCATGCTCTCTGGTACACTCATTGGGCAGTACAAATTCATATCTAAAAATGCAGGTATTACTAGCAGATGGCTGAGAACCATAGGCCTGAACCAAGAAAATGTGCAAGTAACTTACACTGTAGACTTTTTTTAAAGACAGGGTCCAGTCCAGTTTGCCAGGCTGGGTTGAGTTCCTCCTGCTCCTACCTCCCCGGTGCTGGTATCCCAGGCATGTGCCACCACATCCAGCAACTCTCAAGACTGGCAATTATCTGGCTTTATTAAATGCTACTGTCTTCTGTACAACTCCAATTACCTCCCCAGCCACCCCTGCATGCCTCTCAGTGAACTTGTTTCAGTTTTCAACATTTATACTGAATTAATCCTACAGCAGTTCTGGTAAACTTTCTCCAAATAGATGTAAACCCACAGCACTGTCACAGAGCCAGTAACAGCAGGGTCCTTCTGGGAGGGAATTGGGGGTGGGGGCACTATCAGTCTCTGACTCCCTAGACTTCCTTCCTCCCTTCTCAATGTAACACCTTACTGGTTCCTTTTCTTCTCCTGACATCATGCTCTCCTGCTGATGTAGTTGGATCAGCTGTGCCAACCTGGAACAAACTGAACACTGCCTGGGACAAATGTTTAGAGAAAGTCACTAAAGGCTTCATGAAATAACATTGCCTTTCCTGACAGTTGCTTTGTCCTGTTCAAGCTGGCTCAGTATCGGGTGGTTTGGGGGTGGGGACGTCATGGTCCTGGGAGGAGGGACAGTGATATGGGGGAAGGAGAAAGGAGTGAGCTACAGAAGCATAAACAAGCAGCAACTCAAGAAGAAATTATCTGTGTGCTCAGTCACCCCACGGATGACACACAGTCCTGGGAAGTCTTAGAAAAGGGAAATGTTGCGATCTCTCCAAGATAGTGTACAGTAGAAACTTCAGTGGGTTGATGGCTTAAAGCTTTATGGATCCAAAATAAGTAAGAAGCAGACTTTCTGAGAGGGCCAAATAAGCCAGCGGAGCTTCCTGTGTGCTGGTCTTGCAGATACCTATGTCCATCACTAGAGGGTAGCACAAGATCAGTGGCTAATTTAACCAAAGCCTACTCCTGCCTGTGGTTTCCAAAGGAATATGGCAAGAAGAAAGGGAACTGCCACAGGCAGGTGTATTCTTTGCTTAAGTTATAATTCCAGCACCAAAACTTAGATCTAATCTGCTAAGGGAATTTCCAATTTAATTAGATGGGAAAAGGTGGGTGCTGACCCTAGGGTACATCTTGGAACCCAAAGAAAATTAGGATAGAAGGTGCTAAGAGTCCTAGCCAGGAGTCAGGAAAGACCACCTCCTCTCCTGCAAACAGGGAGTGAAGTCTTGCAGAGTCTGCCCAAGAAGGGCAGTGTGGCAGCAGCTGTGGCAGCCTGAGTACTCACTACTTAGCAGAGTCTGACAGCTGGTACTCCCTCCTCCTGTCGTAACACTCCTGGATTCCCGGATCCAGCCACAGCTGCTTGATGGCTGCCACCTGGTCCCTGGAGAGTGCAGAGACTTTGTCTACTTCCACTTCTCTGATGATCTGGGCATTTTCCTAGTCAAAGGAAAGAAAACACGGCATTAACCAAAGGAAAGGCTAGCAGATATGGGGATAATCTTGTCCAGGATCCTGGGGTGGGGGCTCTGATAGGTACAGGACTGCACAGCCAAGTCCTCAGAAACTGGTAGGCTGAATGGGGCAGTTTGATTGCTCAGTCTGGGGAAGTGAGCCGCAGATGACACCAGACCTGTACCTCAAGTCCCGCAATACCGGAGGCAGCTGCTCAGACCCAGCACTCAATAGTGAACAGAGACACTCATGCCTCTTCTCATTTCAAAATCGGTGTAGCCAGCTATATACAAACTCTCGTGTGGATGGCATACCAGGGTGTAAGACACTATCTCTGAAAATGGAAAATCATTGCCAACTGTCAACCTGATATTTTTCTCTTCCCTAAGTCTTTTTCTATTTTTTTCCCATCATATTTAATTTTTTGAGGTAGATTTTACTTTGCAGAGGAGCATTAGGTTCAACAAAAAGCTTCCACTCAACAGCAAGTTCCCACATGTCAGCCATACAGTCCCAGGTATCACTGCGGACCGAGGAACCGCTCCCAGAGCACCTGCTTTACACAACAATCACTAGACTGGGTTTCTTACACAATCATCACTCTATTATCACATTAATGATTACGGTCAGGAGCTCTGTGAGAACACACACACACATACAATATTTCTCATGTGCAAAACTAGCACATATCCACTGCACTTGAACCTCTGCACCTAATCCCTTCTCCGTCCTTAGCCAGAGAGAGTGATGGAGGGTCCTGGAGGGCCTTGTGTGGACCACAGGCACTGTCTCCACCTCTTGCAGCCCACAGCCACTCTGTACCACCAGACAGGATCAAATGTTTTCCTCCTGCCCTCCGGCTGCCTCTATCCTCTGCATTTAAAATGGCCATGGACCTCTGTCTTCAAACAAGTCTGAAAACTCCACGAGAGCAGAGTCAATGCCTGGTCCTTTTATCCTAGTGCCCAGTGCAGTGCCTGCAAGCAGAAGGTGTCTTCCATTGGTATGTGAGCTCAGTAAACACATGTGGGACATATACAGTGAATTGATATGTGAGCTCAGTAAACACATGTGGGACATATACAGTGTATTGGTATATGAGCTCAGTAAACACATGTGGGACATATACAGTGTATTGGTATGTGAGCTCAGTAAACACATGTGGGACATATACAATGTATCTATGTAACAGGTGGAAATCCACAGCCATGGAATGTGAATGGTGTAGGACAGAAGCCCATGCAGAGGGTGATGAGTCCACATAGGAACTTGGGGCCTCACTGTGGTGGCTCTCAGCCAGTGATCTTGCTAACTCTGTCCCTTCTTGCATGGCAAGAATTTAACAGTGAAATCTAGCTTTGCTGCTGAGAATTAAAGCCAAAAAGTTGTCAGAGAATCTGGGGTGGGGAATTGCCATGTTGTGTTGGAGGTGGCCACCCTCTATGTGTGTCCAGGAAGTAGATGAATAAAGTAGATTTGCTGTTCTTAGGAGTCTCAGAGGAAAACCATCAAACCTGAAGACAAGAGTTTGGGGATCAAGCCAACAGATACAGAAGCATCACTAATGACCAGGTAGGTTCTCAAAGAGAGTTTACCTCAGACATGCACGAATGTGGCATAATGAAACCCATTAAATTTAAATACAATTTAAATACACTAATGAGAAAGGGAAACACGGTGTTCAACACTGATTTTCCTTTTTCTCTTTCTCAAAATCACCATATTCATAGCTCGGAAAGAGAACTCAGAAGACAGATGTATGTCATGCAGAAGTTCCCTGTCAACCAGGAAAGGGCCACAGATGAAGTGGTGCCTTCACACGCAGTCCTGAGGCTGCTGCTGAGTGTCCCTGTCAAGCACAGTGGGGCTTCTCACTAGGACCCAGCAGGCTGTCCGACCTCTGTCTGGCCTTCAACACAGGGGCCACTACACTGTCAATGGCCCAGCCAGCAGCCACCGCTGCAGGACCTTTCCTTAGATAACTATGGGTGTGTGTTTTAAATGGATGCATTTTAATCGGCAAATTGATTCTACATAGTTATGGTATATATAACACATGTTGTCTTAGCTTGTGTAAATAATGTGCGTGGCTAAGCCAAACTATTTAACATCTTTGTGTGTGTGTGTGTGTATTATGGATGTGTGTGTATGTGTATCTTTGCATGGTTAGAACACATTCTCTTGGCAATGTCCAAGGAAATAATGCACTGTCACTAACTTCATCACCAGGAGGTGCAAGAGGCCTCTTGAACAAATATTTTAATTAAAATTAATATCCACTGAAATGGTATAAATGATAAAAACCATAACTACATAATATTTGAAAGGTCTACTTATTAAAATAAAATACATAATTCAAAACCAAATTTCCCTGTAGCACAACATTTTCTACTTTTGTACAATCACTTCTCTGTTTTCACAACTGTCCATGTCCAGAGTGCACCGCAACACTACTGAAGCCTGTGAAGTGAGGCTTCAAGGCTCTGCCACCACTGGCTTTCAAAGTATTACAAGCACACTACCACAGAAATACCAGTGAGCTGCACAAGAGGGACTTTCCCTGTAACACATACACACACACACACACACACACACACACACACACACACACACCAACTCTCTTTCTAATACCGAACAGAAAAGCTGGATCAATTCTACCATGGAGGGCAGCTAGAAATGCTGGATTACTTTTTGTTTTAATATGCTTGAATGTATTAGAAAGCTAAGAAGCAAGACACAGAGAAGAAAGCGGCTACGCTCTCTGTAGCAGCTACCTGTTCAGCACCACGGGGAGACAGGACAGGGCTGGGTTAGCAGGAGGGTTAGCAGGAATTAAAGGTCCTCACACAAGTCCTTTGGCTCTGGGTTGCCCCAGTAGCTTGCAGCTTACCACTGGAGTCTCAGATGTGGCCATCCTTCCTACCATCACCACTGACACTTGGCAGGAGAGACTCCACTTGAGTGTTTGGAAGCTAACATCTTCCACATCACCTACACTTCTGAACTCCACATGACATTCAGGTAAAGCCTACTTCTACTACTGTCTTTCTCCTCATATTTCCTCCAAGAAAACCATGAAAGAGCATAATTCATTCACGACAAACTATTAAAGTCAAAGGCCTCAGAAGTTTGTTTACCCTTTGTCCAAATTTCAGGGGGTTTCACAGTGATGAAAAAGTTTATGCCAAAGACACCTGTGGTAACTGCGCGCGCGTGTGCGCGCGCACGTGCGCACACACACACACACACACACACACACACACACACACGGGGCGGGGGAGGGGGAGAGAGAGAGAGAGAAAGAGAGAGGGAGAGAGAGAGAGAGAGAGAGAGCGCTACAGTGACTGTCAATGATGCACTTGAGAGGTAGGACCCATGGCATTGACTAAACTATAATGATGTT
The DNA here is from genome assembly GCF_949786415.1 of Peromyscus eremicus. Lineage (NCBI taxonomy): Eukaryota > Metazoa > Chordata > Mammalia > Rodentia > Cricetidae > Peromyscus > Peromyscus eremicus. Next base: position 45,335,412 of record NC_081416.1, read on the forward strand.
TCCCATAATTCCCTTCTACATGTTTCTAGATTAGAGTTAAGTAGGAAAATCGTTGGAAGGTTTGGGACACAAAAGGGAAGCGGCAGCCACTGAGCTTGGAAGGTGAGAGATCCTGTCCAGCTTGCACATGCTAGGGCTGGTTTTTTAGTCAACCTTATTGGTATGAGGTAAAAGTTGGGCACGCAGTATTCTCAAGCTCCTGCTCAAATCATGCCCAATTTCTCCAAATCCTGGTTCAGTTTCACACCCTACACAGACACATGAGCAGGTCTGTGGGAGAGTGTGCCTGCTCTAACAAGTCACCTGCACTGTCAAGGTGGAGTGGGACAGGGAGGTGTGGGCCTAGAACCTCCTCATGGGATCAGGTCTACCCTGCTTCCACTGACTCCATTGTCTCTGCTCTCCCCTACTTCACATCCAGCTTTCTCCCCAACTGCCGGCCTTGCTGACCCATAGAAACTTCACACCCATTGCCAGATACACAGAAGCAGCAGCTTTCCTGTGCCTTCCTCTCCATTGCACAGTGACAACACAGTCCCTGTAGTTAATTCACCGTCCACAGCACTCTCAGAAACTGGTTCCCCAGTCAAACCCAAACTCATACACAAGTGCCTCCATTAAAGTTCTCCCAGTTCTAATCAGGGTCAAAATCTCTTATAGCCATAGGTTCGGGTGAAACGAACGTCTTAGGCGTCAGCCAGGATGGCCTGAATGTCTCAGATTCATCTCCACAATGCCAGCCAGACTCACTGCTCCTGTGACTGGCCTTCCATGCTGAGCCTGGGCTGGGTTCTGGGACTAGGTAGCCCTCCTCTTGAATGTTTTAGTGTACTGGGGTGTCTTGGAGTGGGAAATACACCAGAACTTTACACAAATGTTAAGAGATCAAAGAAAAGGAGCAATTGGAGTTCGGGATGGGAGGGGAAGGGGTTCATATTTCCACCAAAGGATGCCTGAGGGGCGGAAGGAGAAGGGTGCTGTTCCAACAACCCCTCACACCTTTGGCACCATGACCTGAATGTATCGACCATTTCTGACATCACTTCCCCAGGGTGGGGCCAGGGATTCTCTTGGCTACACATTTCACATGACATTCCTTTTCCTAAGATGTTTGGAAGTCATCTGAACCTTCAAGTCCTAGGATGGAGAGACACGGTCAAGGCATAACTTACTGGAGAATATCTGAAAGCTTCATCCCAGTCCTTAGGTTTATAGTTGACTCTCAGTGTGCTCCAGGAATCGTTTCCAGGACCCCGCACCATGGATACTCAAATCCAAGGATGACCAAGATCTTCTCTAAGATGTCACAGCATCTACGTAGGACCTAATCACACCCTCTAAACCATCAGTAAATGCTTTGTAAATTGTTATACAGTCTTTCTTAGGCACTTGTCCAAACTGAGACCTGAAGGCCACATGCAACCCAGAACAGCTATGATTACAGCCTGACATAAAATCGCAAACTTACTTAAAACAGCACAAGGCTTTTTTTTTCCAGTTTTTTTTGTTTGTTTTTGTTGTTGTTGTTTTTGTAACTTAATTGCATAACTCCTAAGCATGGTCTTTGTAGATGATGTCATATCACAATGTCAAAAATTTGGGCACTCCTGGTAGAGAATGATGATAAGAAAAAAAGTCATTCAGTGGCACGTACCTTTAATCCATCACTCTGGAGGCAGAAGTATGCAGATCTCTGAGTTCAAGGTTTGCCCAGTCTACAGAGCAGGTTCCAGAGCAACCAGAAAAATTGTATCTCAAGAAACTGAGAGAGGGGCTGGGGGTGTTGTGGGATATCTTTCTGTATGCTGTGAATATGTGCTACTCCTATTGGTTAATAAATAAGGCTGCATTGGCCTATGGCAGGGAAGGATGGAGCCAGGTGGGAAAATCCAAGAGAGAGAGAGAAGAAAGGTGGAGTCAGGGAGATGCTGTGAGCTGCTGCCAGGAGAAGCAAGATGTGAGAGAACAGGTAATGCCATGAAGCCACGTGGCAAAACGTAGATTAATAGGAATGGGTTAAATAGAGTTGTAAGAGCTAGCTAGCAAGAAGCTTGAGCCACAGGCCAGTTTGTAATTAATATTAAGCCTCTGAGTAATTATTTTATTTATTTATTTATTTACTTATTTTTTATCCTGGTGTGATCAGACACTGGACGGCCTGGGAATTGAACCTGGGTCCTCTGGAACATCAATCAGTGCTTGTAACTACTGAACTACCTCTCTCCTGACTAATTATCTTATAAACGGCTGTGGGACCGCGGGCTATGTAGGACTGGAGAAATTTCCGTCTACAGTGGGGAGTATCTGCTTATTTAGAACAAGCCCAGGATTTCATTTTTCAAGTATTTTAAACCTAAGGCTGTTAGAATCACAACAGTGGAACCCACTATGTGGTATTGTGTGATATTTTGATCACATCTGACAATAAAGTTTGCTGTGATCACATCAGAGGGCAGAGCTAGCCACTAGCTGACCAAAATTAACCATAGAGGACTGAGGACAGAGAGAGAGACAGGAAGTAGGAAGGCGGGGCTTAGAGAAGGCCTCAGCCCCTTTGGATGGAGGACTGAAAGAGACAGGAGGTCACTGGTCCCTTCTCTACCTCTTCTCTGATCACTCAGGTTCTTATCCCGATATCTGACTCCCGAGTTTTTATTGATAAAGAATAACCGGAGAAACACTTGAATGTGGCCTGTGAAAGCTGCCCCTTGAGTAATCTCTTCTTTGGGGTTGGTTGAGTTGCATGTGCTCAGAGCCCTTGTGATGTGTTCTGTGGGCAAATGGGGTTCCCTGCCACTGACGTGCCCCTCCCCTGGCTTTGAAGTTTCCTTAGCTTCAGCTTTGTTTGTTTTACAGGAAACAGTTCAGCCCAACAAGCATAAGATCTGCCCTTATTCTTCTCTTTCAGTTTCTGTTCTTTATCCAGATTTGTACCCATGGTCTTAGCAACACAGACCTCTTTATTTCACACCCCTTCTCAGTCCAGTCGGAGGGCAGCTTCACTGTACACTGCTATCCGGGGGTCATGCCAGGCTCACACCAGCATGTGGCTCTACTAATGTCTGGGGCCCTGGAGTCCTCTACACCTGCAGAAGAGGGAAAAGAGCGTGGAACAGTGGCCAGGAAGTTCTGTGAGCAGATCTGGATGGAGAAGACATCACTTCCAGACTCAGCTCATTGGCCAGGATTGGCCAAAGTGTCCACTGAGTGTAGAGGAGGCAGGGAAACCTTTTTGAAATTTTTGAAAAAGGAAGTAGAATTGGGTGAAAGCTGAGCAATGGCTGTACTACTTACAGACTCACAAAACCTCTTTGCCAATGTGACTTCCTGTATGAGTCCAATGTAGCCAGTCAAATTACAGTTGGTGGACCAAATCCAGCCCCTGACTCGGTATATGGAGAGCACTCGTCTGGAACATAGCCATGCCTGTCATATTGCCTCCTTTCACACTGACCACAACAGGGCCAAGCTGCTGGGTCAGAACCCAGATGGACTGCAGAGCTTTAAACATTCCCTTGGCCACACACACACACACACACACACACACACACACACACACACACACGCTTGCTAACCCCAGAAACAGTGGGATAATTAAATCATTCACATAGCACACCACTCTCCCTCCATTCCTGAATCATTCATCTAGGGTCTGCTTTACAAAGGAATGTGACTATGAAGAACATCTTCAGCTGTTCTCATATTCAACCTTACAGTCCTCCAGAGAAGATGCTAACAGACATCCCGAGTGTGGGAGAACCTTTGAAAAATGAATTCAGTGAGTCTGAGGGGAGACGGAGGGGAAGAAAGGGGAGAAAGGAGAAGGAAAGGAGGAAGAGAGGGAAAGAAGAGGAGGGAGGGTCTTCTGCCTATACACACTTATCCACTCTAAGACCTCCAAAGAGCAATGGCCAGCCAGTTAGACTGGGGCCTTGCCCTGAGACCAGAATCCTGTAGGAAAGCTGGAAGTATTCTGATTTTGATACTTTTACAAAATGTAGAGAATATTAAAGGGAGGAAGGAGTATGGAGGTGGTTACCTACTAAACCCTCTAGGCTGGAAAGAGATAGTAATAGGTGATGGGACTATGGCTGTGTGAACTAGAGAGTCATTTTCTGTTGCATTCTAGTTCTCTAGAGGACAAAACTCAATTTCCCTCTCAAAAGGAAGAAAGGGGGTCTAGAGAGACAACCCAGCAGTTAAGAGCATTACTGCTCTTGCAGAGGGTGTAATTTTGGTTCCCAGCACCCAAATCAGGCTACTCACAATGGCCTGTGACTCCAGTTCCAGGGGACCCAGTGCCCTCTGCTGGCCTCTGTGGGCACCTGCACTCATATTCACATACCCACTCACAGATATACACAATTAAACAGAATCGTCTTCCTTCTTCCCTCTTCATGTTCCTGTTCCTCTTCCTCTTCTTCTTCTTGAAAGGAAGGGGCATTCAGAGATAAAAGAGGGTCTCTACAGGAATGGCAAAAACCAAACCAAACCAAAACAGAAAAATAATTGTAAGGGAACGTTTGGCACCAGCTGTTTTTATATGGAAGACTTTCAAATATCCACCATACAACCCAGGAGTGAAATACTTTCTCCAAAAGAGGGTGGAAAGTCGAGGTTAGCAACACACGGCCTGAAGGCACAGCCTTGATGCCAGCCCACAGAATCTTTGACTCTAAAGAGTAGGAACATGTGGTTTTCTTGTCTTGTGTTTTAGTCTTACTATGTAGTCCATGCTTCCCTCAAATGTGTGCTCTTCCTGTCTCTGCCTTTCGAGCTCTGAGAGTATAGGCAGAAGGCCTGCTATGCTAACACACCTGCTCAAGAAACAGTCCCTCAAATCAGTCACTAATGTGCATCAGTACTTAATGTAAACATCAAGATCAGTGTGTTTGCAGAAAAATAAGCATCAGTGACTACCTGGGACCATCAACAGTGCTGACAGGCAAGAGCACTGGGCCACAGGTCATGTTCCTATGACTCATGTCTCCATCTAGTGGCATCTTCTGTAACTGCAAGTCTGTTGACAGAAACAGTACTCCATGCAGGTAGCTTTGTAGTCTGTGCCTGTAAAGAAAGTCTCAGCCAGAACTCCATGGCTAAGTTCTACACTGCAGTCTCTCTACAAGGTAATATTAACTAATCAGTCTCACCCTTTAAGGAAAAAGAAGAAAGAATGAGTTAGATTTCAGTGGAAGGCATTCCATTGGGGCCACTTTTGAAGCTAACAAAACAATCAGAGTCTCTTGGGGAACCAGCTTCTCAAACCCTCTGAGGTGTATGAAGGTGATGAGAAGGTCCACTAGTTGTGAAGCAATTGTGGTAGAGGGTCGAGAAGAGCTGCCCCTGGCCCTAAGGGGTCCCACTGCTACCTTTTTGCTGCTATATGCAACGCCGCCCAAGAAGGCAGCCAGTTCCTTTGCACGCTAGGGCCTGTGTGTGGCTGTACTGCTGTCTTCACAGGATTTCACATTGTGTTCCCAACAACGGAGTTTCCCATTGTTTGTCTTTCATTGCAGAAACACACTCACATCTAGGCAGGAGACATTGCACCACCCGCTCGCTACCCTTCGCTCCCATCCCTGCCCAGAGATGGCTTCAGCTGGGTGGGTTCTCCTCCACATCAAAGCTTGCATTTTTGAAACTAAGACATTGCAACACATCTCCAGAGACCCATCCGCCACCAACTCCACCCCCACCCCCTTTATTTTCTGGTGTTTCACTTTTTCCAGTCTTTTCAATAGGTTAAAAATCTCTTAAGCAGACAGCAAATATGTGGGTCACAGCTTGCTTTAATAATGTGTTTTGGAAATGGTTTTAATCCTGGATGCATGTTTGGTGGTTGTTTTCCTTTTGCAGTGAGAACCCACAGGCATTTCGGCCTAGGAACAGGAGGAAGCGGGAGGTCCTTGTTTCCCAAGGACCTCCAATCCTCTGCTCCATGGGAAGCCCCTGTAGCTCCCCAACTCTGCAGTTCTCAGAGCCCATGCCCCATCCTCAGTCAGGATAGGATATAAAAAGAGATGCTGATCTTTAGTAGCAGCCAGTTTTTCCTCTGTCAGCCAATTGCCCACTCCCTCATAAAGAAAAACCAGTTCACAGGGCACAGCTTTGAAGGGGCAAAGAAGCTTCCAGTGAACCCCAGGTGCTCTGAAGCATGTGAGGACAGTGGCTGTCTTGGTCAAGTCCTGGCTGTGGTTAGACAGAGAGGCAAGGCTGGGCTGACTAACGGCCATGAGACTGTAGTGTTTCCAGTGCCAGTGGAAAGAGACCCCATCGTAGCTCAGCAGGGTTAGGCCAGGGTCTGGATTTAATTAACCAAGCAATCAAAGACTCATCAGGACACAGGGCCAAATAAAAGTACAGGACATGAGGCTGAACTTCAGATACATAGCAAATCCTTTTTAAATACAAGTATGTCACCTGCATTTAATAAAAGCCCGTAATCTAGAATGAGTTCAGGTTACTTGCAGTGGAGACACTAAAGACTCACTCACTCTGGTTGGGGGCTGTTTATCAACAACAGCAGTTTGTTAGTTTTCAAGGCAGAGTGACATTGGTAAAGCCATATGATGAGGCAAGAAAACAGAAATCATGCTCGTTTGTCCCTGACAACAGCTCCGCCCACTTCCAGTGCTGGGGAGTCCACCAGGTGCCTTCTTTCGCATTCCCTTCCTCTCATCCCCCATCCAGCCCACGTCCCCTCTTGGGATGCTGTCACCAACAATAAGTACAGAAGTTCCTCCCAGTCAGCAGATGGGGAATTGAAAATACTGGGGAAATAAAATCCCTGCACCTGTACTGAACACACACCAAGATCCTGTTCTGTGTCACTGCCCCCAAGCAGCACGGTGTAACAGCTTTCATAGAGTCCACACTGTTTTCAGCACTGTGACATTACATGCAATCTAGAAATGGTTCAACATACACAGGAGGAGACCCACAGACCACATGTAAACCTCAAATGTACAAAGGAACTTGGGTGTCTAGGTGGATCTCTCTCCTCCCCGTTATTCTTGTCTTCCATCCCCTATACATAATAAGAACTAAAAGTCACACACTCTGATATGTTCATATTTAACCTTTAATGCTACTTAAAATGGTCATAATGGTAAACTTTCTTATATATGTCACTTCATTTTTTAAAAAAAAACAAGAGGTGCTACCTGGGAGGCTAAAGTAGGAAGATTGAGCATTTGAGACCAGGCTGGACAACATAGTGAGACCTCCACCTCAAAAAAAAAAAAAAAAAAGTTACCACCACATTATGTGCGTGTGTGCATGGCTAGACATGAGGCATATTGGGACTGCTGGTTCCTTGAAGCAGGATTAACAGTGGTTCATCTGGCTCTTGGGGGTTGCGGGGGGGGGGGGGGCGGGGGGACAACTTCAACATGCCACACTGTGCTAGGGGAATCGCAGGTGTAGGTGGCTGAGGAAACAGCCTGTGGGGCTAGAGCACTCTTTAGCTCTGGAGTTGCTATCACAGTTTAATCAAGGAACACAGTTCTATCAGCTGTGCAAAGTGGCAAACATCCAGCCTACAGCATCGCCAAGCCATGAGCCATGGTCCTTTGTGGGTCCTGAGGCACACCCTAAACTCTCCTCACTGTCTGTTGGGTGTTGCTGTTCAAAGAGAGATCCTTGGATCAGCAGCAATGAGACTGCTCAAAAACACAGAACATGACCAGCATCTTTCTATGGGGCTTGGTTCTTGACCTGAAATAAAAAGAGCTGAGCACTGACATTCATCTCTCTCTACTTCCTGAATGTGGGTGCAATGTGATCAGATGCCTCACATTTCTGCTGCCCCACCACTATAGACCATATCCTCAAACCATGTGGAAAAACAAAGCCTTTCATCTGTAATTAGGTTTTGTCAGGTACTGTCAGAGCAACGTGAAAAGTAACTAATACAGAAGTTTGGTACCAGGAGTGGGGTCACTACCATGATAAACCTAACCACATGGTTCTTAGACTTTTAGAACAGCTTTGGGATAGAGGTAGATGGCTGTGGGAAATTTTAGAACCTTATAAGCCACAGAATTTTGTAGACAGAGCATAATGGGACATTCTGGCAGTAGTTTGGGAGACCAGAATACCAAGAAAAATAGGGGCCGTAGAGGGCCAACTCATGAGTTCCAGAGGGGAGCAAAGATTATCAAGAACTAAGCTAGAAGCTATTCATATGATATTCTGGCAAAAACCTAGTGGGACGGTGATTACTCAGTGCTGTGTTCAAGTCTACAGTAAGCAAGAGAGCAACAAACACACCCAAAAGGTTGGAAAATGTACCCGTTGGTGGGAAAGGAGAGAGTTAACAGTTTCAGTCAAGGTGGGTACTGGGAAAGCAGCTATAATTATTAAAGAGATTAGTGACACTAAAAGAAACCTTCCATTCTGCACTTGGATAGTAGGAAAAGTGACCCGAGAGCAGGATCCCGTCCATTAAAGGCTCCAACTTGTAACATAGAAAGTCATTAGAAAGGGAGGAGAATGAACTGAGAATACCACTGATCATGTTCCCTGCTTGACAGCAACCATCTAGTGAAGTAGTTCCCTAGGGTCAGCTTGGAAGGAACACGGGCTGCTGCAATCATGATCTAAGCTGGGTTCCATCTTGAGCCTGGCAGCAGAATATAGAACATCAGGTGGTGATTTAAACCACCCCTCACCCCATAAGTGCTTATATTTGAACATTTTATCTCCTATTGGTGGTGCAGTTTAGGGAGGTTATGGAACCATAAGGAGGTAGAGTCTTGCTGGAGGAAGTACGTCACTGGGGTTGGGCTTTAAGGGTTTATAGCCTTACACCACTTCCTGTTCTCATTCTTTGCTTCCTGTGTGTGGATGAAAGACGTGATCATCCAGCTTCCTGCTCTAGCTGTCTGCGTCATCATTATGGATTTTCCCCTCTGGAAGCATAAACTAAAATCAAGTCTCTCTTTCTTTTCCAAGTTGCTGTTGCTCATGGTGTTTCATCACAGCAAGGGAAAAGCAGCCGATACACATTACCCAGGTAGCACTTGTTTTGTAGGCAAGAGAGATACAAGAGCGACAGGGCCATGGAGGCGCCTGCCAAGGTTCAAGAAGGCTACTGAAGCCCAGCCGTAGCACGGTTGGATTCTCTGCAAGGAGGGCCTGAGGATGTAGGGGACATGAGGATGGCCATGTCAAGGACACCTATGCCTCAGACTCACGGGAACAGCAAGACTGTCCTCTGATTGAGTATTGATGTTGACAGCATGTACAGAAAACATCAGCTACCACTTCCTCCTCCAGGGAGATTGCAGCTTGAGACTGCTGCCCTCCAGAGACCTCCTCCTGAGATGAGCCCACCTGCTTCCTCCTTCAGCCTCATCATTCCCGCCATGATGGACCGTATTCTCAAACTGTGAACCAAGGAAGCCCTTCCTCAAGTTGCTTTTGACCCCAGTGGCTTTATCTCCATCTATATCTCTGTCCCTCTGGGACAACTTAAGGGTCAACATTGAGGTTGAGGTACAGAGTGAGAGATGAGTTTGGATCCCCAAGTTTTCAGTCATGATTGTTCTCTGCAGCTATCATAAAGCATACTGCCTCAAAATCCACACCACTGAGTCCACCACCACAGACCACTGAACTGACAGCCAAAGGGGGACCCTTAAGACTCTACTACCCATAAACAGTCTTTACTTGTGGTGTGGATGAAGAAAACAACTGTGGGTTCTCCTTGCAACCAACACATCCACAGTGCACCCCCAAACAACCAGCAAGTGGGCACCCAAAGACCCGAGACTGCTAATGAAAACAAGTTGGCAATGTGTAGCCCAGGCTGGCCTCGAACTCGTGATCCTCCTGCCTTCACCTCCTTCAGCAAATCCTACCAGCGTATGCCACCACAACTGGCAAAAGATTTATTTATTTATTATGTGTACAATGCTCTGTCTGCATGTGTGCCTGCAGGCCAGAAGAGGGCACCAGATCTCATTACAGACAGTTGTGGGTTACCATGTGGTTGCTGGGAATTGAACCCTGGAAGAACAGCCAGTGCTCTTAACCACTGAGCCCCCATGGTACTGGACTAGGCCCTCTGGATAGGCAAGACGGTTGTTTAGCTTGAACTATTAGGGGGCCCCCAGGCAGTGGGATTAGGATCCACCCCTGGCATATGAGCACACTTTTTGGAGCCCAGTGCCTATGGTGGGACACCTTGCACAGCCTTGGTGCAGAGGGGAGGGGCTTGGACCTGCCTCAAGTGAATGTACCAGGCTCTGCTGACTCCCCATGGGAGACCTTGCCTTACAGGAGGTGGAAATGGGAGGTGAGTTGGGGGGAAGGTTGGGGAGCGGGAGGAGGGAGGAGAGGGGGATCTGTGGTTGGTATGTAAAATAAATAGAATTATTATCTTAATAATGATAATAATAAAAGAAAACAAGTTGGTGTTGCTAAGTGTCCTTTTAAAATTCTGCCTCACATATGAACTGGTCAGTTCTGAGTAGATGCTGACCTTTGCTTTTAAAATCCCACTCTCCCTTTATGCAGCCCCAATAGAACCAAGGCCAAGGGATTACATGTAAAATAAAATGGACCTTTATCCTTAACCTTTAGTTTTTAACTCCAGCCAAACATTTGTGTCATTTAGAAAGCACGATTTGCTCTAAGATAAAGGGTTTTTCCCCCTTCCACAGAGAACATATGAAGCTTCTCCAGAGACATCAAAAGCAGTTAGAAATGCTTCAAAACGGTCATTTGGTTTCCATTTCAGTGGTGACTGGTGGCAAAGAGCCCACAGGGCTACCAAGGCCAGGAAATCCAGGGTCAGGAGCAGCAGGCCAGCCTGATCTCCCCAGCCAGCATGCAGGGCTAAACCTCAAGAGGGAGCCAGGGCCATGGGCATCACTGGGGAAAGTGCATGTCTGGATTCTAACATGCTCACAATTACTCCTCACACCACCAAAGAAAAGAAAGAAGCAGCAGCAACGCCAGTGTCCCCCAGCATCACACACATCAGTCGCCGTGCTCTTTCTTTGCATGTTCACATTACTGTTTGCTGTCACTACAGATGCCCAAATGTGTGTGATTACATGTATGTGGGCATGTATGTAGATAAGGGTTTGGTGCTGGGATCAAACTCAAGGCACACAACGTACTAGGCAAGTGCTCTACCAAGTTCTTTTAATTAAGGGTTTCTGACTACAAGGTCTTTGTTTTATCCTTTTCTTTTTCAGTCTTGAACAGTAGCATACTTGCTAAGAACACCCAACTCTGGTGAACACCACTGGTCTTGACTGCTTCTGCCAGGGCTGGATCCCTTACTGACACTGCCCTTGGCTTTGAAGCAGCCAAGGTTCAGCTTCAAAGCCAATCAGGATACACTAACATTTTGAGGGATTCAACTCCCATAATGCCTAAGGAAGAAGGTGAAAGCATTCTACAGGAATGTTGCTCCTCTGTGGATGACACAGACATCACACTCCACAATGAAGCTGACCTGCTTTGAACATACAGGAGGACCAAACAGGGAGGACGATGGGAGAAAGGAGGGAAGAGAGGGTAAGTTAGAGAATACAGGGAGGGACAGCTAACACTAGGGGCTGACTGAGGGCTTTATCAGTTTCAGAAGCTTCTTAAAATACATACATATATGAAAGGACTCTAAACAGAATCAACAAATAGCAGGGAGACAAAGCCCCAACTAGACATCTCTTGCCACCAAGCAAAACCTCCAGCTCCAGAAATGGGTTACATCTAATTGGTTGTTGGGCAAAGGGGCCCCACAGAAACCCTCAAATAACTCGGGCTATTTCCAAGGCTATTGGTTGCTCTCCATAAACTGATGATAAGGCCCTACTACTGATAACAGCACTTCCTGAGCACAGAGAAGTTAAGCTGGTGCCTAACTAGAGTCTTCACCCCTACTGACTAGTCCATGGTACAGGAAGGTACTCTTACACTACCAGAGGAGAAATGTGAACACCAACCTTGCTACAAACCCAACCCTTTGACCTACAATGGTTACCTGCCTGCCAGACATGCTGGTCCAATAGTGGCACCAAAGTTGCATAAATAACTAACCACCACTGGATCTAAGGCCCACTCCATGAGATGGAACCCATGACTAATACTGCTTGGGTGGCCATGAATCTAAGATTAGGTAAGCCATGGATCTAGGGGAAAGCCAAATACTGTTGTTCTGCTGACATAATGTAGCAATAAAATAATTCGTCTCTATGAGTTCAAGGCTAGCCTGGTTGGCATAGTGAGCTCCAGGATAGCCAAAGCTATATAGAAAGACCTGAAAGACCATGTCTTAGAAAGAAAGGAAAGAAGAGAGAGAGGGAGGGAGGGAGAGAGAAAGGGAGGGAAAGAAGAAAAGGCAGGCAGGCTTACAAAAACTGCCACCAACGTGGTCCAAGAAGGCCAGGTTCCACCGCAAACTTGTGTATAAACATTATATGAACAGAGGTAAACTTCCTTTGTGTTAAGGCACTGAAATTTAGGAGTTTATTGTACGAGCTATTAGCTTCTATGACTTACTATTGGAGCAAATGAGATTGAGTGATTTAAAACACAGAGTGGTGAGCAGGAAGGTAGTACATGCTCTAGAGTTTGATGTGTATAAAATAAACAAGAGACTAGACATCTCCATGAATCTTCAGAACCCAATATGGGATACAGCTCAAGTAGGTCTGAGATAATGTAGCTAAACTCAAAAGAAATGCAATTGCTCTGGTAAGTGAGGAGAAATCATGTTCTTTAACAGACTGACTTTCTTCCTGGATAAATGTTTCAGGAAAAGACCAGGGAATGTTCAATGCCAGGGAAGCCCTGGGCTTGCTCTACAGGAAGCTGCATCAAGACAAGAGAAGTGATGGCATGATGTGCTGCTCCCCGCTGGGATACTGCTTTGGGGACAGTGCATGTCTACACTGCCCTTGGAATCTTTTACTGTGCCCCCTGAAGATGAGCACACAGGAAGGAATTTCCTGGTTTTCCCCTTCCTTTAGCAGAATTGACATTTCAAACTGTGATGATGGAAAAGTACCATTTTCAAACAGTTGTCTCCTGGGGAACTTGACTGTGATCTGTCCACAGAAGGTGTGGCCAGTGGCTTCAAGACTTTAACTTTGACTAATTCACCTGGCACCATGGGTCCACGTTCCAGGCTTTCAGCGGGCATATGAAGATGCCACAGCTCTGTTACTGGGTCACAGTAAAGCTTTGACCTAGAATTTCCTGCTCATCCAGTGTCCTGGCATAGAATTGTTTTGTTTTGTTTTGTTTTATGATGTTGAACTTACTGAGTTTTACTAGAGATCCAAGCAGCCTGCATCATGCTCTTCCTCATTATGGAAACCCCTTTGCAGAACACAGGATTTCAAATGGAAATTTAAGGGGCAGAATGTTTCCGTTTTCACAAGCAGCTTATGGCACAGGAAACTACTTCTCTGGAGGCCCCCAAGGAAAGATAGAAATATATATATATTTTTTTCTCTTTGAGTATTTTTTAATTCATCTATGTATTTTACATCCTGGCCTCAGCCTCCCCCTACATCCTCTCCTCACAGTCCCTCTCCCTCATTCCCCCTCCAATCCCCCAATCCCCTCCTCTTCCTTCTCCATCTAGGAAAGGGCAGGTCTCCCATGAGTATCAATAAAACACAGCGTATCAAGCTGTAGTAAGACTAAGAACTTCCCCATGTATTACAGCTGGGCAAGACAACCCAGTATGAGGAATAGGGTCCCAAAACCTGGCCTAGAGCTTTAAGGACTGTATAAACTCCTTAGATCAGCAGTTCTCAACCTGTGAGTTGTGACCCCTTTGGGGGAATCAAATGACCCTTTCACAGGAGTCGCATATCAGATATCCTGTATATCAGATATTTACAATTCATAACAGTAGCAAAAGTACAGTTATGAAGTAGCCACAAAATAATTTTATGGGGGGGTCACCACAGCATGAAGAACTGTATTAAAAGGTCTCAGCATTAGGAAGGTTGAGAACCACTGCCTAAGATGTTCCCACCTGCCTGGTGAGGAATGGTTAGAGGGTCTTCCCAGGGTAACAATGCTTTAGTCCCACGAGCTCAATGCTGGTACTGGGGTGTTCTTAGCACAGTGCCCTTCCTTCCATGATTTCATAATTCACGTTGGCAGGACACCCAGCCACAGTGACCACCTTAGAAGGTAAATGAAAGACTCGGAACTTAAAGTGCTCTGACCTCCCACATCTGTATCCCAGGCTGCTGTGCCCATCCAGGGACTGTGAGCTCAGTCAGGGCCATGCCTGCTGAGAACACAGAGGCCGACAGGAGAAGGAGGCAGGAGGGAGACATGGATCCTGACATCAGAATCATCGCTTGGCAGTTCTTCCTCGACTTGTTCTTCCAGCAGAGAGAGCTTAAGAAGCATCCTTATGGCAGAAGGGACATCTGAGCTAGACCTCAGGGGAACAATTTACCGTTCCAGAAAGTTTTTTTTTTTTTAATTGAAAATCAGTGAAGTGCTCACCATGCATTGTATGATGGACATGGGATTTGCTTAGTGTTCTCAGAAGAATATTTCCAGAGACGAGAAAGACGTCCAGAGAGTGTGAGAGATGCTTGGCACCGCCATCCTGCCGTGTCAGTGGAAGCATCGGACAGCACTCACTTTCGGTCTTTGCATCACACGGAAGTTCCCTGCATGCTCTTCCACTTTTCTCCAGGAGTAGCCCTGCTTCTGAAAGGGGCACTAGCGTTTCCAATAAGAATCTGTGTCTTCCCACCCCCTCCCCACGCCAGCCTGGCAGAGGCTGTTAAAGAAAGGATTCCCTTCCAGGAAGCCACAGAGGAGCTTCCCAAGCAGTGGAAGGGAAGGCTGTGTGAGTGACAAAGCTTACTGGTCTTGTCTCTAATTCCAGATTGCTTCAGAGAACCCTGAGCCAAGCCACAGAGAGGAATAACCAGGTGTGGTCTACTTTTTTACCGTCATCTACAGCAAGCTCATCTGGACAGAATTCCACCCGTCAGACAGACATCACTGGACCAGTAATTTCAAACCAAGAGCTCCTCTCCTATCCCCACAGCTCCCAAGAGTGTGCCTATGGTGAGGGTAGTTAGCCTCGTCAAGACTTTCTTTACCTGCAAACTAAAGGCACCAGCTCCTGAGCTGTGGGCTGACCTGGATGGGGTTCATGACCTGATCTATGCCTCCTTGACGTGGTAGACTCACCTCTGATCACTATTACACAGCTGTGAGATGCTCTATTGACATATTGCCATCTCCCTGTACTGAGGGATTCCTAAAAACCAACACATACTATACATGCATGTGGCCGCCAGTGATGTTGTTTTGTGTTGGAAACTTTCAAACTCTTCCGCTCCACATAAAACATACAGCATGTTTTGGCCATAGCCACTCTGCTGTTCTATAGACCACCAAAACTCATCCTCACCATGCCACTGCAATTCAGCATCCCTTATCTAACCTCTCACTGTGTTCCAACCTCTGTGGCCTCTTAACGACTGGGATTCTACACTCCACATGCATGAAATGAACTTTTAAGATATGCCTTTCTGTGCCTAGCTCATTGAATTTAACACAATGCCTGCATGAACCGTCAACTTTTTGAGGATAAGGGCCATGTACCTGTTATGTAATGGTGTTCAAGGAACACTGTGGGGTAAACAGATTTATGACATGACATATAAAACGTAGAGACAAGTAGCAGATGTCACCTCATTTGCCAACACAAGTCAGCACAAACGGTGCTGGCAGCCAGTGTCACCACAGCTTATAGCCATGCTTCTTCCATTGTGATGCCCATAAACGTGCCTCTGATAGTGATGGAGTCCCTCAAGACGCTGAAGTCAGCCATCTGGAGACAGCGCCAAGCATATGACTCACTTTTCACTGCAAATCCTTTGGCCTATTTGTTTCTGGGTTCTCATGTGCAAAGTAAGTGCTAGGCAACATTTTTTTTAACAACATACCTTGAGCAAGCCTAGGCCCATGGCAGATACTCAATGTATAATACAGTTATTTAACAGGGAATGGCTTTAGAAACCACCCCCTAGGTTCATGGCAGAGACTGCGTGACTTAACAGTGCTCAGCATGATGTTGAGCACCTTTAAAATGACAATCTTGATTAATATTTCATGGCTGGAGGAAGGCTAATGTGTTAGTTAGTCTGTATTTGGGTCTCAGTACCCAGGTCTCAGGTGAGCGTGCCACTTGAAGACTTTCCCATGCTATGATGATCAACCCTGGAACCACTGATGGGTTATTATGGTTTAAATGTGGGATGTCCCCTGTAGGCTCGGCCTGTATTAAACATTCAGTCCCTCACTGATGGTGCTGTTTGGGGGAGATTGTAGGCCTTGGGATGTGGAGCTTAGGTGGCAGACATAAGTCCTTTTGTGTATCTGTGTCCTGATTCACCAAGATATGAAGAAGCCATGCTTCAAGGTCACACTGCCAGAGACTGAGTTCTGCCAGACAAGCATTCCCTGCAGTGCTGAGCCACTGATTCTAAACTGGGAGGCACTGGAACCCTCTCTTCCTGTAAGACACTGCTAGGCATTTGGTCACAATAATGAGAAAAGGTTCTCTGCCCCTCCAGGCTTTGCAGAGAACATGGTGAAATACGTGGGACCTAGGGAGTGGGTCAGTGCCTCTGCACCTTCCCTGCTCTAAAAGATTCCAGAGCACAGTGTTCTACAAGATCCACAGGCTGCTGGAGAATGCAGTATCTGTGGGGGGATCAGAAGAGTTCAACTTCTGGATGATGTGGGAGAAGCAAATGGCAAGCAGGCTGTAGATCAGGGAAAACGATAGGGAAAGGGTACCTGGTGAAGGATCCCAAAAACACACTGAAAGGCTAAGATATGGGACAGATTAAGTTAGCCTTTAGATATGGTGCTTGTCAACACCCTATTCCCAACCACTGCTTTTCTAAATAGTGTTTGGAATTTTTCTGATTTCAAAACATTTCATTTCTTCATGATTACGAGGTTCATTATAAAACTCTGGAAAATACCAGAGGAATGGTGAAATGTAAAAACTTCATCCCTGACAGAGGAGAACATTCCTCAAATCTTAAGTCTTTTTCAGGTACTTTACAGTTTAGAAATTGCTAACAGCAACTTGTGACCATATTACAAACAACTGAGTATCACTATCTTTCCCACCTCTATTAGGTACATCTTACATTTTTAAAAACTTGTTTGATTGGAGGTACCCTACATGGAGGGATAATGCTCTTCTCAGAAGCCATTAAACAAAAATGTCAATGCCAGGTATGGGATACCTCACTTCTTTTTGTTGTTCTTGGGGTAGGGAAGTTCAAGAGAACCCTCAAAACAATATAGGCTATTACCACTATTCTTGGCTGCCTGCCAGAACTTGATGGCAAGACCATACTGCTGAAGATGCTGAGTTCTTTGCTCTTAGACACGGAGAAATCAAGCTGGTACTCGATTTTCCTTCCTGCTGACTACCTTCCACACTTCCAGAAGGTTCTATGCTGACTACTGTCAGAAGAAAAGCCATCAACAATCTTATCCAGCTGTGAATCTTGTGAGCTACAGTAACAACTGGCCTGGTAACAGATGTCCATTGTGGTTATAGTGGCCTAAATGGAGGTAACCAATGACTTTCTGATTAGATTTAGGGCCTCCTCCACAAGAGAAACTCATGTCTGCCTGGTACTATAAAACTGGCTAGTAACCCATGACTTGAGAAGTCATAAGCCATAGAGGAGAACCTACTACTATTATATTGCTAAATGGACGTAGTATCAAACTGCCTTCTAAATACTTGTCTTTATATTCAAAGATCAGTGCAACTCTCAGAACTCATTAGAGAAGCCTGTTCTTTGCAGTGCGTGACAGATAATACAGAGACTCACACCTGGCCAAAGAGCAGAGAATAAGTGACTATGGAGTCCTCGAGCCCTAAATGACTATCTAGAACACTCCACACCTGCCCCAACCTCTCAAGACTCCAAGAACACCATGGAAGAGGTGGCAGGATGTTGGTAGGGTTGGGGGGACTGCTGCAATCATTGTCTTCTGGATTTGCAGGGCTATTGCGCTCATGAGCTCAGGACAACTGTAGGCTCCTATACAGGCCCTGCACAAGATCAAGCCAGGCAACATTCCGGCATGTATGGGGAGGGCCACGTGAAGCCCCACGCCTCGCTGAGGAGCTGTTGGCAGTTAATGGGTACTGGGAGAGGAAGAGCTCTTTTCCTTCAAGGGTGTGGCTCCTAGTAGGCTGCCTGTGCTCCAGTTAACGGCCCCATGTCCATGTTCTTATGCACACCAATTGGACTGGATGGATTTTTTTTTTTTAAATGACATGAAGTTGGGAGGGAGATGTGTTGGAGATGGTCCAGGAGGAGTTAGAAGGGAATAGCAGGAACAATATGATCAAAATATATTCTATACATGTATGAAACTCATGAAAATGTTTTTCAAATGCGAGAGAATTTAAAATAAGAAAAAAGAAAATGAACACATAACAATATAATAAATAAAACTGCTTGGTGTAAAGAGTAATTTTCAGTTAACTTGGACACTGAGATACTATGCTCTAGGGGGTTGACTATGTCCTGTATGGAGAGGGGATACGATGTGGAGCCACCTTACTACTACCAGGGGCTCTTTATTCCTATTGGACTTCCAAGCCACTGCCCTCTCCAGCTGTGAATCTAGAATACACAAGGCAGTAAGAAAGCCCTGTGAGTCACAAAAGTGAGTTCTTCGTTCCTGAGGCCTCTTCTAGTCTTCCTTATCCCTTCTACCATTCACAACCCTTGTAACTTTGTACTATGTACAGTGTCTAAAGTCTGTAGTTGTACTTAGCTGGAGAAATGGGGGAAACTGTATATAGTCTGTCTTTCTGGCCATGGCAGCCCGAAAGATCTCTTTAGTGATTAAATATAACACGACCTATTCTGGAGGTCAGGCCTGGTTGGTCACTGTGCCCATTAGGTTGAACACCAGTCTCATGGGTGATCCTCAAGATGATTTAGGAGAGATAAGGATGTAAACGGTAAAGACCATCGATTGGAGAGGACAAAATGCCTCCACAGTGAGCAAAGCAGGGATATGAAAAATTATTACTTCAAAAACTAACAGCAGGGGCTGGAAAGATGGCTCAGTGGTTAAGAGCACTGGTTGCTCTTCCAGAGGACCAGAGTTCAATTCCCAGCACCCACATGGCAGCTCACAACTGTCTGTAATTCCAGTTTCAGGGGATCTGACACCTTCACACCAATTTGTATAAATAAATAAGTTAATTTAAAAAAAAAAACTAACAGCAGCCAATAGAAACAGCTAATTGCTAAAAGTGACCTTAGGACCTCCCCATTCCTCTTCCTGTGGGCTATTCGCCTGCACTGATTTCTAAAAATGCTTTGTAGAAATTCGGTAATACCTGACTGGCTGAGTCAGAGCATAGGAACATACATCCCACATAGGCCACAATGCCAGTATTCCAATTCAGAAAGCAGCAGGTGGGCTGTGTATAGAAACCAGTATGCATGCTGACCTCTTGGAAGGTTCTATCAACCGCCCTATCTAGTCTGGCCTCAGAGTATCCACTGAACAGGCTTCATCATCCACTTTCCTTAAGTTTACTGCCGAGAACTAAGAATTCAAACAATTTCCATCATAGCCAGCTTGTGTCATGAGTAATAGAAACAAATCTTTTTCACCACCCTCCATGAGAAACTCTTTTCATGGGCCCTAATAAACATTGTCATTTTTTAAAGTCTTAAATATTCGACCATTTTCCTCCAGACTATACAAACTACATCTCTGTTGTGTGGGACCTGCTCTCACAGGGAACCTGCTTTTTGTAAAATTTCAGCCTCTTTGGCTACCTCACAAGATCACACAGAGTACTCTTTCAAAAGACAAAACTGCTTGTAGAGGCAGGAGCTCCCCAAAGCCTCATCATCAAGTTCGCAGCCTGTTTTTAACCAAGAGAAGGAGCAAAATATGCCCATCCCCGACACAAAGGGAATTACTGGCACCACCATCACAACAACCAACCATATACAACAAGCCCACATTCACTTTGATGCCTTTGTTGGAGGAGGCCATGTACTCTGAGCTATGGAGTCCTAGAATAAAAGTTCTCATTAATTAGGTTCTCAAAATCCAAAAGCCCCTGATCATTTGTCCTCACTGACACCTGAGAGGATATAGCATTAGAGATGTAGGTTCAAAGTAGAGGGTCTCAGGAGACCCTCTCCCGATGTAAGCCAAGCTCCAGTTACAGCATCAATATACAGTACACACACACTTTGTTGGAAAGTCTGGTCAAGGGTGTAGTTTAGTGAACAGACTATATGTAAAGGCATAAGTAGACATATTTAGATGGAAAAAGATTTTTTTTTACTACTAATAAAGTTCTTTTGAAATAGGCTGAATCAGGCTGAATCTTTCAATGTCTGTATTTGTTATTTTTTAATCTCTTTAATTAAACTTGGCAAAGCCTCTCTGAACAACAACATGAATCATCAAGTTATGAATTATCCCAAAACCAAGCCAAGTATTAGTGGCCTTTCTCCTGGCCTAAATACATTTTGCACATCTCTCAGACTAGGGCTCATAGCCGCATATTATAAATCACTAGGTCTCCGAGGCCAGCTCTCCTCTTCTATCTCCCTACAGACTAAGAATTTTAAAGCCAGGATAAATCATAATTCTTCCTTGCACTGTGAGCACACAGAACTATGTATGAATTAAAAATAAAATGTTGACATGAATAAATGGATGGGCAAATGAATGAACCAATGAGGAATAAGTTGCACGTTTTGAGTCACATAGCATTAGTCAGAAATCTTCAGATCTGAGAGAGAGGGACAGAAGCCAATATGTGGTTTTCCAACAGAAAAAGGACTACAGTGGGAGGAAGGGGCTACTACTTCTGCCTTGTATTTCTGTAGCTTTGAAATCCATCATCCTATAGGAGCATACACGACCAAAGTAATTCCCTTCCTTTAACTAGGTGAGAGGTCCATAGTAACAAATACATTTTGTTATTTTTTTTAAAAGATTTTTATTTTTTTGTTGTAATTTTGTGTATATTTGTGTGTGTGTGTGTGTGTGTGTGTGTGTGTGTGTGTGTGTGTGTGTCTTTATGCTTTTGAGTACATGCCAGAAGAGGCCAGAAGCCCTCAGATCCCTTGGAATGAGAGTAATAGGCAGTTGTGCACTGCTCGTGGGTCCTGGGAACCAAAGGAGGAATAGTTTGTGCTCTTAACCAATGAGCCATCGCTTCAGCTTTAATTTCCCCCCTTCATGTGAAATTTGTGAGGTCAACTCTACCTGATAGATATCAAATAAGAGCCATTTGTTAAGCTTAAAATTTTTAAGTAAGTCTGTTGTTGGTTTTTTTCTCTTTTTTAGGGGGGCAGCCACCCAGCTCCCAAATAAATCACCCATGGAGGTTTATTCTTAATTATGAATGCCCAGCCTTAACTTGGTTTAGTTTCTAGTCAGATTTTCTTAACTCTAAATTAACCCATCTACTTTTTACCTCTGGGCTTTTCCTGGTCTTTCTCTCTCTCTCTCTCTCTCTCTCTCTCTCTCTCTCTCTCTCTCTCTCTCTCTCTCTCTCTCTCTTTCCAAGACAGGGTTTCTCTGTAGCTTTGGAGCCTCTCCTGGACTAGCTCTGTAGACCAGGCTGGCCTCGAACTCACAGAGATTCACCTGCCTCTGCCTCCTGAGTGCTGGGATTACAGGCGTGCGCCACCACCGCCCGGCTCTTTCCTGTTCTCTTACTTCTGTAAATCTTACTCTTACTCCGTGGCTTGCTGTGTAGCTGGGTGGCCAGCTCCTGGTCTCTTCCTGCTCCTCTGGCTACTACTTCTTCTAGATCTCTCTCCCCCTATTTACTCTCTCTGCCTGCCAGCCCCACCTATCCTTTCTCCTGCCTTGCTATTGGCTGTTCAGTTCTCTATTAGACCATCAGGTGTTTTACACAGGCAAAGCATCACAGCTTCACAGAGTTAAACAAATGCAATATAAACAAAAGTAACACATCTTAAAGTAATATTCCCTAACAAGTTACTTAAAAATATAAAAAGAAATAAAATTTATTTTAATAAAACATTTAAACCCAACATATCTAAAAGATAATTCCCAAAGAAAACCAATGTAAAAATTATTCATGTGCATTGTTATACTTTTGTTTATATTGTCTTTGAAACCCAGTTTATATTTTATACTTACAACAAACCCAGACTCAAACTAGGAGCCTTTCTGGGACCCAACAGCCCTGTGGAGCTGTCAGGCACTGGGCTGGACAGCAAAAAGCTAGGGCTCATCTGATGCCTGTCCCTTGGGTTTCAGATGTCTTCTGCCATCCCTAAGGAAGACTCCTAATCACTTATCCTGACATCACAGTGCTCTTAGAAGTCCCTTTTAAAAGTCACCCGGAACTCCATTCTGCAGCTTAGACAACACATGTTTTAAATGAGGCGACAAAAAGGGGACTCATTCCCACTTCTCAGTTGAGTGGGGTCACGTAACTGCCAAGTTTTCAGGCCATAACTGCCACCCTAGTCTTTAAGGACACCTCTCTGTGAATCCCATGACCATGGCTTTGGTCTCACTTTCCTCTTAGACATCACAATATGGTGTTTCATAGCAGGACAAACAGCTTGCTTTTGGTAGCAGGACAAACAGCTCACTGAAGTCCCAAGGAGAAAGCCTGGGGCTTCCACTGCTCTGCGGTCCCAATGGCTCCCTGTGGTGACAGAGAGGTTAGGTCTCAAAGGGAAGCTATTTCCACGACTTGAAAGAGATTTTTGGTTCTCTGCCACAGGCAGGAAAACCTTTTAAAAATAAATCAATTCCTCATTTCCAAAGAACAACCATGTAGAGCATGTATGCTGGATCAAATACCACAACTGAGAAAATGTCACCATCAAAGCCAAGAACAACTGAGCCCTACCCCCACACCCCATAGAACCTTACTCAGATTCATAAAAAACAGCTGTCTCTCCCCCGGTTCTCACTGGCTCTAATTGCATGCACTGTTTCTTGCTTTAGGAAGCATACAAAGCATTATTCCAACAATTAAAAAATTATATTCTGCCTTTTTTTTGGTGTGTGTGTGTGTGTGTGTGTGTCTTATGTTTTGTCTCTTCCTTAGCACCCTCATTTTTTTAGTGGATTCAGTCATGTGAAAGTCTCAAATGCTGGGAAAATCTCTTGTATCCTCCCTCATCCCTCTTGTTCTGCTCTCATTATAGCCTTCCCAACACCAGTCACTACTACCATGACCTCGGTCTCACCCTCCAGACCCACTAATTAGAGGAGGGAAATATGACCGGAATGTACATTTAGCACTGCTAAGAATTAGAAAATGTGATGTCGATTCTCTTCGTTTTAAAGTAGCTTGTGATGATGGAGGTGATAAATCTGAAATTGTCTTGCTTAGTGACGGTCTTGTGATCTAGGTTTCACTGTAGGAGAGATAAATACGGTCTGGGACGTAGCAATGTGGGGAAATAGTGAAACTGCTGTATTTAATTAAATAAGAAATGTCTGAGACGTGTACATTTGTTTCTGCATGTATGAGTGTATTATGTATGTGTGCTTGTGTATATGCCTTCATGTTTATGTCTTCTGATCTCTGTCCATAGAAAGGGCAAGAGTTATATAATAGCCAAGCAGCAATGAGTTCATGGAGACGTTGATTCTTATATGTCCTCAATAGAAGGAACCAAGTCTCCTTGGAGAAATGGCTGTGTTTAAGACAGGGCAGAGGAGAAGCAAAGTGGCCTGAAACAGCCTGTGCCAAAAAGCATGAAAGCATTTAAAAAAACAGTAAGAAACATATGACTAGTTTGACAAGGCTTCGACTAATGCCTACCATCAAAAGAGTAACTAGAAAGGACAGAGAGAGCTCAGTCGGTAAAGGTTGCCTTTCAAGCAACAGGACCTGAATTCTAACCCCAGATCATGTTTAAAATAAAAAACAAAAAAAGAACCAGGACTGATGGCACGTGCTTTGTAATCCCAGTGTTGAGGAGGTGAAGATAGAGAGATTCCTGGGGCTCAGTCAGCTATTCTAATTTGTGACCCCCAGGTTCCAGAGAGAGACCCTGTCTCAAAAAATAAAGTAGTTGGCTTTTCTTGGTGACTTTTCCCATTGCTGAGACAAAACACCTAACCAGAACCAACTTGAGAGAGAGAGAGATGATTGTGGCTCATAGTTCCTGGATCTAGTCCACCATGGTGGGGAAGGCAGGGCATCTGCAGCTTGAAGCAGCTGGTCCCATGGCATCAGCAGTCCGGAAGCAGAGAGTGATGAATTCTGGTGTCAGCCCCCTTTCTCCTTTTTATTTGTCCTGCAGTTAGGATGGGTCTTCCCATGTCTATTAACAGAATCTAGACAATCCTTCATGGACATGCCCAGAAGCTAACTTAATCTAGATAGTCCCTCACAAACTTGGGCAGAGGTTTATCTCCTAAATGATTTTAGAGCTGGTCAACTTGACTATCAATATTAATCAGTCACCACAAGACCACCTCTTTTAGCTTGACACCAAAACATGTTTAAGCCATAAGCTTCCACTCATTGTCTTCTAGGCTCATGACCATCTATTAATGAAAATGCATTCAGGCCAACTTCAGCACTCCCATAGTCTTTAACAGGCCTTTTAAATGTCTTGAGTGCATATTTCAACTAGACTGAAGGCAATCACTTGACTGTGAGTGCCTACAGCAAACCAACCAACAAACAAACATAAAACAATTTATATCTTCCAATATACAATGGCACAGAATTAGCAATCCCACTCCAAGGGAAGAAACAGTCATAACAAGGAATGATCAGATTAAAACAAGACCATAGACCAGCAGGGAAAACAGCAAATCATGCAGCTCCATGTCTGGCTTCTGGAGCTCGTAACAACCTCCTCTAGGCTCTGAGGACTTGGGTAGCCCTGTCTCTCCAGCTCTACTGTCCGTAGCACACATACTCTTGAGTTGGCTCCATTCTGTGCCTTCAGCTTTCCTCAGTAGGTGTCTCGCAGTTCTGGCATCTTTAACATCCTCAGTTCTTTGTTACAACCTAGACTTCATCTTCATAGGTTTACACAGTAGCCTCTCGAGGTGTCCTTGCCGAAAGTCTAATCCTGCTACACACGGCCTGGCCTCGGGGGCTCTCTGAAACCATGGAACAAGACTCAGTGACATTTTTCACTTGCATCTTTCATGCTTGCAAAACCAGGGACACATAGATGACACAGCCAAGTTCTGCTGCTTTGGCAACAGCAACCTCTGGATGCCTTGGTGGCTCAATGACAAAATCACTTTCCTAAGCATTCTTTTGAGAACAGGGAATCCCTGCTGTGGTATTATCACTTTGGGCTTTCTCATTTGACCTAAATTTGCATTTTTATAAGTGGGAGCCTTTTATGGGTCTTGCCTTCAGGATACCTTTCCTATTGTCTCAGTGAAAAGTGTGAAGTTTCCCTCTAACAATTGCTGATGCTTTCTTTTTCTTTCTTTTTTTTAAAATTTAATTTTATTTTATTTTACAATACAATTCAGTTCTACATATCAGCCACGGACTCCCTTGTTCTCCCCCCTCCCGCCCCCCTCCCCTTCCCCCCAGCCCACCCCCCATTCCCACCTCCTCCAGGGCAAAGCCTCCCCTGAGGACTGAGATCAACCTGATGCTTTCTTATCTCCACTCTTCTTCCCAGAAATTTTAAATTTGTCCACACAATTTTCCTCACTAGAACGTCCCCACCTTTTTTTTTTCTTCTTCCCCATTTTGCTTTTTCAGTCTAGATCTGAAGATGAATACTGGGAAGTAGCCATGCCACAGCCTGAATTATATACTGTTCTGAAATATCTTTTACCAAAGAAATTGTTCTACTACTCTTGAATTAAGTTCTCAGGACTTAAGCAGATTAAATATCGGTATCACAGAAACAGCCTCTAGCCCAGTCCTTAACAGAGGCTTTGCTTCCTTCTCAACATCATGGACCATGTCTCCATGGTCTGGGATTCTTTTGACATTCTGGGCTTCTAAACTCCCACCTGAATGGTTCATTCTACTCTCCTTATTGGGCTCCATGCTCTATAGCCTGAAATCCTCAGTTCTTCCACA
Organism: Peromyscus eremicus; assembly: GCF_949786415.1. Classification (NCBI taxonomy): domain Eukaryota; kingdom Metazoa; phylum Chordata; class Mammalia; order Rodentia; family Cricetidae; genus Peromyscus; species Peromyscus eremicus. Next base: position 45,361,522 of record NC_081416.1, read on the forward strand.
TGCCTCCCATAAAACGGTTTCAAAAGCAAAGGAATTGTATAGTCAAGTTTATCATAGAAGTAACCCCAATCCTGTACAAATTTCCTCCTGGCTTAGCTACTCTTCTTGTTGCCATGACAAAATACTTGGCATGTATTATGTCAGCTTAATGGAGGTAGGGTTGACTTTGGCCCATAGTTCAGTCCTTGGTGGTGGAGAAGTCATGACATCAGGAGCCTGAGGCAGCTGGTCACATGGCATCAGCAATCAGGAAGCAGAGACTGGTGCTCAGGTCACTTTCTCCTGTTTCTTTGTCCAGCATTTGGGAAAGGTCTTCTTGCCTCACTTAACAATCTAAACAATCCCTCACAGACATGTCCAACTTAGTCTAGATACTCCTTTACAGGCACGACCAGAAGCATGTGTCCTAGTGAGTCTAGACCCTTATTATCAACTACCTTATAGCTCCCAATCAATGATATCCAAGGTTAACATCTGGCTTCCACATGCACGCGCGCGCGCGCGCGCGCACACACACACGCAAAGAATAATTGTAATACTATATTGAAATAAAAAGAATAAGAACCTGGTGAGTTTTCTTTCTGACAAAATAAACCTAACATAAAACTTGCCCTTTTAACTATACAGTTCAGGGGTAATTATCACTGTCAGACCTCTCTAGAACCTTTTCACCTTTGCACACAGAAACTCTGTGCCCACCGATAAACAACAACTACCCACCGCCCATTCTCATCTCCTCTCCCAAGCAATCCCTGCTCTCCTTTCTGACTTTAGGGACTTAGCACAGGACAATATTTTGTCCTTTCTTATTTGGCTTACTTTACTGAGTGTATTTCTGAGATGTGTTCATGCTCAGCAAGAGCTAGAACTGAATTTCCTTTTAAAGTAGTATAATATTCTGTTGTGTGTACACACTGCATTTTGTCTATGGACCTCTGGATTGTTCTTATCATCTGGCTATTGTAAATAAGGCTCCTACGACTATGGAAGTTACAAATGTCAGAGTCTCTATGTCCAAATTTGGGTGGTAGAAGCAATAATTCTATACTTAATTTTTGAGACCTATTGGGTTTTCAGAAGAAAAAAAAAAGATATTGCTATAGAAAATTGTAGATAGCACACAAATTACTGATCTTCAGAACAGTCACAAAACTGATTATCCAGTACAATTTTTTTTTGTTTTTTAAAGATTTTATTTTTGGAGACTAATATAATTATATAACTTCCCCCTTCTCTTTCCTCCCTCAAAGCTCTTCCATATATCCTTTCTTATTCATTTTCAAATTCATGGCCTCTTTTTTCAGTAATTGTTCTTATATTCATAATATATATATATATATATATATATATATATATATATATATTCCTAAATACATAAATTCAGCCTTCTCAATCTGTACAATGTTACTTGTATGTATGTTTTCAGGGTCGACCATGTGATACTGGATAACCAAATGGTGTGCTCTTCCCTGTGGAAGACATTGAAGAAAGAGAAGATAGAGTGTAGAGAAAGAAACAGAGGTAGGGGAGAAAGAAAGAAAAAAGGGGAGAGACAGAGATAGACAGACAGACTGACTGGTTATAGGAATTGGCTTGTGTTGTTAGGGAAACCAAGAAACCCTATGGTTAACTGTTTGCAAATGGAAGCTGGAACCGAACCAGTGGTGCGCTTTAGTCTGCCTGTCAAGCCAGAGGACGCAGGGGCTCATGGTGTCTTGGTTTTGACCCACAAACTGAAGAATCAGCAGTACTGATGTTTGTCCGCAGAGATGGACGTCCGGCTTGATGTGAATTCACCTTTCTCTACCTTTCTGTTATCAGATGGTGCTTCCCATACTAGTGGTGGGAATCTTTACTTAGTCTAGCTAGCAAAGCAAATGTCAGTCACTTCTGGAAATGCCCTCACAGGCATACTTAGAAATCATGCTTTAGCTGCTATTCTGTGAAGGTGGTGCATGAAATTAACCACCAGCCAGGTGTGAGTGGCAGACATCTGTAACCCCAACATTAAGGGGGTGTGGAACAGAAAAAATCAAGAGTTCAAGGTCGTCCCTAGCTACACAGTAAGTCTGGGGCAGGCTAGTATACATAAGACAAAACCAACCAACCAACAAAAAATTAACCACTCTATTGCCAACAAGATGAGGTTTCTCACACATACTTTTCCTGTAAATGTTGCACTATGAGACTACAATTTCTGATCATGAGTTTCTGTAGTATAAATGACCTGAATGCCTCAGAAATGCCTGTACCACCAGAGACAGAAATAAGAGTAAGCATGAAAGTTACACTACAGGAAAATAAGTAGAAATCACAACGGAATGCTTGCAGGATGCTTGCTTCATTCCTGGATTGAAAAGGAAAGTACGTGGGGAGTTTTGACTGTTCAGATGGTATCAGAAAATATCACAGCTATCAACTATATCTTCTTAGGTGTGACAGAGACATTTGTGGTGATGCAGGATAATACCCTGGTTCTAAGGAGAACACAGTAGGATACTTAGGGTGACATCATGGTGGTCACAGTTGACTAGTGCTTAGGCTTTCAAAAGGTATGTGTGTGTTTTGTACATGTGCATGTATGTGGGAGAGAGAGAGAAAGGAGGACAGATAGGAAGATATGGACAGGGGGAGGGGAGGGGAGCAGAGGGAAGGGAAGGGGAGGGGAGGAAAGTAAGACCAAGAGAGAGGGAACCACAAGGTGTTAACGGTAAGTTCATTGTGCCTGTAAATCTTTCTATAAAAGAGCTGAGGGAAAAAGTAACCAAAAAAGAAAAATTAACTCCCTTTGAGAAAACATGAATTTAAAAACATTTAAACAATGTGTCTCCCATCTCTCTAGAATGATCTTCTAGCAAGCTCAAGTGTATACAAAAGGCCTTGTCACTCCACCCCTGAGCAAGCTCAAGTGTATACATAAGGCCTTGTCACTTGACCCCTGACAGTGCAAACAGGACACCCCGAGGGATGCTGTCCAGTGTTCCTCTTCACCTGCCTAGGGCACATCCCCAAGCTCTTCAGCCTTCACCTGTCATAATCATGCGTGACAAGAGCTGACTTGACCTAGCAGACACTCCAGTCCTCTACACTTCTCCAGGGTTGCTCAGGAGGCATCCCCTGTCAAATACCTTCTATATCCTTTAGTTTCACACTTGAAAATATTCAGTACCAAGCAGTACACAGAACTCTTTCTTGTCACTATTCTTTAAGCAATACAGTCTAAGTTGCATCTAGATCATGTATGCCATATTGGGTAAGCGATCGTGGGTAAGGTTTAGAGTGTATAGGAAGATGCATGTCTGCTGCATGAAGACTACTCCATTTACATAAGAGACTTGGGCATCTGTGGATTTTGGTTTCTATAGGGGGATTCTGATTTCTTTAGAGAACCTTAGATATAATGAGTATTTGAGTTCTGCATTAACCAAAAATCTTTAGACAAATTTAAATAGATGAGCTAGAGCATGGTGCTAATGTCCCATGTTCTTCTGCCCATAGCACCTTGTCCTCAGATCTGTCCTTCTGAAAAGCCAGGTTTAGTTCCCATCCAGTGGCCCCTGGGCATCTCACCAAGGAGTAAACCTCCATCCCTGATCCAAGATACCCCTGGGACAGCCTAAGGGACAGAGATGGAATGTTCTCTTTGGTCCTTTCTATATCAGGCTCAGAGGTTATAATTAGCAGTTATGTGGGGAGTGAGGCTGAGAGCATGCACAGAGAGGAGAGAGGAGAGAGCAGCCATAATATCTGGGGATGCTCCAGAGTTCCTAGAAGATCTGTAAATGATAAAGCGCAGCCCTCAGTGAGTGTGAGTGTGTGTGTGTGTGTGTGTGTGTGTGTTGTGGGGAAGGTGCTCTCATAACCAGCTAAGCTAAGGGAGTGCTAGGTTCTTGCCATATTAACAAGATTTCTCAGGGTTGGAGTGATCAACTCCTCAGTTAAGAGCACTGGCTATTCCTCCAGAGGACCCAGATTTGATTTGGAGAACCCACAATGCAATTAACAACTTTCTCTAACTCCAGTTCCAGGATATCTAATGCCCTCTTCTGGCCTCCTTGGGCATTACACTCAGATGGTATACAGACATACTAGCAGGCAGAACACCCAATCACATAAAATAAATATATAGGAAACAAATATTTTTAAAAGATTTCTTAGCAAAGTTGAAATCAAGCTCCAAGACAGGGTACCATATATTTTTTTTATTTCAAAAAGTTATTTTTTAAGCAAGAAGGAGTAGAGGATATCTTCACAAAATGACCCTAATCTCATTAATTCCCAGATTATTCTTACTGTATTATTTTCTAATTCTAAGATAGAATCTACATTCCCTAAATAGGAAAAGTTCAGGCCAGCTGGTCCAGCTCCTTTGTTTATAAACAAGGAAGCAAAATTAGAGGCAGTAACTCAGCCAAATTACCCAACTTCATAGCCACAAAAAGGCACAATTATAATTCCCACTGCACTCTCTGAACAGGCTTCAGGAGGATCAGTGAAAACCAGGACAGGACAAACCTTCCGGATGTAGGTCCATTTGCTGGCCCCTTGTGATTTAAAGGCCCTGGGATGATGGAATACCCAGATTGGGTCGTCCAAATTGGAGGTCACTGTTGAAGCATTAAAGGGATTTTAGTCACTGTGATTAAATTTTAAGCTACTGATGCTTATGTTAAACTTAAGAGGTCAAATTTACTTTTCATTTTTAATACAGAGGAAAGATTTTAATACAGAAGAAAGGGGATTTATGTAATTGTGCTGAGATAAACTTAATTCACATTTTAGAAGACATTTGAATAGGATAGAAAATTAATAGTTAGATTATCCCTCCTACTCCACTTTTCAGACACACTCCCCAAAGTTAATCACTTCCACAATTGCTCACTCCTTCCTGAAAAAGTAATGTAGAGTAACTGTTTATTTTAGTACTGGGGACAGAACCTAGGGCCTTAAGCATGCTGGTCAGGTCCTCCACACTGGCTGCATTCCAGACCTTGAACATGCTGGTGAGGTGCTCCACACTGGGTGCATTCCCAGTCTTGAGCATGCTGGTCAGGTCCTCCACACTGGCTGCATTCCAGACCTTGAACATGCTGGTGAGGTCCTCCACACTGGGTGCATTCCCAGTCTTGAACATGCTGGTCAGGTCCTCCACACTAGTGCATTCCTGGCCTTGAACATGCTGGTCAGATGTTCCAGACTGGTGCATTCCCAATCTTGAACATGCTGGTCAGGTGCTCCACACTGGGTGCATTCTAGGACTTGAGTATGCCGGTCAGGTGCTCCACACTGGTGAATTCCTGGCCTTGAACATGCTGGTCAGGTCCTCCACACTGGGTGCATTCCTGGACTTGAGCATGCTGGTCAGGTGCTCCACACTGGATGCATTCCAGACCTTGAACATGCTGGTTAGGTCCTCCACACTGGTGCATTCCCAGTCTTGAGCATGCTGGTCAGGTCCTCCACATTGGGTATATTCCCAGCATCATCTTAGTGCTGTTTTTTTAAAGCAGGTTCTCACAAAGTTATTCAGATTGACCTTGAACTCAGGCTGTAACCTAGGCAGCCCTTGAACTTGTAACTCTCCTGCCTCAGCCACCAGCCCAGCTCTTGTCACTTTATACACGTGCACTTCCTACAACTTCCTTCTCTTGTGCCTGCTATGTTGTGTAATTGTTACTGTCAACTTGACACAACCTAGAGTCACCTGGCAAGAGGGAACATCAATGGGATTACCAAGCCTGTGGTCATGCCTGTGGGGGAATGTATTGAGCAATGATTGATATGGGAATGTTTACCCTAGGCAGATGGGCCTGGGCTGACTTAGAAAGATACCTGAGTATGAGCCAGGGAATGAGAGAGAGAGAGAGAGAGAGAGAGAGAGAGAGAGAGAGAGAGAGAGAGAACACCAGTGAGTAGCACTGAGAGAGAGAGAAAAAACACCAGTGAGTAGCACTCTTCCATGGCTCCCCTTCAGTCCCCGCTTGAGTCCCTGTTCTGACATCCCCTCCGTGATGGACTGTTACCTGGAAGTGTAAGCTGAAACAAACCCTTTCTTTCCCTAATTTGTTTTTGGTTAAAATGTTTTATTACAGTAACAGGAAACAAATTAGAATGTTGACTACATTCTGATGCTGATTCTATATAAATATATACAGTCCCACCTCATTCTCTTAAAAGCAAGCATTTGAATACTCCCGCTAAAATGAGTCCTTTTTATATCACCGTCAGAATATACTCTTCCAGTTTTACTTTTTCTTTCCTGGCACTGGGTAAAAATTCATTGTTGTGCTTTGATTGTTCCAATTTGCAAAATAAATCTCCAGTAATGCCCAGCGAGTTTAGCTCTCTCTCAGGAAAACAAAAGAAGAAACATTCTCTCCTTAGCCATGTCCATCCTGCTCCACAGAAAGCTGCTCAGTCCTCTCCCTGGGAGCACTCTGGGTCCTTTGACTACATATGCCCTGGTGGGAGCACGAACAGAGACAGCACTGGCAGAGATGGCCATGGAAAGTGGCCAGGTACCAGCTGGCGAGAAAGGAACTCACCAAGTGGGCTGAGAACCTAGGTCTTGAGACATCCTGCATCCATATCACTGGCTGTCTTCACAGTCAAACTTTACAGGAGCTAATGCTGCCAATGGCCTTGACCCACACTTGAGAGGCATGAAGGGAGGATAGCTGTGAGAAGCTTGCCTGGCTATCAAGCCACCTGGGCTCTATTCGGCCTTGATGGGTGACTTTGGAGAAATTACTTAACTTCCATAAGCCTTGAGGTCTATGAAGTAGGGCACCTGAGAGAATCCACATTAGAAGATCCAGAACCTGGCATACTGTGCCTGGCATGGACTCATCCTCTTCCTAATGGCAGAGTATACAGGGTCTTTGTGGTAGTTTGAATGTAACTGGCCCCCATAATCTCATAAGGAGTGGCACTATTAGGAGGTGTGGCTTTGTTGGAGTGGGTATAGCCTTGCTGAAGGAAGTGTGTCACTGTGCGGGGGCGGGGGGTGGGGGTGGGTTTTGAGGATACTGCCCAGTGTCTCAGTTGACTTCCTGTTGCCTGCAAGGTGTAGCACTCTCAACTCCAGCACCATGTCTGCCTGCATGCTGCCATGCTCATCATGATGATAACAGACTGAACCTCTGAAACTGTAAGCCAGCCACCCCAATTAAATGTTTTACTTTTTAAGAGTTGCCATGGTCATGGTGTCTCTTCACAGCAATAGAAACCCTAAGACAGAAGTTGGTACTGGGAGTGGGATATTGCTGTAACAGGCCTAACCATGTTTGTGTTTGGAGGAATTTGGACTTTGCTACTTTGGGTTATGAGAGCAGTGGAATGTTTTAAGCACTGCTTAATGGGCCACACTAGTAGGAGCATGGATGACAGTGGGGCTGAGTGTGATTTGATGAACTGTCAGGGGCTCATTCAAGAGGTTTCAGAGGAGAAGAATTTTAGCATGTTGCCTAGAGTTTTTTTCTTGTGATATTTTGGTGAAGAAAGTGGCTGCCTTTTGCCCTTGTCCAAAGAGTTTCTGAGACTAAAGTGAAGAGTTTTGGATTAATTAAAATTAAAACAGTCTAGTATAGACTCTGTTGTATGGATATTAGTGTTAACTCTAATGAAGATATATAATGAAAATGAGCAAGATGAACAGGGTAAATTACAAAAAATAAATTTTGAGGAGAAAAAGAGTACCAGGAAGTAGAAAGATCTAAATCCTGTGTTCAGAGAGATAAATGGATTAAGAAATGGAATAAAGGAGGTGGTGACCTCAGGGCAAGATCCTACCCAGCTAAATTTCCAACTTGTGGAAAGAAACTAAAGCTTAGAGCTGGGTGTGGTAGGGAATACCTTTAATCCCAGCACGGGGAAGGCAGAAGTTGGTGGATCTCTGAGTCTGAGGCCAGCCATGTTCCAGCTCCAGTAAACAGCAGAATGTGGCAGCTTTGGCCACATGATTCTGGGTTTAGAATTAAGAAATAGAAGAAAGGAGTTATGGAATAAAGCCACTAAGGCCAGACATATGTCAGGGTATCCCTGAATGGAGGCCTAGGAGAGAGGCCATTACGTGAAGCTGTGAAGTTGAAGCCTGGCTTGCCTTGGAGAACCCAAGATGTTAGAGATGCCAGAGTAGTGGGATACCTGCTGAGGAGAGCTGATAACAGGGAGTGAAACTAGCCCAAGAGAAAGAAGTATATTGCACTCAAACCTGAATGGAGTTGGAGATCTAAGGAGCATTTTGACATCAGCATGGAGATGCAAAGTTTGGAGCTTGTCCAGCTGGTTTTTGGTCTTGCTTTGGTCCAGTATTTCCTCACTATGCTCCCTTCCTTATGTTTTGGAATGGCAATGTATATTGGAAGCATGTGATCTGCTTTTTGATTTTGCCTTTAAAGTGGATTATAGTTAAGAGATTGTATGAGTCTCAGAAGAGACTTTGAAACAAGATTGGGACTGTTATTGACTATGGGAACTTCAGAAGTTGGACTAAATGCATTTTGCATTATGATATTGTTACAAGCTTATGGGGTCCAGGGAGTAGAATGTTATAGTTTGAATGTAATTGGTCCCCATAATCTCATAAGAAGTGGCACTATTAGGAGGTGTGGCTTTGTTGGAGTGGGTATGGCCTTGTTGGAGGAAGTGTGTCACTGTGGGGATAGGCTTTGAGGATTCCTATGCTCAGCATACCACCCAGTGTCTTAGTTTTCCTGTTGCCTGCAAGATGTAGGACTCTCAGCTCTAGCACTATATCTGCCTGCATGCTGCCATAGTCCCCGTTATGATGATAATGGACTAAACCTCTGAACTGTAAGCCAGCCCCAGTGAAATGTTTTACTTTCTAAGAGTTGCCATGGTCATGGTGTCTCTTCACAGCAATAAAAACCCAAATGAAGGTAGTCCCCAAGCAGAGGTCTATGGGGTGGTGGAAAGTGTAGCTCTGTCCATGGATGCCACAGCTGATACCAAGGTGGAGACTGAAGGTGAAGGCATGTCAGCTGACAAACGCTCCTGGTACTTCCATTTCCACCCTGTTCTTCTGTTCTGGGCCTGCCCCTGTGGGTGACAGAGGTCTTCTAGAACTCATGCAGCCCTTTTGGGTATGTCTGTCACATTCTGGGATGAGGACGCCAGGCTAGAAACAGTAGCACTACTCATCATTATTTATTCTGATCACCATATACTTCACTTCCGTGTCTTATTTTTCAATTACTTTAGAACAGAGTTGGCAAAGAGATCATCTCTTTTTTTTTTTTAAATTAAGTTTCCTTTCTAGTTCATAAACAGGCTGTTTTCCCATGGTGTGTGTGTGTTGTGTGTGTGTGGTGTGTGTGTGTGTGTGTGTGTGTGTGTGTGTGTGTGTGTATGTGTGTATACATATGGGGGCCAGAGGTTGATGTTGAGTGTGTTCCCTTAATCATGGTCTACCTGAAGCTCATCAGTTAAGCTGTATTTGCTGACCAACAAGGTTCAGATCTATCTCCATCCTCCAAGGACCGAGATTATTAGCACATACCACCATGCCAGCCTTTTATGTGGGCCCTGAGCGTCCAAATTCAGATCCTCATGCATACACTATAGGTACTTTAGTGACTGGCCAGTCCATCTCCCAAGTCCCATGGGCTGTTATTCCTTTGTGCTTTATCCTTTGGTCCAGTAAGATTTCAAAAGTGCTGCCTGGCCACTCAGCTTCACAGTCATTGTCACTGACTTAACTTTCACAGGAAGACAGGTTTACAGCTCACCAAACAGCCTAAGGTACTGGCCATGATCAGTCTCTAGCTCCCTATACTAGAGCCAGAGCCCCTGGATGCACAAGGTTTCTGGGTTATCTTGCAACTCAAATGTGATATTACCAACTACCAAGTACTTCTGTGGAGAAAGGGAGCTATTGCCATGTGAACTTCCGGGTACTTCTTGCCCAGTATCACAGTTCCAGGGTCAAGGCATAAAGTTATATCATGCTAGAGGGCAGCAGAGGCCACCTGAAGAGTACACATGGCACTCTTTCCTCAACGGAGGGAGAAGACAAACATACTGAGGACTTTGAGGACTGATGTAGATGACAGGGATTTAATTTCATGCCAGCTCATGTCCATTCTAGTACATCAAGAGCTAACTTGACCTTGGGAAGAAAGACTCTCTTACTTAGGAGTAATTATTAACACTGCAGAGGGTTCCACACATCAGCTAACCCAGATCATGAAGAGAAGGAAGGGAGGATGGAGTGGAAAGGAAGGGAGGGTGGAGGGCAAGGGAGGGGGAGGGTGGGAAGGGGAGGGGGAGGGGACAGGAGAGTGAGAAGATTGGGAGGGGAGGAAAGGGGAGAAACAATATCAAAGTGAAGGAAAGCCTCAACAGAACCCAGCAGGAAAGACAGATGGTCCATGTCAGCACAAAGCAGAACTGAAAAGTCTGGGGCAGGTGTTGTGGGGCACCAGGCAAGGATGATGGTCTCACATACATGTTTTCACTTCTACTGACTTCAACAAAAGGCAAGCAAGGTACTTTTGGCCAACTAGCTCCATTTTAGCCAAAAAATTAAGTAAATATGGTGATTAGTTTTGATTGTCAACATGACCTAGAACCACCAAGGAAGAGAGACTCCAGGATTTCCTAGATCAAGATGGCCGGTGGGCATGCCTGTGAAGGATTTTTCTTAATTGAGTTAACTAAGGTAGAAAGACCCACTTTGAATATGGGTAGCAGCACTTCTTGAGCTGGGCCCTGGACTGTATGTGAATTAACAAACAAAGCTGCCTAGTAAGTGTGCACACATTCATCTCTCTCTGCTCTAGGCTGTGTCTGTGATGTGACAAGCTGTTTCAAGTCCCCACTCCCTTGACTTCCTGATACAGTGGCACTGACACACCTGGACCTGTGAGCGGAAATAAGCCCTTTGCCCCCTCAAATGCTTTTGGTCAGGGTGTTTTCTCATAGCAAAAGAAATAAAACCAGGACAACAAATAGCCACTCACACAAATGATTAGGAAATTAGAGGTGCTTAAAAAAATCAGAACGACCAGTTATCTTCCTGTCCTTAATACATGGTACACTCACACATGGGCAAATGGTTTCTAACAAGACACTATAAATGGCCAAGATAGACAAAGATGTCCATATCTTTTTTACTAATTACAAGAAGAGCATGCCAAAATACCTTAAAAATTGATTTAGGAAAAATACAAAGCAATTGATAAACGTGAAAACTATTTTACATTACTTTAGAGTGTTCTAAATTGTGCCTGACACAGTTTAGGGTCAGAAATCCCGATCAATCATTTGATTCCCTTGGAATCACTACTAGGTCTCATTTGAAACAACCCTTCTCCATGCCATTGCCTTGAGAAAAGATCTTAACGCAGAAAGAAAGCTTGCTAGAGTCTTTTGCCTGGGATACACTCATCTCAATTCAACCTGGGCAGGACTCCAAACCAACCCTAAGCAGGGAATTTAGCCCTTGGCTTGTGTTCATCAGGAAATCACTAGTGTTCAGAGAAGAGAGCCTGTGAAAAGGACTCACCCAATAACCACCAGCAGCCACCACCACCCACAAACACCCACCACCTACCACCCACCACCCACCACCCACCATGACCCACCACCACTCACCACCCACCACCAGTTACCACCATCACCCACCACCACCACCACCCACCACCCACCACCACCACCTTCCACCCACCACCACTACCATTCTCCAACCACTACCACCACCACCCACTACCACTCACCCCCCCACCCCCACCCCCACATTCCAACCACTACACCCCCCCCCCCCCGCATCTACATACCAGCACCAAGCAGAACAGCTGTCATAGGAGAAGCAGTTGTAAAGAGTTTGGGGTTAACATGAATTTTATGATCATCTCGGATATTGCTGTTTTCCTCAAATATTATTCAAGCGTGAGGGGAGTTCACATGTTCTCCTTCATGTTTAGGATGATCATAAATTAGATTAAAATTATATAATTATCACCTCCCACACCAGTATGATCATTTGTAACCAGGTTATCAAAGTATTTTAAGGCAACTTCATAGAAGAAATTAAGGTCTCCTACATTATGTAAATTAATGCTTCAACGTTCAAGCTGATCTTGCTGCTCATCATTGGTCCTCATACTTTTTCGTTCGCCAATCAGGCTCAAAGGCTGTGAGGTTTAGTTGTAATGAAAAATACAGAGAAAGCCACTTGCTGTCATCGTACTCTTTATTTCCCAGACTCACACACTTCAAGTGATAGCCACGTCCACCCTAGGGAGAACATGGATTAATCTAAACCTCTGCCTGGGATTCCAGTGGAGAATTTGTTGTTCTTACTATGACACCAGGTAGAACTCCAAGTTCTCAGTAAAAGTATACTGTGTGGTTTTTAATATCCAAGGGGACATGGGAAGCAGGGCCCTGAGGTTAACATTTAACTGAAAACCAGCAACTCTGGGCCGCAGCCCAAGTTAGAACATCGGCCTTGCTGTTCCCAAAGGTTTGCAGAACCCGACTTCAAATTGGATGAGGAAGTGGGATAGAAAAATATATTTAAACAGATGTTTTAGAAATTAGAAAATAAAGATCTTAAAATACCCTAAGCCCTGAGAAACTGTCCCGCTAAAATGTGACATAAATTTAAATTGACTGTGTTCCCTTAACTGTGCTCGGTCTCCTCACACAAGCTTTTAGGCACTTCTCAGGATCTGAGACCTGGAACTGTAGGTGGAGGTACACAGGTAATGTATGTGTATTTGTATGTATGTATGTATGTATGTATGTATGTATGTATGTATGTACATTGTGTGTGCGTGTGTACATGTATGTGTATGTGTGTTGGTCCTCAAGAGTCTTTGAAGTGTTAGAAAGATTTTGAGTTCAGCAATTGCTTCTAGTAAGAGGTAGATGCTCCCTGAAGGGAAAGTCAGCCTCCTACCTTTAGAGACGTTGTGCTCTAGATTATGTATCTGGAGTTTCTACTTGCTGAAATAATTGTTCAGTTAAGCCAAGGACAAAGGAAACCTTAATTGGCTTTTATTTCACAGTAATGAAACCTTTCCTTCATTTCTTATTGATGAATTTCTATTTTCCATTTCTTGGGGTGTATGTGTTTCCATAGCTGGGAATTTCCATGAGTTTCTATGACTTTCCCTATGTCTAGTTATTAATTCTCTTTTAAAAAACTTATTTCTTTTTTTTTTTTTTTTTTTGGTTTTTCGAGACAGGGTTTCTCTGTGTAGCTTTGCGCCTCTCCTGGAACTCACTTGGTAGCCCAGGCTGGCCTCGAACTCACAGAGATTCGCCTGGCTCTGCCTCCCGAGTGCTGGGATTAAAGGCGTGCGCCACCACACCCGGCAAAAAACTTATTTCTTTATGGCTGTGATGAGCTCTCACTGGAGTTGAGTTACAGGAACCTGGGACACTGCACAGCTCCTGTAGGCTAGAGGGCAGGGAAGCAGCTGGGGATGGTGGCAACCTTCCCTAGTCCTGGGAAGCACCAAATCCAGAAGCAAAGGGCTCATGAGAAGCTAGGTGGGTTGCCCTTAGGAGGCTCAGTTTCTAATTATCCAGGCAGGTCTGCAAACCTCGAGGATGAAAACATTTACTGCGAGTCAAGACGGCCTGTGATGAGGCTTCCGAGATCATAACGCCACAGGAACAAAGCATGGAACTCTTCTGGTTTCACTGAGAAGTCAAGAGGAAAATGAACAAATCTGGTCGAATATTTAGTCCAGGAGTCATACGTTCTAACATGTTTATAAAACACAACTGAGAGACGTTTATAAAAGTCAACACCTGTCAAAAGAGTGAACAAATACATGTGAATCATGCCTCTAAAGGAAGTATGTGAGCTTTAAGAAAGTAACCAAGGCTATCTCTTAATTTTAAAAACAAGTTGGCTAAAAAATATAGCGATCTAAATTTCTTTAATAAGCAATCTTTCAAGCACGAAGCAAAGATTTCAACAAACCTGAGGTACAATGATCTCACTAGCACTCGAAACCCTCTGAAACAGCCTTTAGTTCACTTCCACTTTTAAGCATTCCCAGTTATGAAAACACACACATGCATACACACACACACACACACACACACACAAGCCACACACAAGCACATGTGTGTACACACACACACACACACACACACACACACACACACACTTCCCCCTACACACACAGCAAGAAATGGAAAATAGAGAGGTGTATCCATCAATAAGAAATGAAGGAAATGTTTCATTCTGTGAAATAAAAGCTAATTAAGGTTTTCTTTGTCCTTGGTTTAACTGAACATTTATTTCAAGTTATCCAGTATCTTGTAAAGAAGATAGCACAAGATAGGGAAGTATGTAGCTGAGGCTGGCCCAGAACTTGCTATGCAGTCCAGGATGGCCTCCGACTGATAATCCTCCTCTTCCCGATTCCCAAGGGCTGGGGTCACAGGCCTGCACCACTACAGCCAGTCCAATCGGATTTTCATTTTATGTCTTAAACATGGGACTCTATTACAGTTTCATATTCAGATTCAGGACCAGCTCACAGAGAAAGTTATTAGAATTAATAACAGACAACAAAAAGACAATAAGGAAAGCATGGAAGAAAATGACCTAAACAAGTAACAGAATAAACCAGAAGTCCATTTTTGGTTTCGAGTTTGTCCACTAATCAACTTATGTCACTTAGGTACAATTCAGTCTGGAAAGCACTGATTTGGCTCATGTACCCTGCACACAGCGAAGACTGCACTGTTGAACAGCACTGCCACTAAGTATCATGTCTACATAGAATTTCAAAGTGCAAGCTTTAAAAAAAAACAAACTGATATTTTCTTTTATTTATTTATTTTTATATACATTGGTGTTTTGCCTATGAGCATGTCTGTGTGAGGGTGTCGGATCCAGGAGAACTGGAGTTACAGACAGTTGTGAGCTGCCATGCCGGTGCTGGGCACTTAACCTGGGTCCTCTGGAAGAGCAGTCAGTGCTCTTAAATGCTTACCATCTCTTCAGCCCCTGAAAGTGCAATCTTACTTGCAAATAGTGTCACTAGGAGGTAATTAAGGTCATCCTTGATTACAAGTGGCCTTATAAGAGGCAAATTTGAATGTAGACAGAGAGGACACCACTATGTAAGTACACAGATACACAGGGGCACGATGTATTGACAGATATAGACACTGGAGTAACACGTAGACAAGCCAACACGGGCCACGGGCTTCTAATAACCAGACTCCAGGGGGAAGCAGGAAGTGGATTTCTTCCCAGCACCTCCAGTTGGTACCAATTAATCTTGACTTTTAGCATCCAGAGTTGTAAGAGAATAATCTTGTTTCTAGGCACCCTGATTGAGGTATGTTGTCACCGCAGCCCAGGAAATGAATACAGACCACCAGAATGCAGAGATGGCCTATGGAAAAGAGTGGAGACCAAGGAGCAGGAGAAAGTGATGGAATGTCAGAGCCCCATAAAACCTTTTTATTTAAAGTATGAACTCAGAGCACTTGTAAGAGACCATGAGGAAAACCAAACAAAAGCTGAAACCTAGAGGTCTTGACTGCCAAATCTGATTAGGTTTCCCAAACACATATCTCCAAGGGAAGCAAAACTGGTTACACCTGAGCCTTCTCATCAGTTGTTCTGTTTGTAAACCCATCCCTAAACCCCAGGCTTCAACCAATTACCCTTCTTCTATGACCAACAAAGAAACTGCAGCCTACAGCCAGGGAAAACAAGATGAAGAAAATCACCAGGAGGCCGTTTCCTCCTCGCTTCCTCTCTGAAAGAATCTGAAATCTCCACAGAAAGCCTGATTTTAGGATGCTACGTAGGGTGTCAATGGACTATGCTCTTTCAAAAGATGACACATGTACTGAAAAGCAATGGATATGAGCGTCATCACAGTCAGGTCCACAACATCCCAAGTGGCTTAGCATGCACCTCCCACATTTCTGCATATTAGCTCACCCCACATGCTTCTAGTATGACTGTTGGAAGTTGAAACTGTAGTCAAGACATAGTCCTTCATGTGACCTTTGAGACTATAAGGAAATAATAGTAAATAAGTAAGTTGAACCAACAATGTGAAGGTATCAACAATTTGGTGCATATTGTGTACTAAGTAAAAAATTGCCAAGAAATAGAATTTTAAGTTCTTTAGTTGCTTTGAAATATTCTCAGTCATATATAGATGATACACATGAGTACAGGTGCCACAGGTGCTGATAAAATTATCCATCGGAAAGTTCATGCAGCTCTGCACTGTTAGCATCAACATCATTTTTAAAATAGATTCATGAGAGATTCATTTGACACAGAATCATTTTACCACCATGCCATTCATGATACAGTATTGATTATTTGAAATAAACACATTTTTTCATTTTTAAAAGTCAGGGTATTACTATGTAGCCCAGGCTGGCCTTAAACCTACAGTCCTGCTGCCTCTCTCTTCTAGGTGCTAGAATTATAGGCACCCGGCTAAACTCTTATTTCTAATCTGGACTCAAAATAAATTCCAATCTGTTCCAGTGTAGGCCGGGCAATCCTATTTGCCTCCTCCACTCTTCTTGCCTTTTCTTTTCCCTTCATCAATGGGAGACTTGCATCACTAATGACCAATGGCGACAGGCAGAAAGCAAATATCAGCTTGGAGGGCTCACATCATGGGAGCACTTTGCTAGCTTGGACATCAGAACCGCTTTCATAAAATGTCACTTAGTTCCCAAAAAGGGCCGGCTCCCAACACCAACAAACCCCACCAATTTCTCTCAGTAGTCTACAGCGAATTAGTGAAAATGTTTTCTGAGACTGAGAATTCTTGAAAAGCTAGATGCTGTAAAACCAGCATCTAGCATCATTTCCCCCACTGAGGCAAACAGTGGGTCTCTCGGCTCAACTGAAAAATGGCATCTTCTTTTTCTAGTCCCTGAAGTGAGCAACCTCAAAAAACGCCACATAACACCACAACCTCACTTCCTATGGAAAATTTCTGGCAGACAGAAGACCAGCAGGACTAACGAAATCCATCACACACCCCAAGTAGCTCTTCCACTACTAAGGGCATCCAATCAAAGCACTTAGCAAAGCTTTTTGTTCAAAGACTTTCGCTGACCCCAATAGAAAGGCATGCATTCACAGATAGAGCCAACACTCCCAAGCACAGTACCTTATTCTGCTCACACACGTATTGTATTCTCAGGGTGTCCATTGCTCTGATCATGGCTTGCATGGCGGTGAATATGTTTTGGTAAACCAGCTTCGTGAAGCCCCTTCTGTCTTCATCACTGTAGCCAGACCCATGGATTATCCTCATTTGCTTGATAAAAGTGCTCTTCCCACTTTCACCAGTTCCTAGGATTAAAACAAGGAGTGAAGAACAGTTAGCAGACAGACTCCCGACCTGGAACCCTGGTTGCATTAGTCCACACTGTGGGTAACAGGGTGGTGGGATGGGCTTACCAAGAGTCTACCAGAAGCTTATGAGGCAGTACATCCTGAGCCCCAGGACATGCCTTCCCATCTTCCTTTCCTCAAGTCTTTGAAGCAAGAACCCTGTCTGACCATCCTGAACACGAAGGCTTTGCTGCTCATACTGACCCTGACAGTGACCAGGCCACTTTCAGGTGCAGGAAGGATTTGAGCAGCAGAAACCCTTAGAGAAGGAAGGATAATTAACTTGCCAACATGTACTTGATCCTTGCACAATGAAGCATCGGTCTCAGTTATGTGAAGTGTCTGTATGATTGCTGTTGTTAATGTTCCAATTTGTATTTTAGGAGGTCTCTAAAACTCCTAACACTGGCCTGTGGCACCAAGAAGCATAAATCATTGAATTATCCCATTGATCTTTAATATACAGAGAAATTCAGACATGACATACAGAGAACAGGACGGCAGGATTTCATATTTCTTTCAGATCGAGATTCTGCTAAAAAGGTAGTAAAAATATTTATACAAGGAAGCTCAAATAATTTCTAATATTGTCTGTGATAAATGGAATCAATTATATGAGATATCCATGGTTCATTTCCAAATCTACATGTTGCTTTAAAACTTTTACTAACAGTTTAGTTAATAAGGTTTCCAGTTAAAATGGAGGAGAAACTATCTCCAAATTAAAATTATTCACACTATATACTGTGGTGGTACTGTGTTCCCCAAAATATTGTGTACTCTAATAAACTTATCTGGGGTCAGAGAACAGAAAAGCCACTAGATACTTAGGATAGGCAGTGGTAGCACACGCCTTTAATCCTAGCATTCCAGAGGCAGAAATCCATCTGTTCAAGGATACAGCCAAGCATGGTGACTCACGCCTTTAATCCCAGGGAGTGGTGGTAGAAAGCAGAAAGGTATATAAGGTGTGAGGACCAGAAACTAGAAGCATTTGGCTGGTTAAGCTTTTAGGTTTGAGCAGCACAGTTCAGCTGAGAGCCATTCGGATATGAGGACTCAGAAGCTTCTAGTCTGAGAAAACAGGATCAGCTAAGAAGTTGGCCAGGTGAGGTTAGCTGTGGCTTGTTCTGTCTCTCTGATCTTCCAGTGTTCACCCCAATAACTGGCCTCAGGTTTGATTTTATTAATAAGAACTGTTAAGATTCCTG
The DNA here is from genome assembly GCF_949786415.1 of Peromyscus eremicus. Taxonomy (NCBI): domain Eukaryota; kingdom Metazoa; phylum Chordata; class Mammalia; order Rodentia; family Cricetidae; genus Peromyscus; species Peromyscus eremicus. The sequence goes on from NC_081416.1 coordinate 45,380,110, forward strand.
CTACAATATACCCTTTAAATGAATGTACTTTACAAAGTGCAAATTATATTTTATAATGTTACAAAAAGAAAATAGTTATCTAATAGTATTTCTGTCAAAAGAAAGTGTTATGTGAAAAATCTCAACTGAAACATAAAATTTGCCACAACAAAGGCCACAGATTATTTTTCATGAAATGATTAATTAATTGTGACTCTGTATAGTCACTCACTTTTCAGTATCTCAACAGAATACCCAGATTACACAATTGTTATCAAATTCTATCATCTCTGGTACCTTATTGACTCTTAGTCACATAAATACCATTTTGGACATTTTTTTTCCTACATTTTACTTATAGAGATGTGTTTTCCAGAGTAGGAGACTAGAATAAATCATAGTTACTAACTTGATTAAAATTAGTGATGTTTAAACTTACTTGGGCTTTCCTCTATGCCTTGCCAGGGCTCTGAAAGCTAAGAGTAAGACCGGTAATGAAGGCCCGAGTGAGACAAAACTTCTAAGTATCTTATAATTCTTCTGATAAAAACAAATATCTAGGATTGATTTTGTCCAACACATACTTGTTCTTCTGTTTGTTTCTTCACTAAAGCCTCCATGTATTCCCTTCCCCTCGAAAGGACAGACAAAGGTGGGTAGGAAAGCTTGGTGGTGTGGGCTCCCCAGCCTTGGTAACCTTTCCTTACAGCACACTTCTTCAGCACTCCCTACTCCAGCCACGCTGGCCTGCTCTCAGATGGACTCTCCTTGAGCCCTTCACACAGGCCGATCCCTCCTCCTGGCCTTTATTCTTGGCCTTGCCTGCCCTTCCTGATCAGGTCAAGTTTAGTACCCAGGGAATAGCCCTCCCCACGATTTTGATGGATTTTCTCGCATGGATTAAGTTAATCAAGATATACCCTCCCAGCTGTTATCACAGGCTAGCCTTAATCTGGACAATCTCTCACAGGTATACCTGAAGGCCTGTCCCCTCCATGTCCAGTTGATAATACTAACCATCACACCAATGCTGGCTTTCTTGGTGCCTGGTATGATACCTGACATTTGGTACCGTATTTATTAAGATAAATATTGAGAAGTGCTTCATGTCAGTTGTCTTCCTCTCTCACTGTCCACCTAATTTTCTGAGTCAGGGTCTCTCAAAGAATAGGCATTTCCTGGAACTGGCTAAGCTAGCTAGTGGTCCAGTAAGTTTCAGAGTTCTATCTGCTCCACCTTCCCAGCTCTGGGATCTTAGCCTTGTGCCACCTTGCTGGCTTTTTACATGGGTGCTGATCATATGAATTCAGGTTTTTGTACTTATACAGCAAGTACTGTATTGACTGAATCATCTCCCCAGGTTCCTTCTTAATGATCTTTAACTGTACAGTTCATCCCAGTCATGTTAAATAATTCAGTGCTGTGCAATCAATTGTCAGACCCTTTTCATCTTACAAAACTGAACCCCACCCCCAGCCCCAGCCCAGGTAAACACCCTTCCTTTCTGCCTTGTCAATCTGACTATTCTTGACACCTACTCTCCATGAAGTTATACTGTCTTCGTTTGTTTGTGGCTGGCTTATTTCAGTTAGCATCCTCAAGGTGTGTCCCTGTTACAGGGTACTCAGCAGTCCTTTTCTGAATAGCGTATCTCTGAATTTTTCAAATACAAGATATTTTAAAAATCCACCAAATTGCAACTACCTACACCACCTAACATATGGGAAAGTAGGATATGCCAATTTTCTATGCCCAGCCCTGTGTTCCATGTGTGTTCCAGGACTCCAACCACATAGATAAGCAAAGATAAACCCTAGAAGGAGCCACAATCTGATATTCAACGACCTCTTCTGAGTGCTAACTGAATGCTGATACTGACAAATATTAAAGTAGTCACTATGCTGGAGTCTCTATACAAATTGTCTCCTTTAATCTTCAAACCACTCTGTGAAATAAGTATTGATGTCCACAGTATGCAGCTAAGACACCTGGGATATGAGAGCTGAGTAGAAGGAAGATAAGCACTTAAAACTGACTCTACACGGGCATAGGGAGCTTCCCATGAAGGTTTATAGCACATCCCAGCAGGATCTGAGCAGGGTGTATCTGCAAGATGGTGGCCTGGCTGGGGTTTACATAGTGTGTGACTGGATTTAAAATTTGACTGGTTATGTAAAGTCTGTAAGCACACATAGTTAACAAGCCCTGAAATTGATTCACTTGGACTCCACTGACAGGCTCTACCATCAGAGAAGATCTGGCTCATATACCAAAGGACCTGGTGACGTGAGCCTAATCAGGTCAAATTTTAAATCCAGTCACACATTATGTAAACCCCAGCGAGGCCACCATCTTGCAGATACACCCTGCTCAGATACTGCTGGGATGTGCTATAAACCTTCTTGGGAAGCTCCCCGTGCCTGTGTAGAGTCAGTTTTAAGTGCTTATCTTCCTTCTATTCAGCTCTCATATTAACTGGGTTCTCCCATATCTACCCAAAGAGCTGGAAAAACAACAACAACAACAACAACAACAACAACAACAAAACCCTGAGCAGAGGACAGACCCTTCTCCTAAAGGATACTATCAAAGCTTGGTCCAAAGTTCTAGGCCAGATCAGATCTCGGTTCCCACAGACTTCTGGGTTGCCTCTTCCCAAGGTTATGGTATTCTCTGTTACCCAGCAGGCTTGAGCCTCTGGTCCACTGTCAGTTCATCCCAAACAAACATTAGTAGTCCTGCGTTTTACAGATGAAGAAGCCAATGTGATCGTGGAAATTATGTAACTGCTTCAGAGGAGCTGTAACTGTGACCTTGAAGCCAAAAAACTCACTCAAGACCGCCTGAAATTCTGCAGCAAGATAAGGAAGTTCCCAGTAGCAGAGGTCATTCTCTCACACACGGCCAAAGCCAGTCACAGACACTTAATATTAAAACTATTCTAAACATTTTTTTTAAATGGCCAAATGAGAAAAGCACTTAATATCATTAGTTTAAAATACTCTTTAAATATTTGGTTTCAAATGGCAATTGTTCAGTTAAACACACACACACACACACACACACACACACACACACACGACAAAATAAGATAGATTGGAGGCAAAGAAGAGACTGAACAACACCTACTACTGAAAGCCAAGATCAACAAAACCTAGAAGCCATTTGGTGGGCATGCTCTTGCTCTCACTAAAGCTGCCATACAACCCAGCTGGTGCTGTCTCTCTCCAGAAGAGAAACTAAGAACCATAAAGACTAAGCGGGTTGTTCAAGTTTGAACAGCACGTGAATGCTGGCCAGGCTCTGAATCTAGGTCTGCGCGGATACACGCTCTTCCCGTGACCATTTGGTACTTTCCTCAACCAAGGGTCTCTTTCCTACACAAACTGAGATTACGACAAGAGATGCTTCCTTCCTCTTCCAGCCCACACAGCTGTCCCGGAGCTGAGGTGGCTCCAGCAGCAGGGAGCAGCAGGCAAGAGCCAGTGAGGATAAGTAAGGACATCATGCTCTTTGTCATGGCAGCTGTGGCCAGGGCTGCAGGGTCTGATCAGCTCAAGCCAAGGATCTGAACTGATCCATTTACCTATTCCAAACAGAAACTCCACAGGTGGGCTTCCAGCATACATTCATTCATTTATTTATTCAGGGAAAATTTTTTAAAAAAGTACCCAGAGGCAAGATTCTGGGAATGGCCGGGCGGTGGTGGCGCACGCCTTTAATCCCAGCACTCGGGAGGCAGAGCCAGGCGGATCTCTGTGAGTTCAAGGCCAGCCTGGGCTACCAAGTGAGTTCCAGGAAAGGCGCAAAGCTACACAGAGAAACCTTGTCTCGAAAAACCAAAAAAAAAAAAAAAAAAAAAAAAAAAAAAAGATTCTGGGAATGAAAACTATTAGTGGTTTTTCCTGGGTGATTTTTAATTGAAGAGTGGATGGCTTAGCTCCCCCACCCCCACTGTCCCCACTCCTCTTTAGTCAATTACCTTCTAAAACATGGGTTTGGGACCATGCTGCTGGGCTAAATGTGTCCCTCCAGAATGAGGCTGCTGGAGCTCCTCCTGAGAATGGAGAAGAGAAGGAATCCCCAGTTCACAGCAGATTTTTGGTCCAAATAGGGACCAAGCATTTTCACTGGAAAATGAAATTTTGGTGTCAGATTACCAAAGATTCCTCAGGTATGATGAGGGTCTCATCCCGGGAGGCTTTCCACCCAGATTCAGCATATAGCGACACAGAAGAGGAGAAGAATCAATTAGCAATTCCACTTACAGATTCAGTTTTCAATATAAATAAGGGAAATGGCACTTCTCCATTTAATTTCCATTTTTTCATTTTTCATATTTAAAAATAAAATTCAATAATGGCTATTAAATAGAGTCATAAGCCACTAAATGACATCCCAGTCAAGAAGGGAATACCAGTGTGCACAATGTGTGTCATATATGGTGAACTATTATCAAATATCCATGTACATGACAGATTCTAAGATTACAAAGAAACTGAAAAATTCCCATCATGCTCTATTGTCACTATTTATGGTTGAGATATGCTCAGTTACACAAATACCACTGTGTTACAATTGCCTGCAGTATTCAGGACAGTGATGTGTTGCATAGATTTGCAGTCTGTACACATGGCCTAGGCATGAAGAAGCTGTATCATCTAGGCTTGTGTAAGTATACTCTATTGTGTTTGCACAATGGCAAAACTACCTAATGTGTTTTCCAGAACATAGGGCCATCATTAAGTTAGGCATGCCTGTAGTTTTCAGCTCTTAACAGTATCAAGAGCCTACTTGTGTGAGCTGCTTGCTTATCATCATCTCACTGCAACTGTAATAATCCTTCTGTACACTGTGAAGATATGTTGCTCTCATTCTTAATAAAAATATGATTGGCTGATGGCTAGGCAGGATTTTCAGGGCAGAGAGAATGCTGGGGAGATGAAGGGCAGAGTTGGAGGAGACACCTTAAGATGCAGAGCGAGCAGGGTGGGCAGTACATAGATGAGGTAAACAAGTCTTGGGACAGCACATAGACTAATAGAAATGGGTTAATTTAAGTTATAAGAGCTAGCTAAAAACAAGCCTAAGCTATTGGCCGACCTTTCATAATAAGAAGTCTCCGTGTGGTTATTTGGGAACTGGCTGGCGGGACAGAAAAGTCTGCCTACAGCCTTCCATAATAAAGTCAGTGGATAACTGCTGGCAAGACACTCAGGCAAGTAATAGATTCACCAAAGGACCTCCTATGCCTTTCTGTCACCGACTGCTGACCTCTCGGCAGGGGACCATCAAAATCCCCCAAGTCTCTAGCTGTGAAGCTCTGCTTTGGCACCTTTGTCCCTTTTCCCATTAAACAAGTAATTGACCTGGACACTCAGCACCAGGTAAAAGGCCATGTGTCTCTTGCTCTTCCACTGTGCACAGACTCCCCACTGACTGGGGTGAGGGTTGTGTGCCTCTGGCCTTGCAGGGCTGGGAGCTTTTCTACAGTAGTGCTCTTAACTTTACTGCCCAGTCGTGTCTGCTCAGTCCCTTGAGTATCAATATTGTGATTTTGGCATATCCGTATGACACCTGTTCGATTACCTAGTATTTTGCTTCATCTGTTGTTCAAATAAGTTTTTATGAGATATGAAAACCCTGTATTGTATGTGAAAAATCAAATGAAATATAATAAAACCCATGACTTTGCAATATTCCATCAGAAACAGCTCTCCTCTTTCCAGTTCTATAGGGGCTACATTTTGTGAACCACTAACAAAGGATTGCCCTTTGTAGATGGAATTAACCCTTCTACTTTTCATCCAAAGTTCTCTCCTAGTCCCTAACCCTGCTCTCTCCAGAGGCCTCTGAAATTCCACCCAGGACTCTCACCTAGATACAAAATAGCAAGGTTAGAAACTCTTGAAACTGAAAAGGGACCGACAAAAACACCCAAACCCACTAAGACACTGTACCTCCAGAACTGAAAAAGCAATACAAGGTTAGAGCTTTAATTTAATTTCAAATAGTACAGGAACACTCATTGTGGGAGTAGGGGGTGGCAAAAAAGTCGCTTCTAGGAGCCAGGAGGGACCGGGGGCCAAAGCAAAATAAACCCTTTGAATGACAGACAAAAGATATCTAAACAGAAAATCAACTGTTCTAGAATTTAGCCAGAATCCAGAAAGACTGACTCCCCGAGAGCTAAGACAAGGAGCTAATGAAGCTGTGGAGACAGACAGTGGCCTAAGGTGTTTCCTGGCCCAGCAAGACCCGCCTCCCGGAAGTCAGTATTCTCAGCTTGGGTTAGAGCAGACAGACAGTAAAACAAAGCTCACAAAAATGAAGACAGTTGGGAATGTCATCTAACTTACATGACCATGAACAGGCTGAAAGGGTATGAACATGTCCAACGTGACCACCAAGTGGGCTCTTTATGAACAGGGACCTTATTTCTCTTGACAAGGGACACACTGGTAACCTACAATCTATTCATGAACAGATATTTGTGGATTATGGCCCTCCATGGTGATTCCCTTTTGGGAAGCAGTAGGGAGTGGGTTGTCTAGAGTGAAGGACCTGTTGGAGATACACAGCCAGCTTTCCCATGCCAGGTGCCTGCTGCCCGGCTATCCAATGAAGACCTGGTGCCGGGCACACTGTGGAGCTCAGGTTCTGTGTCAAGCCTTTTGTGGAGTTCAGATAAATAAACTCAGAAAATGCTTTGGGTCATCGTTAAGCCACAGTATTTCTCCTGCGGTGGCCTGCCCAGGCGACAATGTTGTAACTTTGTTTGGTCTGCTCCAGCTTGGGCTGACCTTGGGCAGTGGAAGTTTCTGCAGCGGGCTACTGTGCTGGAGCTTGTCATTCAGCAGATATGGGTTTATGAGAAAAGACGGCAAATTCTGGGGAAAGAACTCCCCAAGTGCAAAGCAGAACCCATGGGGCGGAGGAGTCACCAAAACGCACGTTCTCTGCCCTTCCTCAGCCAAGTTTCACTGGCCTTGGGAAGAGCCTGGGAATGCGCATTTGTGGCCAGTATTCTAGGGGTTTCTGTGGGTTGGATAGAAAGACTGCTCCAGGGCCCTTCTGAAGGGAATCCCTGATGGACTCCACCTGGGGAGCTTCAGCTGCTACATCATGTCCAGTTGAGTTGGTGGGCTTTTCTACCAAGTTCCAAATTCATTACTTCATGAATATATATCCTGGACCCCCAAGCTCTACTTTTACACTTCCAGGGAGAAAATAATTTGAAAGAAGCAATCAGATCCACTTATTCAACTCTGCCCGAGCCTCACGGCACCATCAAAACCATGGCACCGCCCCTAGCTCCTGTTGCCGTGTTAAAGGACTTACTGTTTTAACCATAAAAGGAGGCAGTGATGTCTTGTGCAACATTGGACAGGAAGCAAATGGAGACAGGTTCACGGCCACCCTCTGAGCAAAAGAAGTTAACACAAGGCTCTTAAAATGAAAAAGGAGATGTTGAAAGAAATTAAGTGATGAAAACTAAAAGGCAGTTTGAGAGGGTTTTTTTTTTTTTTTTAAAAAAAAGGAGAATTCAAAATACACTATACCACACTTGATCTTTTGGATTTATTAAAATGCTCAATTATCTTCATGGACAAGACAAGAAAAGCCATGCTTCTAAGCATAGCAGCTCCTCCCAGAGATAGATGTCACATCCATGGACTCAATCAACTATGGAGGAGAGATATTTTTTAAAACTTCCTCAAGGGCCAACAAGGTACCCACCAAAAAGCTAACGTATGGGACAAAAAGCCTGATGACTTTAGTTCTGTCTCTGGAACCCGCATGGCAGGAGTGAACTGACCCCTTAGAGTTGTCACCTGACTCCCGATGCACCTAGTGCCACATGCACACCTCCAAAAAATAAACAAGCCTGAAAAAAAATAAACAAGCCTGCAACAAAAGTGTAAAAGACCCCCAACCATACAGCCGTGCAGACTCACTCTTTTCCTATCATTAGTTCCCGAACACTCCCATGGAACGACTAACAACACTCTCACCTTCTCAGGTTAACCCTGGTAAGACAGAGATGAGCTAAAGCACATGAGAGCACGTAGATAGGCCTACACAAACACAGCACCACTCAACAGCAGGAGACACAGTGCTGTGTATTTTGACAACTAAGAGGGGTCTAGGAATTCATCCCTCAACTGATATCAAAAGCAACCATGTAATCCTTTACTTCCTGTCATCACGGTTATCATTTTGATTAAGATGCACTTTCAAGTTCAACATATCTACGAGAAGTTCTTTTTTAAAAGATTTTTAAAAAAATCTATGTATGAGTGTTTGGCTGAGTGTATGTCTGTGCACTACGTGTGTGCCTATGAAGGTCAGAAGAGGGCATCAGATCCCCTGGAACTGGAGTTACGGATGGTTGTGAGCTACCATGTGGGTGATGGGAATTGAACTTGGGTCCTGAGCACGAACAGTAAATGCTTTTAACAGTTGAGCCGTCTATACAGCTTCCTCACTCTTAGAGTAAACAGAATTGAAGAGCCACACTAGTGGTCTTTTAATCACAAATACTTTGAATTCTTAGTTTCTAAAAGTAAGGTACAGAAAACAGTGTGCTTTCCACAGTTGCTGTCAATGCATTTAAGAGTTCAAATATAGAGAGACTTCAAGGCAAGCTTTCATTCTAAATGAATTTGAGCTATTTATTCATATAATCAAATCTTCATAATGTTATAAAGGTGGGATGCACTAGAAATTCAATACAAGCATTTAGCTTGGTATTAATTATATCAGGAAACATTTGGTATTGGTTTATATTTATTTCTTGGATGCAGTTACATGGTTCAGAGATCTTTGTGATGGGCAAACATTAATCTTTCTGCAAGGAGCTACACAATTCAGTTACCTTCATGGCACAGTCCTGTAAGGTGGGTATTCAGGAGGCTATCACAGGAGGGTCATAAATTTGAGGCTATCCTGGTCTACTTAGTAAGACCCTGGGCCTCCACATTAACACCTTACCCCAGAGAAGGATAAAAGAAAAAGCTGTACAATATAGCTCATTCTGTGTCAACAGCTCATTTATAAAACCATGGGGAAGTAATACAATACTTGTTACTTGTTTGCAACAAAAACTTCATTTTGGAGTGTTCTCTAGACCACCATTAGTTTTCCCAAGAAATGAACAAATCACATCAATGGCATGGAGAATCCTACCCTGATATGTTTTATGGCTAACAGATAAAATACCAGAGACTCCAATGGCATTACTCATTCCTCTTATAAGATCATGAATTTCCTTCTGCTGAATGAGACTGACTCATGATGGATTTATGAAAAGGGCAAACATACGCATTTTCATGAATGGTTTCAGAACCTCCCACAGTTCAGTGTTGCCCCTGAAAATAATCACCTCCCTGAATTCTTACAGTAACATTCACTGAGAAATCCTAGCATCAGGGCACTGGTGGGCAGTGACTCAGCCTGTGAGCTGCTGGGGTACTCTCAAACGGCTGACTCTAAGTGAGCTTGCAGTCAGAACTGCCCTTGCACGTCATGACAGCCGCTCCAAAGTTGGACATTCGCTCATGCTGAGAGTGGAGGAAAAGCAGAATAAGGCATCAAGGAAAAGACAGAAGTCCTTAAAACAGACGAGAAATGATATCCTTGCGTCCACATGAGTGTAGGCAAGGAGATGAAGGAATCATTTTGAAACACCATGGGATTCTGTTGAAGCACAGATGATCAAGGTGGCCATAGTCCTTCACCCCAGGATAAATTCAAATCAAATGAAATAAACACAAGTTAACCAAACACCGCTACCTGCTGCTGGTGTAACTGAACATGAGGTGATGGCAGGTCTATAGAAGTGCAGTATTCTATCATCTACCTTGGAAAGGTTTTAAAAAAATTCAAGTTCTCCTTGGAAATCTGGGAAAATAGGAAACAATTTTAATCAGACTGATACCTACACAAGTAGGTGTAGAATTTCCATTCTGCCATTGTGATTACACACATGAATTTACCTTTGAGGTGTCTAGCATAAGAATTGAGCAGCTGAGGAATGGCTAAGTGGTACTATTTGCAAGACCACACACCCATGTGAAGTGTGGGCCTTGCCGTTTTTATCTGACCCCTAGGCTGTTCACACCCTGGCCAACTCATCCATCTCATTCCCACACTGGGCTAGCACTACCATTCACAAATGTTCCCAGGCTCCTAGAAGACACTCATTCTCATCTCCTTGTCACTTCTGTACCTTTATGTACCCTTACTGTGACATTTGAGGTGTCTTCTCATTTCATGCAGACATTTGAGAATTATTCAACATGCCTCTCACTGATGTCCAAAAAAGCTTCTTATATATATTCATTTTATTCTCAAAAACAATATAAAGATTTATCTTTGACAGTTAATTCTGGTTTATTATTCTGACTTGATTGAGTGGAACCTGGAAAATGGGTACCAAGGTGTAGAATTTCTGTAAATATATTGGATGATGTGGAAAAATAGTTTTTGGAGGGAAAGACGAAGTTTGGAAGAACGGGATAGGCAAAGACTAGAATGCTAAAAGTTAAGCAAAAATGGATGATTCTGGTGTTCGATCAGAAGAGTGTGTGTTGCTGGAAATGCAGACAGTGAACCCCATCCTGACAAAGCTTCAGATGAGCGTGAAGACTGTGGGCTGGTCTAGTGCTCGTTCTCACGTTAGCATGCGGGGGTTCCGGCTCCTCCTTCTCCTTTTCCTGAGTCTTCTAAGAAATCCCACTTAAAGGGAACAGACTGATCTCACATGCCGCATAGATACAGGCCGTTGTGGGTAATGCCAGACGCTTTTTCCCTTTCACCTTTGATATTGTAGTGTAATCACATCATTTCCCCCTTCTCACTTCTCCCTCACTAGATGCTTAGAATTTGGAGCAAAGACGAACAGAGAACACAACCTTGAAAAACCCACAGCTGGAGCTGAGGAAACATCAGGAAGGGAGGGCAGAAGAAACCCAAGGGCTGCAGGATGGGGAATGTGCAGCAAAAACGTCTTCCAGACATACCATGGTCATTGCCCTCAGGAGCTCACCATGAGTCTCCACATAAGCATTTCAGAAGATTGGCACCTATCAGTGTTTCATTGTGGGTGGTAGAGGGTCCATGAAGCCTTCCCCCACCCTGAGGGATTATTGGTAGTTAATGGTTGTTAAGGTTAGGAGTGTCATTTTCTTCAATAGTTAATGGTTGTTAAGGTTAGGAGTGTCATTTTCTTCAGTAGTGCAGCCACTGCTAGGCTGCCCAAGCACTAGTAAATAATTTCTTACCCATGCTTGTGGAAACAGCTCTAAACTCATTGGGTTACATACGAAGAGAAGACATGGAAGTGTATTATAAAGTAGAAGGTTTGCAGAAGGATGAGAGGGAGGAATAGGGTGAAAATGACTAAAATTCATTATATGTGTGTATGAAATTGTCAAAGAACTTTTTAAAATTAATTCACATGTTGGTCAGAAAAGCAAGGTATACAGAGGTACATCCATGACACTGGTTACTAAAGATGTGTACACCATTGAGAAGAAAGCACATGTTTTGCATTAGAACAATAGAAAAATACAATAGATGAGTGGATTTCAGAAATCAGGGGAAGACATTCCAGGCTCAAGGGTATCAAAATGAAAATTTGTTTCCAAGACCTCCATCTGAGAAGGGAGCCTAGAGGTGGAGAGGGCACAAGGTCCTTGTGCTCACAGATAAGCTCTAGGGAAACTAGTATGTTAAGCACACAGTGTTTCTCTTCAAAGGAAGCTGTATACCTGTTTTCTACCTGGAAAGCTGGGAATGGATGTAGTTAATAGCCTGGTGATCTGTTATCTATAGGGTCAGGCCACACCTGAATTCCCCAGACTATTATGTTTTCTTATCCCAGACTCTTCTCTTCCCCATATTTATTCTGAGCATTGCTTCTCAGTCAACAAAATCCATCCTTACGGGAGATGTCATATGTACTTTACAACAGCCTAGCTAACTTCTGTGTTATCTGTAGGGCCAGGCCACCCCTGACTCCCACAGACAATTATGTTTGTCTCAGTCCTTCTCCCTAGTCCCTTATCTAGAGCATTGCTTCTGAGTCAACAGAGCCCATCTTTATAGAAGAGGCCATATGTACTTTGTAAAGAGTTTCAAAGTAAACATGACTTAAGTTTTGTTGTAGACATGGAATTGGGTTATTATCATCAGGAAACTTTTTTTCAAAGTTATTCTATGCTTAAATATAGCTAAAATAAACTACCCGGGGTTAGATTCTAGAAGTTTGAACCAACACCACTAACTAAGTTGTGTTGAACTAGATTTCTTTCTTGCCTCATGTGGATCATTACTCTGCCAACCCTGGTGTTTGCAGAGACACTACACAGGGAGGTGGCCCTGCATATCCCCAAATACCCAGGGATTTGTTTCCTGCTTTTTAGCTATCAGGACAATTAGATACTACTAGAGCCATAGTTTAAGTTGGTCCAGGTACAGTTTGTGCTGGTGGCAATCTCTAGCATTATCTACATGACTCTGGTTTTGCAGACATGTACAGTCGAATTATAGTATCATAGAGGCTTCTACCATAATTTCAAAGGAAGACTGGGGAAGCCTGATTATGTATGGCAGTTACTAGAGTCCCTTGCAAGCAAGCCCTGACAGGACAGTGTGTGGAGTTGTGGCAATAAAACTGGAAGTGAAATAGGGGCCTTAGAAAGAGCAAATACACTATGCTTGTCAGAGAAGGCTATGGGCAGCAAGCAGAGCCAGCCTCAGTGAGTGGTTAGGTTACGGCCATCAAGGTTGTAGGGGAAGGGCTGCCTGGGCCACATCATTTGACTGTATGGTCATGGAGTCAAGGGATATGGTGTCCCAGTATTATAAAAGCTAACCAGCAGTGAGGAAGTTTCCAGGTGGCCTCCAGCTTGACTTCTGCACATCTTGTAACCAGGGTGTATAGTGTCTTCAGCAGCAGACTCTTACCTTCTAGCTCTGTGAAGCAACCAAGAGGAATGGCTAGAGCCTGAACCATTCTGCCTGATAAGAGTTTGTGAGGGCTGTTTTATCAGAGCAACAGGAAAGGAAACTAAGACGGCTACTAGCTATATTAATAATCTATCCAGTGGTCTCCTACAGGTGGGAGGAGCTTTCCATTGACACTAAAATTGATGGAGCCCCAAAAACTCCTCAACATAAAAGAAATTCTATTGTCATAAGGATTTATCTCTTTGTCTCCCTGACCCCATTATTTGGTGGGATTCCCTCACCATAACAACAAGATATATAAGGAAGCAAGAAGAATGTCCTGGGGAGTCTCACTTTCATTTTATCCCTATGATACGGACATGTCCTCATGGTCCAGCCCTCGGAAAGTCAAAGAAATGTGATATAGCATGATAATGATGGCAAGGCAATCCGTCTGAGGGTGACAATGTTTCAGTGATGCTAAGGACGTGTGTGCCCTACAACCTCTGACTCTCTTTAGCATTCTAGTAGAGCCTTGGGCAAGTTGCTTAAATACTTTGAAGCCTGATTTTGACAACCCTTTAATCCCAGCACTCGAGAGGCAGGTGGATCTCTGAGTTCGAGAAGAGCCTGGTCTACAGAGTGAGTTCCAGGACAGCCAGGGCTAACCCAAGAGACCCTATATTGAAAACAAAACAAAACAACCAAAAGAGTGTATAATGATAACATCCAGTCAGCATTTACTGTGAGAATTAAAATCACATTTTAATGTAGAAATAAGAATTCATACACTAGTTACAACAATTTATAAGGGAGATGGTTGTGGAAATGGCGATAAAGAAGCCAATGTATTAGTTTGGGAGAGACTGCATTTAGGAGGTAAAGTCACAGGCAGGAATTACAATCTTTGAGGTTAGTAACTTTGTGGCATTTTTAATAACCATGGAGAAATTTGAAAAATGGTCATAAGCTATAATGAAGAACTATGGCCAGTGGCTTAAAATCATGGTGATTTGTTTCCCCACAGAGGAGGACTACTTTCTGCTTCTTTCCTGTCTCCAGTGTGTCTCACTGTGCATGATGATTGCGGGTCTGGCCACTGTGGGGTCACCTTTCCTGGGTGCCTATATTCACATTTCACAGCACTCTTATGTAAGGGCACAGCCATCTTGGATTTAAGGTCCAACCAAATTTACTCTGAGTACCACATCATTTGTCATACCCACAAAGACCTTATTTCTAAAGAGGATCGCATTTGCAGGTTCTAAACTCATCATAAATTTAGGGGGTACAGTACTGTGCAACATACTACAGTGCCTGCTTCACAACACTAATGTACGTGTTAGCTAGAATAATTATTAGTCAGGGTAGGATTTTTTACAGAAGTGGCAAGAGTAATAGATTCTTACAGATTTTACAAGTATAATAAACTAAAAAATTTATTAATTCTTTGAGAATTTCATATAATATATTTTTATTACTCTCCCAACTAACTCCTCCAAGATCTACCCCCACCTCCCTAGTCCCCTAACTTTGTGTTTTCTTTCTTTTTTTTTTTTTTTTAACAACCAATTGACTCAAACTTGTGCTGGCCATATACTTTTGGGTGTGAGGCCATCCACTGGTGCATAGAGACCTCCCAGGAGCCACATTTAAGGAAACTCACTTTCCTTCTTCCAGACAATATCTACTGCCCAGAGTGTTCCTCACTTAAGGATTAGGAACCCCTTCCCATTGTAGCCAACATTTTTATTCTCCATCATAGAAGGAAGAGGGAGCCTGACATGTCCACCTTGCAAACACCATTTGGACTTTTTCTAGCATGTTCAACAACTGTCTCCTTAACTTTTCCTCTCACACTTTTTGATTTTTAGACAGACTCTCACTCCTGACTGGCATGGAACTCGTGTGTGTGTGTGTGTGTGTGTGTGTGTGTGTGTGTGTGTGTGTGTAATCTACACTATCTCCTGAGCTTCCAGCCTTGCTCTCAGAGGAACTCACAACCTTGCAATTTCACTATCCAACAAACCCCATTTATGGGGCTTATACAGGCCTGCCCCCAGCCTGAGGAAAAGATGTCACTAAGGTACATTTCCATAGGCCTGAAGACAGACAGATATTTGTGAGGTGGTGTAGACTGAGCTTAGACATAAAATAGGCAAAGCACGAATAAAGTTCTCTGATCTGTGGATGTAAGAGCCAGTGAAGACACCAGCCAGAGCTCATATCCACTCTTCTCCAAGTGCCCAATATGCACTCAAGCTGAAGAGATAAGGAGCAACAGCCAAATCCACTCCTTTCCAACTTTTATCCAGGACATGTTTCATAGTCAGGATACGTTCTGGTGTAGATGCTGTACTCAGCAAGGACTCAGCTAATTAAAGAATGTACACTAAAAACAGATCAGATCGTCACCTTTCAGCCCAGATTTTTAAGAAGTGAAAGAGACTTTGCAAGCATGTAAACATGGTACCTGTTGCTGGTTAAATGCATTACAATTATTCTAAGTTATCTAGTATTTCTGGACTAGCTAAAATACCCAGGAAATCAGGAATGATGTCCTCTGGTTACATATAAAATAATATCCACCACACACACACACAAAAAAAAAACATTACCACACTGAAGCTCTAGCTTCCAAATGTGTTGCTAACAAGTGTGACATCACTCTGACAATGCTGATAAAAGTGCATTTCCACTCTCTTGAAAGTAGCTATTTTATCAGTCTGTCTTATCTCCTATAATTGAACCATCATCTCCACATTGAAATCCAAACAGATCCAAATGCAAGACTTCGGCAGCATGTTTCCAAGGTCAAGCTGTCTTCAGGAGAAACAAAAATGAGTTCTAGGTTTCAATGCACATCATAAAACGCTGGCCCACCATTAGCTTTACACACTGGTTTTTGTTTTTTTTTTGTTTTTTGTTTTAAACACACTAGATTTCAAGATAAGACTTTAAAATTTCCCCGATGGATAATGCTCCCATCAGTTCAGTTTCTATTTTCAATCATATATGGAAATAAAACTTGAGTTCTGACTGTTCAAACAGGCAGTATTTCCCAGCAGCCTGCTTACTTTCCTGCCTCTCCATTCTCCAGCCCGTATTGCTGTTCTTTTTCCGACTTTGACTTAAAAGGAAAAAACTCAGCTTCCTTGTTAAGGTAGCTGAGAAACTTTCAAATTGACCTTGCCAACCTTCTTTAGTCTCTCTTCCTTTTCGTGCTTTTTCAAAATCTGAATTATTTGGGGATCTTAAAGGACTTGATTTCTACTTGTGAACTAATTTTGTTTTAGTAACTAAAACTCTGCCCTGCAGATAGGCAAGGCCTTAACTTTCCTGGTTTGGATTGTGACACCTAGTGAAGCACTGGCTGACAGAGACTCATTCTGTCCACGCCAGCCTGCTCCTGTTTCCCATGGAGTACCTCTGGGGCGGACACTCACCTCGGCATCTTGCCATGTACATGGTTTCTCACTCATCCGATCTAAGTGGCCCCACGTCATCAGGCCAACAAGCTCTGAAGCTGCTGCCAGCTGAGACCGAAGCTCTTTCTTGGGACCTTGCCTTACTCCTGAAGACTGGTCAACTATCTACTGAGACATGGTCCAATGGGAAAACAGTTCCTGGGGAAACGATGTATCAAAACCCCAAAGCTGCACCAGGAAGCTGGCAATCTTCATGTGTTATTCAGAAAAACTTGAAAAGTATTTGTAATAAATACAATAATGAAATCTCAATTATTAATGTGGCATAACCATGCACGAGACAGTGATGGGGATAGGGAAAGGAGAAATGCTCACAGAGAAACTTTGTGTGCCCGGGACTATGTTGACATATTCAGTAAGTGTCATTTCAGTGCACGGGGACTAGATCTTAGTCATACAAAGGAAAAAACCAAAAACATAGGTCTATAGGGCATATGAAAATGAACCCCAAGTCAAAGACTGATATACAAAAAAAATTAAATGAGCAACAGCCTTCAAGAACTTAAGGTGTTTGTCTGCACAGGGGAGATTCATGTTATTTTAATATAAAGATATAAAACGCAACATGAAAACATGAAGACCATACTAGGGAAGAACTTTAATATAGCAAAATGTTTATATTATTCATGTAGAAAGCCATTTATTATAAATTAAATTTTAGAACATGCTGTTTTCTGCCATGTCAGGCTCTGACATGATTTCTGGTCAAGAATATTTATAAAATGAAGAACTAGGTACATTGTGTCTCCTTCCTAAATCATTATAAAATATAAATATCCTACTCCAAACTGCTCACATACACAGAGTTTATTACCTTGGGGTCTAATTTCTGTTTTAACATATTTGAGTTACATATTTTTGTGGGTTTAAAATTTTTTTCATACTATTTTATATATATGGATGTTTATATACCACATGTATGCAGTACCCATAGGAGTCAGAAGAGGGCACTAAATGGATCTCCTGGAACTGGAGTTAAAGATGGTTGTGAGGTGTCCTGTGAGTGCTGGGAATTGAACCCAAGTCCTCTGGAAGATGACCTAATGTTCTTAACCACTGAGCCATCTCTCAAGTTCCTTTTCTTTCTCTTTTAAAAATGCAAATGTGAAGCGAGTAAGAGGATTTTCAGTAGGTAAGGGAGCTTGTCACTAGGCCTGGTGACCTGGACTCGATCCCTAGACTCTATCCCTGGTATCATTTATTCAAATACACTCTTGTTTTTCCTTGTGGTTTTCTTAGCTCTTGAAAAGGCAGGTTCTCCCATATGGGTCCCCACACATATGCATGTATATATATGCAAACATAATAAATGTAAAAAAAAAACCCTTTTTCCTAAATAAATACAAGTGATCCCTAACCCAGAAGCTATGCCCAATTGATAACAACTTGCAAATGAAAAATTAGTTTTCAATGCCAGCACTTGGGAGGCAGAGGCAGGCAGATCTCTGTGATTTCGAGGCCAGCCTTGTCTACAGAGTAAGTTCCAGGACAGCCAGGGCTACGCAAAGAAACCCTGTCTCAAAAAAATAATAATAATAATTAGTTCTCCCTCAGGGAGTCTTACTGGGAAAACAAACTACTTTCGAGGGCTGCATGCCCAACAGTAGGTGGCCAACAGAAAATGAATCAATGACATCTTTGGATGTCATTTGGATGTCTTCCAGGACCCAGGACCCATTATCTCATATCACCAAGGCCATTTTATTATTTTATTTTCCATTTTATCTTATTCATTACTTGGTTTATTTTTTTTAACCTACAGGTTTTGCATATATATTATGGCGTCCAGTTTCGTGTTTTCATGGGATTCCTGAGTGTGTGAACAATGTGTCTCTGCATCTTAAGTCCCTTTTCTTGGGCTCTTTTTCTTCTGTTTGTTTTGTCCTATTCCTATTTGAGGTTTTTTGTTTTATTTTATTATATTAAATTTGATTTTTATCCCTTAGGTGCCTGTTTGTTTTCTAAGGAGAGACAGAAGGGAGTTGATCCAGAGGGGAGGTATGGAGGAACTGGGAGGAGTAGACCGACGGGAAACCGTAATCAGATATGCTGTGTGGGAAAAAAATCTATTTTCATGGGCTGGAAAATGGCTCAGCAATTGGGAGCACGGGCCGCTCTTCCAAAAAACCCAGATTCAATTCCCAGCACCCACATGGCAGCTTACAACTGCCTGTACCTCCAGTTCCAGGGGATCTGACAACCTCACACAGACATACATGCAGGCAAACACTCAATGCACATAAAAATAAATACATCTTTAAAAAAAGGAAAAAATGTATTTTCAATAAAAAGGAAATACAAATGTAAAAGTGATATTTATATTCACTTGGCTAACAAAATATTCAGGTAAAATATTGATGGCTATCTGGGGAAAATGATATTTTCATAGATTTCTCTTGGGAAAAAATAGATGAGTCAAGTGCTTTGGAGAGAACTTGGTCATTTTTTTCCACAATAAAATGGCACATTTCAGAACACCCATAGAGGTTAGGGAACTAGTAAGGCATGATGGGAGAGGAAGGGACCTTCCGAGGGAAGAGACATAGAACACAGTCGTACAAAGGAGGAAAGGTGAATAATACAGCAGGAAGGGTTAAGTGGGGTGGGGAGCGGTAGGGCCAGAGTGAACGAGGAGTATGGAGAGCAATAATTAACACTACAGGCCTTTTGAAATGGCCATATAGAAACTGACTACTGTAGATGCTTCTTAAAATGTAGACATATATGAAAGATTTTAAATGTCACAGTTATCCTGTAACAGGGGAATGCTACCCTAATTAGACACCACATGCTATCAGAATAATAATAATAATAAAAAAGTACTAGGAACAGGTTACCTGTTCTTGAGTTGTTGGCCAATGGGGATGCACAGACCTCCAAACATTACAAGCTATTGCCAGTGCTCTTGATCACCCTCCAGAACTTGATGTAAGACACTATTGCTTAAGGTACGACATCCTTGAGTCATAAAACATTTAAAATTCAATATGGTATTTGCCTAGAAACTCCAACCCCACTGGCTAGTTTCCAGACTGCTGGAAGGTGCTATACATGCTATAGGAAGAAAAGGCAATCACCAGTCTCATCCAGCTGTGAACCCTGTGGGCTGACAAGATGTGCCCACTGGTGCAATGGTGGCATGACCGCTACGGACATAACCAACTACTTTCTGATCTAAGGCTCACTCCATGAGATGGAAGCTATCCTTGGCATTGTTAATGGGGCCAAGAATCTGAGGGGATAGGTTCTCTGCTAAGGCCTATGCCCTAATACTATTATTCTGCTAAATAGATGTATAACTAAAATAAATCCTAATGACTTATTGCTACATTCATACATCAATGTGTCTCCCAAACCTCTTCAGAGAAGCTTGTTCTTGCTGTAAATAACAATTAATACAGAAACCCTAACTCGTCAACCTGAAGAAAATAAATAGATTGGGGAGTGCTCAGACCTAAATGAGATGTTTTCTGTCATACCACTTTCTCCCAAGGCTCAAATATCTTCAAGGTAAGTTCTAAGATCCAGAGGTGGTAGATAATTTCAAGGAAATGTTATTTTTCCAGACACCAAATGGTGTTGCATGTATGAACTCAGTGATGGTGATTACCATGCATGAGATAAGTGCAAGTTCAAGGCAAACAAAAGGGGAGGTAGGGGTGAAGTTTTCCTACTAACTGAGGTACTAATGGTATTTGATAGTTGCTGGGAAAAGAAAAGTCAGTCCTCTTCAATGGTGTGATCCTGATAGGCTGACCACACTCCAGGGTGTGCCCATACCCAAGAGCACTTGAGCAGTACAAACTGTACTCAGTGGATTTAAAAGACGACGACTTGAAGTTGAGTGCAGAGGGAAGCAAGGGTAGGTAGAAGAGGAGCTGGGGCATGTGAATATGAATATGATCAAAATGTATTGTATGGATTCTCACAGAATTAATAAAAATAGAAAAAAAGGCATCTTCCAGGAGAGTTACATCATGCTATAAAATTACTCATTTTTAGTCATGAAAGTAACTTTATGGTTATATAAAAGAATGGCTGAGAGGTCAATGATAAAATATTTAGAAGTTTTAAAAAGAGTCTGTTAAAAATATAAACTCCCACATAAAAACATTCTCTGTCCCCCAAACAGTTCCATATCCCCCAATGAGAGACTGCTTGGACATCACTTTTATCTCACTAGTGAATCATACAAACCTCCATGGAACATTTTTGTTTTTAATCATGATTAACAAATATGCTTTTCAAGGCAATAACCCCCTGTAGCCCTTCATCTTGAGGTGAGCTATTGGTGAGATAGATTAGCTACGGGACCTTGTGAGGTCCAACTGCAGCCATCCCACCAGACATACAGTACCCATATAGACCAGATGAATGGACAGATGGGAAAATGAAAGGGGGAAATGGAGAAAAAGAAAAATAGAAGGACTAGGGGAGGGAGGGAAGGAGTGAGGAAGCGGACTAGAGATCTCTCAATCGTTGATTCAGTGGGACTGTGATGCAGTGGAGAACCAGACATGTTTCCCAACTATCTTCTCCCTGGAACAATTCTGGCCCACTTGGCAATAACCAGAACACAGCAAGTATCACAATATCACTGTGAGATCAGAAACAAGCACCATGCTCTCTCCAACGTTTTTACATTCTAGGACAAGTACAGATATTCCCCTGAACTCTCTCAATTCAGAATTACTCAAGCAATATTTTAATAACAAAATACTGCTTAATAAGGAGTATGAATGGCCCACATCAGATAGTCTTTTGGGAAGAAGGAGAACCTGTCATTTCAAGAGCTAAGAAAACCATGAGGAAAAATGAGAGCTATTGGATAAGTGGTACAAGAAAAGAGTGTACAATTCTTCCTCTTCCAGGGGAACAATAGATCCAGCAGTTAACAGATGGCTGTCCCATAGGAGGAGGGGGAGGCACCATAAAACAGCAAGTACCTTCATAACTTTCATCACCAAACTAGACGCTCCGTAATCAAGAGCGGACAGAAAAAAAAATCTTTCTCAAAATAAAGGGTATCCATTGCAAAGATACACAATCACATTTGAAAGACAGCATCAAAGAGCCCTTAGAGACCACCTTGCCCCATCCCTTCATTTGCCCACGAACTCAGAAAAGCAAATGACTTGACTTCCTAAGACTTAGGACCTCCAAGAGTTACAACCCAGGAGCGTGGCTCCACATCTTCCACACTCCACTGCTTCGTTCTTTTCTCCACACTCCTCCACCCTCTGAAATCTGCCTCAGCTTCCTAGTAGTCTGGGCTTCTTCAGGGAGGCAATTTTTACAAATTCTTTCAACAGTGTAGAATATTTGAGAATAGATTGGATAGTACATGTCATTGTAGAAATGCTATTAATATTCTTCAGGCTGACATGGCATTTTGTTTATGCAGAGGAAGGTTCTTCACTGAGGAATGTTTGGAGGTATCATGCCATCTGCGACTAACTTCCGTGTCACAGCGCAAAAGAAGACGGATGGATGGATGGTAGATGGGCAGGTACGAAGATATGGGAAGATGTTTACAACTATTGAATGTGAGGGGAAATACATTTTTATGTTTAGAATGCTGATGATGAAAATGAGAGACTATGAGATGTATTTTTAAATCCTTTGTATAGTAGGTCTGCACCAAGCACCTTAGGTACCCCATAGGAATCAGCCAAGTGTCCCGAGGAGGAGGTGGCCGAGGGGTTGTCAGATAACGCTAAACCTAATGGCAATGAAGCCACTTCTGACAAATATGTCTCCAGGTGACAAAAACTAGAAGTTCTTGTTGGTGCAAAGCAGGGGACCTTGAAATCTGCTGTCATTTTACGTCACTCTTTCCATTAACAGGACAGGAAAAACCAAAAACCTTTTATAAAAAGTCAGAAGAAACTACAAAAATAGATCACAGACAACTGTTTTGAAGGAAAAAAAAAGCCAGCTGTCCATGCCTTTGTTTTCTCTGTACTTTAAAATGACATCTCTCAAACGTCTGATCTAGGAAGCCAAGTCAATGGAAACGGGAATCCCTCACCTGGGAAGGAAGGGGTGACCACTGGGTCCTCTCTACCGTTAACTGGCTTTGCTCTTTCTCCTGTCTCCGCCCTGATGTAAAAAGCCTATGCTCCTCTGGCTTTGACATAAGCCAGGGACGTACCTGGTACGTATCTCCAGATTCTTAGCTCTATATCATAAACACTCTGATTAAACATGAGAAATTCCCCTTGGTCCTTTATTTCCTATTAACTATTTAAAAAGCTCAATTCCCAGAACGCAGTTAGCTTTTGTGTTTCTGGAGGCAAGCCTCACAGGGCCTGATCCTCAGCCCTGCTTGCTACCCTCCAACAAGCCCTAGGAGGGCTGCGGCTAGGGCATGGCTGGCTGTGCTCAAAAGACCAGGGGCGAGCACAGAGAAAGTGCAAGCGAGCTGTGGCCCCTGCTCTCAAGCAGTGATGAGCCATGGTACACAGAAGGTTTGACATGTCCCTGACCACAACATGGGGTTCAAGGACATGAGAGAGAGAGAGAGAGAGAGAGAGAGAGAGAGAGAGAGAGAGAGAGAGAGAGAGAGAGAGAGACTGGGTACGTTAGCAGGAAAGGACTAACAACCCCTCTAGACAGATGGCACAGTGACAGGGGCCCATGGGTGCCTATGTCCTGATGCTTTTCATGGATGCAGAAGAGTGTGCTCCAAAAGAAGAGCATGGCCTGCCAACAGGCATGTGGGAAAGGTAGTGCTGCTCAGTGTGTGCAGCTAAGTGCAAGCCTATACTGGGGAAAACGTGTCAAAGTGAAGGAACTGGTTGATGCAACAGAATCAATTTCCTTGGCCATTTCTTCCCATGAGATTTATACAAAAACAAAAAACACCCATTAAGAAACAATAGCATCTGGACATGACTCCCAGAATCACTTAGTGTTATGACGCTACACAAAAGAGTCTTCCACTCCCTTCCTCTGGGGGCCTGGCCGTGGCTTAAGAGTCACATTCTCAGGATCCATTTTCAAACCATTCAACCAAACTTGCAAATGGAAAATGGTTCAAAGACACCCTTGTTTGTGTATGCACTCCGGAGCTAAACGAGAAGACTGTTATCATCTCAACTCAGTGAGCCACACCCCTGGCTGCCATGACAGTTCCCTAGAGAGCTCTAAAGTGTTATATGATGCCAGAGCTCAATTCTAGAAATTTCCATGATGATTCTGTTTTCAGGGTTGATATAACTGAAGTAGAGCTATTCTGTTTATACAGTTTAGTTTAAAAATTCTCTGAATAAGTTACAATGAACTACAGTGTAATTATAAGGAAATCATGTATGTCAAAACAGAAGTAAGATGTTTTGATAAAAGCAGTTAATAATTTAATTTTTTCCTTAAAGAATTTCAGAAAGCTTGTCTTTATTTCCTGGAGATAGGAACTTACCACAGAACCTATGATGGACTGAAACTTACTCTATGTTATGCAGAATAAGGAGAAGATAGGACATGGTTAAATTTATCTCAGCTGCCTTTCCAGGAAGGGTGAAACTAATTGTTATCTGGAATAAACAAATCCTTTTTTTTAAGAGACCAAAAAGGAATGAGAAATATTTGGAAAGAGCATGAAGAGCAAGAGACTGTAAGATGGTATGCATGTGGTTATAAATGCCTCATAGTTAAAAATCTGTTTTTATCAAGCGATGATGATAGATGAAATGTGTACACACAGTGGAGCATCACTCAGCCCTAAAAGGGAAGGGGTTTCTGGTTGACAGACTTTGAAAATACTACACCAAGTGAAACAATCCAGACACGAAGGCAAATATTATTTAGCTCCACTTATCTAAGATACATAGCTAAAACAAGCAGGTTCACAGAAACAAGTAGAACAAAGGTTACAAGGCACTGGGGGAGGTGAGGAGGGCTGCAGAGGGAATGAATTTAATGAGCTTTCTCCCCAGGATGAAGAAATGGGTAGTGGTACAGGTTGTACAGTATCATAATTGTGCTTAATGCCAATGAATGCATACTTGAAAATGGTTACCATAGTAAATTTTATTATATGTCTATTTTACGACAAGAAAAACTTGGATTTAATAACCAAATTGATCTAACTAAAAAACCAGTACTTAGCACAAAACACCAAATGTTTGAATATGATTATCATTTCTTTAGGGGCTTATTACTGGATTAATAAACATCAACTCCACTTATTTTCCCAATTACATAGTTTATACCTACAAACTATTGAGAGCATCTCTTTCTCAGGCAACACCTCTCCCTTCACCTTCTCATTTTAGAAAAAGTGCAAACGACCCACTCTATACTGACTGGAGGTTCAAACATCTCCATTCCATGATCAACTTTCAAGCCCCATGAATTAGCTACATATATTTAAAATGATTTCTTCTAATAGTTTGTGAGTCTATAGATGTTTGTGGATGAGACACTTATGCATATGGGATTTCATTTAAAAAAAAACTAACAGTTGCAAAAAAAAAAAAACCCACCATATTTTATCATATGGATTCAGAAAACACAGGTACCACTTCAACGTAACTTAACAATGGCTATTGATGTAGGTAACATGAATGTCTTTGTGTAGAGGTTTGGCTGCACCCTAAGCCCCTCTTTCACGAAAATTTTATGAGCAGGGAAGGTACAAAACAACCTGTTATAGTTTGTGAGGGGCCCTCCACAGGTTCTTATGTTGAACCCATGGTCCCCAGCAGGTGGTACTGTTTGGGGAGGTCATAGGAACTTTAGGAGGAAGGGCCTAGATGGAGAAAGTGATGTCACTGGGGTTGTGCCTCTACTTGGTCCCCAGTCCCTTCCTTTCTCTCAGCTTTCTGTCAAAAGATAGACCACCTCTTCCAACAGATGTACTTCTGTCACCATGATGTCTGCCCAAGCTCTAGGGGCCAAGAGACCACGGACTAAGCCCTCTAAAACCAGGAGCCAATATGAGTGTTTCCTCTCTTCTGGTCACAGCAATATAAAAGAAACAAATGCACGATTCATTGTTTAAATAAAGGCAGGAAGTAGTCTTGTTTGTGTGTGAGCAGAGCAGGCAAGTGCTGTAGAAAGCCTAGGGAAAAAGAAGACAAGACTGCCTAGTCTTAGCAAAGATGAAACACTCAGGTTTGGGTCCATTCCCCAAGCCCAGCTTGTCGACTTTTTATAAGCAGTCACTGCCGGTCTATGGAGACGGCAGTTGTTCAGCTTGAGGATCGATAGCATTGTGATGCACCACTTTAAAAGAAAGCTGAATCCAAACTACATACATGGATAATGTAACAAATTAATATTACCTATGAACATACTGTTCAACTGTGGAGTCCTCAGACAAATCTTATGGAAAGGATGAGACAGTCAAAAATATTTTAGATGCTTTGTACAGTTGATCTACTGTAACCATGTTTTTGGCTTTGAGTGGGCACAGGTAGCAGGCGAAGAAAAACAGGGACATACAGTGAATCATCAAATTGATGGGGTTTTTTTTTTTGTTTTTTGTTTTGTTTTTTCGAGGCAGGGTTTCTCTGTGTAGCTTTGCGTCTTTCCTGGAACTCACTCTGTAGTCACAGAGTTTCACAGAGTTTGCCTCGAACTCACAGAGATCTGCCTGCCTCTGCCTCCTGAGTGCTGGGATTAAAGGCGTGCGCCACCACCGCCCTCAAATTGATTTTTTAACACCATAAACTGCCCCACTTTTAGTCTCCCCCAACTTTCAAAACTTTTATGCAAATATTTTAATCTTCTTGACCTGGTAAAACTTCTGTTTATGCAAAGGAAAGGCCTCACTGCATGGATTCTCAGAACACACTGGGTTGAGCAGCCAATCCCTGTCTCCTTTCCTTCGCTCTGATTCTTTTAAGACTAGTCAGTCTTGAAAGACTGAGGTCAGACCCCAGCCAACGGGTAAAAGACACAGTCACCACCTGTGTTAGAATAAGAATCAGGTAAATTTCCGGCTTTAGTGCACTTGCTTTCCTTAGTGTGGGGTCTGGTATTATCTTTTTTCCCCTTCCAAAAAGGAATTGCCTTACTGAGCTTGAATAGATAGATGATAGATGTTAGATAGATAGATAGATAGATAGATAGATAGATAGATAGATAGATAGATAGATGATAAATTATATTAAGGATCAAATAGTTAAATGACAAATGGGGACTAAACTTAAGGGTGATGAGAATTAAAATAAAAAGGTCACATATGGGGTATGGTGAAGGCACAGAAGAGGGCCACCAAGCTAGAGTAGAATTTATTCTAGGAAGTAGAAAGCAGTGTGGAAAGGTAGACTACAGTTAACCAGGCTGGTGAAGAAGGCTTGAAGAGTCTACTCATCCTTACCAAAGTCTCACATGCTGGGATGCACTCGTGTGCTATTACATTCTGCCTCCACAATGACAACAAAAAAATCAGTACTTATTTCATGCTTGACTTAATCTGCATGTCCATCCTTTTTAAACAGTGCAACTTAAGATTTTGAAAATGTAAGCTATAATAAGCAACTTTATGTTTATAATTTATTCTTCCAAATGAAATTTCAATTAAGTTTCCCCACTGCAGTATTTTCAATGAAATGTTTCAATGAAAGGGACCCTGTTCTCAGCAGACTTGTTGTAAGTGGTCTTTGTCTGGATTAATTAGCTTCAGATCTCAGGGCCTCCTGCTGATCTTAACTAGAGTAGGTCTGCCCCAGGCAGAGTCAGATCTCAGTATTCCATCTTCCAACTTCCAAGAACAAAAAAATTTGAGTACCATTACCAAATATCCAATGACTCCAGTGTCCAAATGAAACCAATCCAACATTTGAATTCTTCCCACAAATCAAGTGATCCAGTGGCAGAGGATAAAGGCAACACACCATCATGCACAAATGCACAGTAAATGTAAACCCGAGAACTAAAAGCAATGGAGGTGAGTCATTTGCTAGGGAACACTATTAACTCACAATGGAATCCGGTGTAAACCCATTGTCCTCATATATGCTATCGTTAGGAGGGAAATGCTGGATCCATTTCCTTAGGATGGTAAGTCTGTTTCCATGGTAACCAGAAAGTGCACCTGTTATTCCAGGATAAACGAACAGAACATCCACTAAGTCATGCATTTTCTGGTTGTTTCCAGGACCAATGTCAGCTCTGAATCCTGATGAACACCATTTGCTTTATTTTTTATTTTTACTTTTTCTTATATAGAAAAAAGACCAATGACAGAAATGTAAATGACAGAAGTGTAAGCGCACTGCATTGTGACCAACACTGACCCTGGATCCAGTACAAAGAATTCCTGATTCTGGGAGAGCTTGTCACGTCAGATGAAATGACATTGGCCTCACGTCCGCTGGCACTAACACTGTAGTTACTATGCATTCCAGCAGGACACAGAAATAGGAGAAAGTGATTAGGTTTTTTTTTTTCTTCCCATATTTCCCCTAGCACTCCAATCAAATTCCAATCAGGAATCTAAGTGAACAACTTTTCAGTCCTATAATCCTGTCTTTCAACACTGACTGTGAAATGCAGCTCCAGGGTCCTGTATGCTTGCACCCTGTCTGTCAAGAGTTTGTCTAGACATGCTATAGGGATGAGAACTACTTTCACGGTCTCTCTTGGCCAGCCTTGTCATGAAGTTGAATGGCTCTAGATTAGTCAACACCTTCACAAAAAGTTCTCAAGCCCCAAAGCTCTAATGATCTATCTTTGCTGTAAAATATGGGTCTGCCCATATTTGACAACAAAAAGCCCTCATCAATGTGCCCCAGGGACCTCCCACTAGGTTCTCTTCCAGTTACCTCTGTAAGAGACATCAGTAAGAGAAGGAGACAGAGTCTAACTCTGTACTTTCTTCACAGTCCAATCTCTCCACCCTAGCCACAGTTCAGAATCTTCTGAAGAGCTTGGCATTGAACTCTCAGACATTTCCATTTAATAGTTCAGTGTGGAGCCCAGTGAGAACATTTGAAAATGTACCTAATGACTGGTGCACAGCCCCACCGGTCTCTAGAGACTATTAGGCCTGTGCACTCACAATCCAAAGACTTTATTATACAAGTTACACAGCAATACATTTCCCTTTATTTTCCTGCTGGCCACCACCCCCAGAAGTCCTCCACAACTCTTTTTAATCATTTATATATACACATACTCACAAGTATATCAGTGAATATTACACACCATGAAAATCCTATATCAATTTCATTTTTCAAAATAATCTTCAACACACCATATTGTTTAGCTGTTTTCACTTAGCAATATCCTTCTCTGCCTCATTTCCAGTTGTTGCTGAGTACAAACTTATCCCAGTTGTATTTAAATCCCACCCTCTAAATCTCAGCTGTCCTCTATGGTAGCAGAAAGCCACATGTGGCTATTAACCGGGATTGATATAGAATGTACTTTAGTCACAAACTAGACCTCAGATTCAGGTTTAAAATGTACTAAGTTGGAGGGTGTACATGTCTGCATGCATATGTGTGTACGGGCATTTGTATGTAGATGCCAAAGGTCAGCCTTGGGTGTTGTTCCACAGAAGCCATTCACCTTGTTTTTGTTTGTTTTGTTTCATTTTGTTTGTTTTTGAGACAGTCTCTCATTGGACCCAGGGCTTGCTGTGAGCCCCACAGATCTGCTTGTCTTTACCTCCCAGTGCTGGGACTACAAATATGGGTCACCATGCTCAGATTTTGACGCGGGTGCTAAGGATTGTGTTTGCATAGCAAGCATTTTACCAACTGGACGATCTCCCCAGGCCCCACTCCAGTTTTAAATACTTAATTCTGGAAAATATGTAAAGTATTTCATTGGTAATTTTTATTGATTACATGCCGATGTGATAATGTTAGACAATTGGATCAAATAAAGTGCAATACTAAAAATAGCCAATTTCACTGGTTTCTATTTACTTCCAGAATTGCAATAATCACAAAACATAAGGTTTCTTGTATGGTTCTGATTATATTTCTATGAAGTGGTTCTGTTCTAAATGATGGCCACTGTAGTTTATCTGATATTCCAAAAAAAATACCATGGCAGACATTCTAGATTGTATGATCATTGATGGGGGCTATTTGCCTCCAGGACAAAGTAGGGAAGCATTTTAAGGTGGGGACCTAATTGTCATTTACTGCACAGAGTGGCCAGATGCTGCATTCCACAGGACAGCCTCTGAGGACAACGAATTATGTGGCTCAACATATCAACAGCACAGGGTTCAAAACCCAGTTCAGCAAGAAACTCACATGGCAATGCTCCCCCAAGGCAGATCTTAAGTCACAGGGTCATCTGAGCATTTGAAACTCTCATACACATACTAAAATACTCTTCAAAATAGGTATGCCAACTAGTTCCATGAACTTCTCCCCATCAGCAGCACATGAAAACATTCAAATTAATAAAAAATAAAGCAGAGGCAGGTGGATCTCTATGAGTTTGAGGTCAGCCTGGTCTATAGAGACCAGGATAGCTAGAGCTACACAGAAAAACTCTGTCTTTAAAATCTAACTAACTAAATAAGTAAGTAAGTAATAAAATTCAACCTAGAAAAGTCTGGAAAATCTCAGATAGCACCCAATATACATTCTGCATTCATACTACTCCCAGCAGGAACAACACAGCTCAAAATGCTAGAGTTCTAAGTAATATTTGGAGTTTAAAGTACTCTCTACACTTAAAAGAAAAAAATGCCTCTGATTCCAGAACACAATGCACCTTGAGTCCCAACAATGTAAATTCATAACCACTAGTAAATCTGTTTCCACACCTGGCCAAACCATGAATCTTAGGAGCTGTTCTTCAATCATCTCGAATGGGTTTTTGAGATTCAAAAGTTTTTTTCAAAAGATTTGGTTTCCATTACCATCTAATGGTCTGAAGTTGCTAGCAAACACTATTCTCAGAATAACTTTTATGTACAGAAACTGATAGTCCTAACCATGTGACAGGTCCAGGTGTTCACTCTCAAAAAGTATTTGTTAGTTACTGATGGATGATCTTGCCAAAAAACCGTCCAAGTAGAAAGGGTGGTGCACACCCATAATCGCAGCACTTGGGAAACTGGAGTAGCAAAACTCCCAGTTCCAGGTCAGGCTAGACCACATAGCAAGACCCTGTCCCAAAGATAAACATACATACGCATGTTTATCAAAGACAAATGTTTTATGCAAATCCAGAGGTAGAATCTATATGAAATTCAACATCATGCCCATATATTTGCATTTTATCTAGTCCTTTTAGGAAACAAGATTATTTACCTGTTTTTGCTTTAACTCCCATATTTATAATAATTCAGAGTTCACTATCATGGTTCAAATTCTGAATCTTCTTGCATGGCATGTTAAGTAAAGTCCCTTCCAGGCGTAAGTTCTGTAGGTAAATTGTGACTCTCAGCAGCTCCTGCTGCTATGAATTTGTAATAAAAAAACAGGTTTTAACTTTCTTAATGGAGTTGATTTGAATCCTGAGCTCCCTCTCAGTATGAATTAGAGTATATAAAATAAGATGGATACTAGGATTACAAACAATTAGCTCTTCCTAGACAGAAACCACTATGCTGTCCTGCTCCTGTCTACCATGTTTTGTGAAGCAATTTCCGAAGTTAAAGTATCCCAATATGGCTAGCAAGTTTGCGATAACGTCTCCATGTCTTGACCTAAACCGCAGCTTCTGCTTTCATATTTTGAGTCTAAAAAATTTTAGATAATCAAAGGGAGGCAGGAGGAGGAAAAAGAAACAGAGGACCAGTTTTAATAGTCCTGTGTTTAATCAGCAAAAACACTCTCGAGTCAAAGGCTCGGGGAACACTGCAGAAGAGGAGGATTGGCAGGGCCAGAGGATCAGGGAGTTTGCCTTGAGACTGTATCTCTTAGTAACTTTAGAAGCTCTACTCATAAAAACTGACCAACATGACCACCCACACTTGAGCTGAGTAAGGAGGACAGCAATGAACTGGATGGGGAAAAGTCCTCAACCCTCTACAAAGAACTACAGACAACTGAGTAAAGCTGGGACCTCCCCAGGGAAGAGCACACCATTGCCTTTCCAGTGCCAGCCAGCCCTGAAAACATACATACAAGGAACACTATACAGACTCACCAGATTATATTTTAGGAATATATACGTTTATACAAATACATATATGCATACAATAACAGTTGATGATGAAGAAGCTTAGAATTTAAAGGAAAGTGAGTAGTACATGGGGAAGTTGAGAGGGAAGAAAGGAAAGGGAGAAATGTTATGATTAAAATACAATTAAAAACAAAACAACAATAACCACAAAGAAACAGAGGCCAGTAAGGAATGGCAAGCCAGGCTATAAGCTCCGGAGGGAAAGGGCCATCTTTGTTTATCTGCTGCGCCTAAAGGGCTCTTGACACAAACATACTTTAAAAACACGCGATGGAGAGAACAGTAGTTACCCAGGTTTTAAGTAAAGCATTGGAGGTTGACCAAAAGTTACATTTAGAAACAGAAATGAGGACCTGACACCTGTGTGGCACTGAACAGGCCCATGGGTGTAAAGGCAGAGCCCTTCTCCCTAGCCAACCAAGGCCTCCTGAGAAGTATAGGAAGGGCTGGCAAAGTCTCTCGGGGTAACCAGGGTCTCTCCCCGTTCTGTTCCCACTCCGAACTGAGGGACATACTACAAAGAGCAGAGCCTTTACAAAATCCTCTAGCTGGCCGAGTGAAGGATACTAGGGTACAATTTAGAACCTCTAATGCAGAGGTTCTCAACCAGTGGGTCAAGACCCACAGAGAGGTCAGATATCTTTTTACATTACAAATCAGAACAGTGGCAAATTACAGTTATGAAATAGCAACAAAATAATTTTAGGGTTGGGGGTCACCACAGCATAAGGAACTATATTAAAGAGTTGCAGCATGAGGAAGATTGAGAACCACTGTCTTAAGCTGCTAAGAGGGCATATATTGGGCTCATGTTAGTACCACCTAATCAATACAGACACCTGAGATAGCAGTGGAAGACCCTGGGCTTATTTGGTACAGAACAGCCTCCTTTGCCCCACCCACATCACAGGAAGACCTTCCAAACGCCTAAAAGTTCTGGACCAAATGTAGTAACATAAAAACAAATTAGCCCAACTCAAAATCAGGAAAAAGGATTCACAGCCTCCGTAAACAAAAGGAATTAACTGTCAGAGCAGTAGGCCAAGAAGCTGAGAGCTCAGGAGCCCAGTATGCGGGCTTTAACTAAGGGTGAGGAAGTGTAGCTGGCACATGAGCTGCTCTTCTGGCTTGCCTTCCATTGCTGTGAGAGAAAATTCTGGCCAAAAGCAACTTGTGGGGGAGGAAAGGGCTTATTTGGCTTACAGGTTAAAGTCCATCATCCAGGCTGGGCAGGAACTCAAAGCAGGAACTTAGAGGTAGGAACTGAAGCAGGAGCCATGGGGAAACGCTTGCTAGCTTGCTCCTCATGGCTTTCTTAGCTTGTCTTTTTTTTCTTTTTTTTTTTTTAAATACAATCAGGACCACGTGGCCAGGGCTAAGACTTCCCACAGTGGGCTGGACCCTCCCACATCAATCACTAATCAAGAAAATGCCTCACAGACTTGCTTACAGTCAATCTGGTGGAGGTATTTTCTCAATTCAAGGTTGGTCTTCATAAGCAATGAGAGAAATTCCTGGCTAGCAAGTTATAAGGAATTGATGAAGGGCAGAGTGACAACATGCATGTTCTCAGGAAATAAAAGATTAAGGGACAGAAACAAGGTACTGAGCCTGCAGCGAAGAGTCATAAAATCCACTAACCAAAGAACAGGCTGAGAAGTAATTCCTGGAAAATCTTCCAGCCCAAGCCTGAATCTTTTCCTTTCCTGATCAGTTTCTCTTGCCTCTACTCATCCAGGAAGTAAAATGTATACATCAAGATTTTTCAGAAGGTAATTGAGTCTATCAAAAAAAAATAAATATTTTAAAAACTCAATTATTAACCTAAAGGGCATTTCATGCCTTAAACATGCTGTCTGTCTGTCTGTTACTTGGGGGACTCTGCATATTTTAAAATAAGGTCAGGCCAGATCCAACTAGAGTGTGAGCACTTTGGGGTCATAATCGATCTAGCAGTAATTTTCTAAATATTCCACTGAGACTACACAGAGATAAGGCTGCAGGTAGCCAAGCGTACTCTGTAGAACCAGATATTTCAGAACTACAGGAAGAAACCAGCAATGATCAACCAAGTCACTGTTACTACTCAACAATAATATCGAATCATCAAATCACATCAGCTACTATTAGATCATAGTTTGTAAGTATCAGAAATTCAAGGACATCCTCAGCTACAGATTTTTGGGGCCATCCTAGGCTACATGAAACTGGGGGGAGGGGAGGAAAAAGGAGTGGAGAAGATCATTAATATCTTGATCAACCTGTTGATGCTTTTAGCAAATCAGCTAAGTTGGTTCTTCTGTATAAAGTTGGTGGGGTTGAAGGAGAGAAGAGCATTGGGGACAAAGTTCAAGGTTTCAGCTTCCCCTGTAATCTGTACTCAAGGAACTGAATATAAACAGGGTAGCAGGATTTCTGGAGCACCATGATGGAGTGAGAAAGGCAAGCTGGAAAACAAGGGATGAATAATAGGAGGACCAGCTTGTGTGCAGACCTCTAAGCAGGAACTAGGGCGGCAGACATCACACTAAGAGCCATCAGCCACCGAAACACTGACTTATAGCACACTACACTTGGGCTTTTAAAAGCTCTGTCTACTTCACCGTGGTTACCAAACCAAAGTTGGGCAAAACTTTGGGGTTGGCACACAACTAACTCCATCCTAGATAAAAGAGCATGCAAGGAGCCTAGCCAGATAGAAAACTATAGAAACTGCAGTGGCTGACACAGAAGGTAACAGGTGAGTCTGTAAGCCAGCCCAGGCTCGGCACAGCAATCCAGCTTCACCTGAAAGGTATTTAAGGCAGAACTAGAAAGGCTGGGTCCCATTTAAAGAGATCATTATGGTATTTTCAAGTGAAGTTTATTTTTTCAGGTTCCTTTGGGTCTAGTAATAATTATTAGAAGTGAAAACGTTTCTACAGGTTGGAATTTATATACACGCGTGTGTGCACACCACAGTACTCTTGCTCCCTCCAAGTTAACATGGGCTTATTTTCTTCTCTCACTTTAAAATGAGTGGGAATAAAATAATTCTCCTAGTCTGTGAGAGTCTCTTTGTTTGTAGCTAACAAAAGCCATTGCCCAGGATAAGCTCTGAGGTCTGTGTCACATGGCATAGTAAAGTGTTCTTTCTTATTGTTCCATCTTTTTGCTAAGGTAGAAGTGGCATTGAGACAGACTCTCATCCACAGAGTAACATCTTCATCTTATGCTACTAATGGATTCTCCGTGAAGATCTCAGTGTGATAGGTCTGTCTAGCTTTTCTGAAAACATAGGTTAATGTAGCATTTTAACTCGGTAAGCGATCCTTTTCAGCTCCCCACAGCATTGTCACGACCAAGGTAGTCACTGTACAGTCAGTAATTTATTTTCTCCTGAATCTGAAACCTGTACTCACCCTCTTGGATCTTAATGGAGATACAACCAGCAAGAGCTTTGTGACCACAGTTGGACTGAGTGCTATAACCCTTCCTCGATTTGTGTGGCTGTTCTCAGAAACAAAGTAAATGTTTGCCAGTGTAAACGCTCTGGGAAAAATAGGAGCTCAGTCTGCCAACGTGAAAGCATCAAACATCCGAACCCCACCTTAGCAGCAGACTTCTCAGAAACAAGCTTCTTCCTTGTTTAGTTCCAGCACATCTGACGGGGCAACGCTGTGCCTGTGCACAGAAAGCTAACAAATCCCATGGGGACAGCACAACACTGGCGGTTGGGATCCTGATCCTTGGCAAGCAATTGTAAAGTAAGGACCTCATACTAGGTCTGGTGATACCCAACACACTGCAGAACGCATGCCTAGCATGTACAGGTGAGGCCCTAAACTCGAGCTCCAGTAGTAGAGGGTGAGAAAAGCGCTTTGGAGTAGACACCAAGGCACTGTGGATATGCACAGTCATAGACTGCCTAAAGAGTTAAGGTGTGTGTGTGTGGGGGGGGTGCGGTCATGTTACACTGAGATTACTCAAGAACACATACACTTACAAACCCAGCTATATGAGTTTGGACACCTGAATTGGCTGATTTGGGGGAAAGGGGATTAAGTATCTGCTCCATAATTTCTTTAACACCCATACTTCAGAGAAAGAATTTTGATAAATCACTTTTACCCCTACTGTGGGGCATTTACCCACCAACCCCACAGCTCCCCAGAGTTTTCTTGAGTGTGAGCAGCAGGAAATATTAGATAGAAGGATTTATTGCGGAGAATATTGCGGAGATAAACAGAAAATAAAGGATAGCCTCGAGAGGGCCTGGAACCTTTTCCAATGGGCCCCGACTGTCTCTGCCCCAGTGGAGCAAAAGACCTCCCCCCAGCACAGCCAAGTGCAGACCATCTCAGACACCTGCACTCAGGCCCGTGGTCTAATCATCCTCTATGTGGACCTGCTGGGTAAAGCCACGAGGAACCTGAAAACGGGCTCCCACACCCTACTGGAAGAGTTTTGCCTTTGATTAGTGTAAAGAAACAGGGGCATTTCCTGGCATTGAATTGAGTCTCACAGACTCAAGCCTTTTGGTGGATTCAAGTCAAGGTGTTCCAAAATAAACCCAATCTGGCCATCCTCTCAAAAGTATTGGCCACCTTTCCCTTAGGACTGTCATCAGTGGACCAAGCTTTTATCTCCTAAAATGCCAATGGAGCAGTTTACTACCAACCCAATTATATTATTTTTAGCATGGATTAAATTTCTGATATTCCCTATGTACAGATGAACACCCCAGAACCTTCCTACTTATTATTCATGTTCAGAGCATAGTCTGTAAAATCTAGAGGGGTACTCTGGAATTGCTCCTCCTTCTGTAGACCTAGGATCAGCGTTGTATTGATGCTCAGGCTGTAGTAGACCCCAGCACACCAAATGCTTTGTCTGAAATACAACATAATCCTGTATTAACTTGTTTTCCCTGCTACATGATCTCAAAGCGGACACCCTTCGAACAGCTGTGTTTTGTTTTTGAATGGAAGTCAACACAAAAAGCATAGACTTCAGTGTGCTCAGTCACACATTCATAACACACACACACACACACACCCAAGGTTCAGAGACAACTGGGGAAAAGGGAGAAGATTTTAAGAGCCAGAAGTCAGGGAGGACTGAAGTAAAACAGTGTCTTTTAAACAGGACAGTTCCACGGCACTCAAAATCACAATAGCTTGATTGCCAGCCTCAAATCAAGGCAGTCAGCATCATGCCCACTCGTGACTGAAGAGGAGGAATCAGTTTTCCTTAAGGGTGTGGCTCCTGCTAGGGCAGCCATGCTTCACTGTATAGCTCCACACCCAAGAGCATATATGGCCGGCCCCAACTGGACTCAGTGGGTTATTAACAAAAAGAGGATATAGAGTTGGGAAAGAGATGGGGTGAGTTGTGGATCTGGAAGGAGTTAGGGAAAGGAGCAGGGATAAATATGATCAAAACACATTGTATTAAACTCTCAAGGAATTAATAAAGACACATATTAAAAAGAAATCATGAAGTGCTTCTTCCTCACCACTGAGTGTACATACTGTAGTGTGAGTTTGTCAGAAGCCCAAACAATAGGCAAAGTGATGGGAAGAACAAGGCACCATCAGGGCCATCAGACTGAGGCTTATCTGCTTTTGTCTGAGGCCCGCTGGGCCTGCTCTGCTTCACTGGCTCCTGTTTTATCTAGAAATCTATGCTTTGTCTAGGGCAGGGTTCTCAAACTTCCTAATGCTCATGTTGTGGTGACCCCCATCTATAAAACTATTTTTGTTGCTACTTCATAATGGTGCTTTTGCTACTGTTATGAATCATAATGTAAATGTCTGTGTTTTCCAATGGTCTTAAGTGACTCCTGTGAAAGCGACATTTGACCCCCAAGGGAGTCGAGACCCTCTGGTTGAGAACTACTGATCTAGGGCCAATGAAAGACACTGCCGGGAAAACTTGTTTAGATCTTGAGCTACATCTACATGATGCTTCCAGGGCACCTCAACTGTTGAAACAGACACACTGGTAAACAAAATCAATCTGAGTGTTGAAAAATAAAACGTGTAGTCACCATGCCAAAATCTGAAGATGCAGACAGACACAGCTGCTTTAAAATGCATAACGTTTTAAAACCCTGTGTAAGAGTAAAGAAAATATTTCCGTGCCACTCTACCCAGATCCTCAGTTTAAACAGTGACCACCATCCTAACAACTCCTATGTCAGCCTTGTCTCCATCTAAAGCTCCCTGTTGTGTAGCTTAGTGGTGAGACCCAAACACCTCTTTTATTCTTGAGATTCTAATATAATAACATCATTTCCTCATTCCCCTTCCTCCCTCCAAACCTCCTCATATACCACTCCTTGCCCGCTTTCAACCTCATGCCCTCTTTTTTCATTAATTATTATATGTATATAATATATACATATACTCCTAAAAATAACCCGCTCAGTCTGTATAATGTTATTTGTATGTATGTTTGCTGGGTTGACCATTTGGTATTGAATAAGCAATTGGTGTGCTCTTCTTTGGGAAAGACTCTCCCACTCTCAGTTTTCCTTAGTTACCTGTAGTTCTTTGCATAGGATGGAGGCCTCATCATCTTTCCCCCATCCACTTTTGCATGTCTGTTGTTGAAGTCCTTGTTCAGCTCATGTTTAGGCAAGGGGTGAGGACTACACTGCCTAGTCGAACACTTTCATCTGCACAAACTTCATCCTTATGAAAGAATGGGCTGAAAATGCAAAAAGGATTCATTGCCAGGTGTCCTAGTTTGTACCGTGACCAACAGTAACTTAGGGAAGAAGGGTCACAATCCACCACTGAGAGAAGTTAGCCAAGGAACTCAAGGCAGGAACCTAGAGGCAGGAACTGAAGCAGAGGCTATGGAGTGATGCTGCTTACTAGATTGCTTCTCATGGCTCACTCAGCCTGCTTTCTTACACAACCCAGGAGCACATGCCCAGTGTGGTACCATACACAGTGGACTGGGCTCTTCACGTCAATCATTAATCAAGAAAATGTCCCACGAGTTTGCCTTCAGGCCAACCTGATGAAGGAATTGAAAAAATTCCTCCCTCTTTCCAGAGAACTCTAGCTTTTGTCAAGTTGACAAGAACTATCCACCACACTGGGTGAGGGAGGGATGGATACTCTACATCCACCTGAAAGACCCCCATGAAACTTGACCTCCACAGTATTCATTGCTGATAAATCCTTTGAAACTGAATAGTACCCCAAATAGACTTGTGGGTCTAAAGAATGCTGTGGCCCTTATCTCACTCTATACTGTGACATTGGCTGTTATAAATCTCTTGCTTCATCCTCTGGGCCATTTAGTCCCAGGAAGTTGGTGCTAAGGTCCATGAAAATGGAGGAAAGTATTCTCTACTCAGGATCTCAGAGAGAACAGCCTTTCAGTACCATCCCACACCACTCCTTTAAAGTTGGGGTGCCAGACAATAGCACTTAAGGGCTGACCTTTGGATAGACTACTGAACAAGAGTCTTTACTCTAAGGCTGGGTATGGCTGACGCAAGCTCAGAGCAATGAGATGATGGTCACTCTGAGCCAAGAATACTTTAGCTATACTAACAACTCACACACTGCCATGTACCC
Organism: Peromyscus eremicus; assembly: GCF_949786415.1. Lineage (NCBI taxonomy): Eukaryota > Metazoa > Chordata > Mammalia > Rodentia > Cricetidae > Peromyscus > Peromyscus eremicus. The sequence continues at coordinate 45,419,216 of NC_081416.1, forward strand.
CACATACTCTCCCAAAGCATGCACTGGGTCTAGAAGCTCTGGAAATGGGGGAGGAGCACCTCAAGTCCCGCCTCTTATCCACAACAAAGATGTGGAAGCAAACAATGGTTTGTCCAAGCTGGTACTTGACTGCTCAGTGACCTCAAGGGGCACACTCTTTCAATTTCTCAAAATCATCTTCTCCACTTCCATAAAGGGTTGTCAGCTTTGCAAACTGAAAAAGAAATCCTGATGCCTGTGAGCCCTCTGCTCCTGGGGCTTTCAAAGGCTGATTGCTCTGCCCTTTAGGGTTGCTTTCCATGGCTTGTGAATAGACTCCAAGTTTTCTCCCAGTTGCCAGCATTTCAGTAATAGTCTGTCACACAGCAACAAGCTGGGCTTGCTGATTCCTTTGGGTCTGCTGACTCATTTCTATCCGCCGACAGCAAAAAGTAACTTCTTCCATTGTGAAGTGGCCTGTTTGCTCTGTCTGGCTTTGCCACTCCAGAATGCCGTTCCCCTTTGCAAGGTGATTCCATATACTGTTGTGGCATACTTTAACCCAGTTATTCATGCATTCAAAATTGATTAAGCATCTATTTAATGAAGCAGGCCTTTGGGGAAATTTGCCTTCATTTGGCAATATTATTAGGAGAGTTAGAAATATTATGACTTGACTTCTTGATTCCTTTATTTTTCTCTTAAAGTGACCTTGTAGCTCACATGCCCCTCTGTCCGGGTTTGCTGTGACACTCCTAGTTTATGCCTGTGGCGCTGGTGTAGCTGTTAACAGTGCTCACCCACTAGAGTGTTAGCATTCCCCCTGAGGATCATTAGCTCCCCCTGCATATTTCACAGATCCTGTAGGTTGTGTGAGGGAACGCTTACAGGAAGGAAAGGACCATCGTTTCCAGGGTATATATGAAAGCCTTGTCACAGGTTCATCTGGGACAGCCTGCAGGAGGAAACCATAAAGCTTGCTGTGTCCTTTCAAGAACTGCTTCTTTCAGGAACAACCTAAGAGAGGGGTGAAGGGCCCGGGTGGCAGCCAGACTTCTCTACACCGCTCTCTTGACTATGTACACACAGGCAAGTTAGTTAGCCATTGTGTGCTTCACTTTCCCCCTATGAATGGTAGATATAACAACAGTACCTACTCTAGGAGGATCTGGACAGTACAAGTCCCTGCCTGGCACATTCAAAATGTTACGAGGTATTTTCCACTATAAAACGATTGGATTCAAATCCTGTTACCAGACGCTACATGTGGGCTAGACCAAGGGAAGGGCCACTTTCAAGGGAAATATGAGGTGGAATCCTTTGGTTCTGGGGTTGGCAAAAGCTATCCAGTCAGATCCTGTCTCTAAAGAAACAAATAATTAATAAACAAAGCAGGTCACTGAAGTTGAATCTCAAGTAACTGGCTCAGGTCTCATGGTTTGATCCAGTGGCACAATCCTTAGGGTCCAGAGTCCCTGAACACCCAGAGAAATGGCCTCGTGGCCCCCATCCCTGTGAATGCTTGTCTTAAGCCAATCAGTCAACTTCAACTGATGGTGGCTTTTCTACGCCATATTTAATAAATACAAAGGCCAAGTTGATTCATAAGGATGTGCATAAGAGGTGTGGACACTGGAAACTTCCACTTCTGAAATCATGATCTGTGACAATCTACTCTCCGGCCATAACTTCAGATCATCTCAACTTCCTGGCACTCATAAATACCTTGGGTTTCTCAAAGCCCCCATTGTTCGTCAACACAATATTTCCTTCTGGCATACTTTCTGGGTCATGTGTCCTTTCATTTTAACATCCCCTCAGCAACCCTTCTTTCTGTGTTATGGTTTCCTCCTGCAGGCTGTCCCAGATGAACTTGTGACAAGGGTTTCATGTATACCCTGGAAACGATGGTCCTTTCCTTCCTGTAAGCGTTCCCTCACACAACCCTACAGGATCTGTGAAATATGCAGGGGGAGCTAATGATCCTCAGGGGGAATGCTAGCACTTTTATGTTGCTGTGATAAAACTTACAGAAGGAGGAGTTTATTTGGCTTACAGTTCAAAAGGGATAGGAGTCCATCACCATCACGGCAAGGAGCATGGCGGAAGGCCGGCATAGCACTGGGCAGCAGCAGAGAGCTCATATCCCAATCCACAAACAGGAGGCAAAGAGAGAACCCTGGGAATGGCATAAGGCTTTTGAAACCATAAGCCCACCCCAACGACATACCTCCCTCCAACAAGGCCATGCTCCTAATCCTTCCCTAACAACCACAAACTTGGGACCAAGTTTTCAAATGCCTGAGTCTTAAAGGGAAACACCTCATTCGAACCACCATACTTTCCCTTTCCTAGTGTTTGCTGATGGTACCCAAAGCTTCCAATCCAGGACTGAGCCTACTTGGAACAAAATAAGCCCCCAAACAACCGCAGAACATGTTTGATCGTTCCGTTACTCAGCTACAGTGTAGAATTACTGCAGTTACAACATCAGCTTCTGTTTCAAATCTTCTTGCTTCCAATCTTCATCATCACCCTCAACCATTTTATAACCTTTCTCTCTCTTCAACTAGTTTCTATCACAGGCATGATCATCCCACCCTACCCACCAGAATAAAATCTAATCTGGGACTGTCCATCTGAATCTCTGGAGAGCTTGCCCATCACCTTGAACTTGAAGTTTGCTGTCACTAATGATGATTTACTCATCCATGTTCTATAGCAGATTTATCTGGATTTCTTTTGCTTCTTTCTGGCACACTAGACACGGAACTTTTCCATCACAGTCCTTTATTTCTTTGCCCCAGTTGCCACAAGATTTGAGTCAATTATTCCACTTTTGTGGCTTGATAACTCCCGTGGACTTGTACAGTGTCTCCGGATTGCCTAACATCTCTGAGTCTCTGAAGCTGTCACAAGGCACCAAGCTAGATCACATCAGAGGCCTTGCCTTGCTCATCTTTGCATTCTCAGGTTCTGAGCAGTTTCCAGAATGCACTCAAAAGGCGTTGGCGCGGAACTGGACAGGATGGCTCCATGATTAAGAGCGCTTGCTGCTCTTGCAGGAGACGTGGGTTTGTCTCCCAGCATCTACATGGTAGTTCACAACTGTGTGTAACTCCAGCTCCAGGGATCCAACACCCTCTTCTGACTTCTTTGGGCGCCAGGCAAGCATGTGATGTACATACATACATACAGGCAAGCACTCATACATATAAAAATTAATTAACTAATTATGTTAAAAAGCTATTTGCTGTGTTAATGGAAATTCCACTAACTGCCAGGTCTGGGTTTTCACACCTCTGTCAACCATGTCGAATTAGAGTACTCACGGGTTTTTTTTCCAATACTAGCACCTGAAACTTGTTTCCTCAAATTACACATGAATGGATGCTCAGAGATTGCCAGGCAGCCCTCAGGAATCTGAGAAATGCTCAAGAGCCCCACCCCATCTCTAATTGGCTTAATTCCCCAAACACATGAAGAGACAGAACCACCTTTGTTTTCTGACTTTGCTCAGAAAATAGAGGCAAAGCCTTACCAACTAGGTTAGTTAGGACAGAAAGGAGGCAGTCAAGGAAGGAACGGAAGCTCAGGTTACTGCCAAGGCCAATAGGCAACACAATCCTAGTTCAGGAACTCTAGACTCTTCTCATCCAGATGCCAAAGTAAGTGACTCTAAGTTCATAAAATTCCTGTAAACTTCCATTTGAGATTTTCATCATTTTTATTTTATATTGTTAGTGGAAAGGATGGAGACTTAAAAAGAAAAGGCATTTGGAGAGTGACTGCAGTTGCCTTCTGTGTGAGGGTGGCTACGGACAGATGTTGAACAGCCTAACCACTCTGGCTAGTGTCCATGGGGTTCGCCGGAGACCCTTATTACCTCCTCTCCAAAATTCTTAGTGGTTCTGAAAAGTCAATGCATCTCCCAGTCACCAGAGGCTCCTGCTGAAATGCAGACTCCGACTCAGTGGGTCTGCATCACCCACCAGGTCCAAGGTGGTGCCGCTGGGCTGGGCCTAAACTTGCATGTCAAGGTTCTGCCCCTCCACCAGTGGCCATGTTTATGTTCTTCTAATAAACACTGAGATGGCTAACATAAAACCAGGAAGGGTTTATTTTGCTTACAACTGTCTCCATCCCTAAGGATAAGCCTTGCTGTCTTGGGAATGAGCTAGCAGAAAATACAGCATGGAAACAGCAGGGTAGCAAACCGCTCACAAGGCAGCTGGGGTTGGGGTGGGGGTTTGGAAGAGACCCTTCCCCCAAATCTCTGAGGACATGTGCAAAATGAACTCCTCCCACTAAAACCTCCCACTGGGCTCCACCACCTCTCAATAGTGTCAGGCTGGAAGCACATGCCTTTGGGGGCATTTTAGAACCATAGGATAGCTATGTGTCACCCAGGGACAGAGTAGTGTCCCACTGAGCCTTTGGAAGGAAGTAGTACAATTCTACTTAGGTCAGTTTCCTGTAAGAATGTGAAATGAGAAACACAGATACCACACCTGATCCATCTGTTAGATTACCTCCTTTCAGCTCATGTGAATTTGATCCTAAGGAACTCAGAGGAGCAGACCATTTGTCTTCATTTAGCTACTACAGCATGCTGGGATGCTGATGTTGCAGGATTTATGGAGTGCATTATCCAGTTTCTAACCTAGCCCTCACACAATGGACCTGCATCAGTTACTTTTCCTATTACTGTAGGAAATCCCTGACCAAAGCTGCCTAAGAAAGAAGGTTTTATTTTAGCTAACAGTTTGGCAGTACAAGTCCATGGCGAGGGAGAAACAGAGATGGATGCTGGTGCTCATCTCACTTTCCCATTTTCATCTAGTCCAGGCCAAGCCTAATGTGGTGCTGCTCACAGTTAAGATGGGTTTTCCTACCTTAACCTAATCTAGATAATCCCTTGCATTATGTGTGTCTTTTAGGTGATTCTACATCCTGTCAAGCTGAGGGAATTTGTACGAGAGTACAAATACTTGTACTTGAGTGCAATCACAGTACAAGAGGCCAAGGCAATGCCAAGAAACTGCTGGTTAAAGATGGCATTCAGGGTTGGAGAGACAGCTCCATGGTTAAGAGCACTCACTGCTCTTGCAGAAGGCAAGAGTTCAGCTCCCAGCACCCACTTCGGCTGGCTCAAAACCACCTGGAACTTCAGCTGCAGGGGATCCGACATCCTCTTTTGGCCTCCATGGGTACCTACACACAAAATAACAACAACAACAACAATAATGATAACAACAACTAAATCTAAAAAAAGACAGCATCTGGGGACCGAAGAGATGGTTCAGAGGTTAAAAATACTTGTTCTTGCAGAGAACTTGGGTTCAGTTTCCAGTACCCACATGGTAGCTCACAATTATCTGTTACTCCAGTTCCAGGGAATCCAATCCCTTCTTTTGACCTCCATGAACACCAGGCCTGCACATGGTACACATACATACATGCAGGCAAAACACTCATACACATAAAAATAAATCTAAAAACAAAACAAAACAACAACAAAAACTTTACATCTGCCAGCCAAATTTGGTCTACAAACCCCAAATTATAATGTTGGAAAATTGACTTTGATAATACATTTTACCTGAAAACCACAGTATACACATCTTTAGAGAATTAATTCCTACTTTGGGGGTGAATATACAAACACCATTTTATTAATGGGAACATAAAGTTCAGGGACAATTGCTTTGTCCTACTAGCAGGGCTCCACTAGAGAACATTCTGGAAAACTTTGATCAACCTCCCACAAGCCACCCTTCTCCAATCCTGGGACCCCCTTTCTCTACCATTCATGTCATGTTGTAGCTGACATGATAGCAGAAGAGCCAGCAACCCCAAATTCAAATGTCCGTGAGGGCCAGGGAGGACTCCTAACATCTTAGAGAGACTCAGAGGCACCAACACATAAGAGCCCGAGTTGTGGCTGCATGCGGCCAGAATGTGGTATGCCCACATACATCTCTTTTGCATAATGGTTATTTGAAACCGATTGTTTTGAGGAACTGTGACCACAGACGTTCTGAAAACAAAGCAGAACTTCCCCATCTTCTCGTGAAGGAAATCTGCTGGTCATAGAGTCTCTAGCTCTATACCTGGAACACAAGAATCACTCACCATGTCAGATGCTGGTCACTGGGACTAAACAGCTGTGCAGATCAACCTGAAGGATAAGAGTTCATTTTCCCTTTGCTTTCAGTTTAGGCTCAGCTGGCTCCCTTTCTTTGGGATAGGATATACAGGAAAATCAGAGAGTGCCGTGGAGCACAGTTGCTCACCATGCCAGCAAGGAGAGAGAGGAAGGGTCTAGGGACAGATTGTGCTCTTCAAAGACAGTGACCCACATCCTCAACCGGGCCTCAGCTCCTTGGATTTCCTTAATGGATTGATGCATTGATGAAGTCAGGGTCCTCATGATCCCATTGCCTCTCCAAAATCCACCAACTGGGGTCAGAGAGATGAGTCAATGCATAGACAGACTTGTCATCCTGTCTGATATCCCAAGTTTGATCCCCAGGACCCATATTGTAGGAGAGGACTGACTCCCATAAACTGTCCTCTGACTGCACAACTGTACCATGTCATGTGCACACACGCGCACACACACACACATACACACACACACACACACACACACACACACACACAAATAAATAATTAAACAGAAATGAAAAATTAACATCAGCTGGCAAGCAAGCCCTTAACCATGAACCTCTAAATGACATATTTGGACTTGGATTTAAACCAGAACACTGAACAAGTGCTGACTTCAAGCTATGTGATTAATTTTCCTTGCTGGCCATGATTTCCCTATACCTTGACTTCGAAGTCCCCTTCTGACTACCTGACAATTGTCATTTACTCCTAACATGACTCCAGCCTTCTGATTTGTCACCTCTGGACCTAATCTACTGTACCTGTGCACTTCTCAAGATAGAGAGTAGAAAATATAATTGCTTGTCCAACACATGGTGTGATCAGTGCAGGACAGAATAGGGTAGTCAGCATATGTCTGTGTCTGTCCATTAAACCCATGTGTCTTTTTATTGGTAATTGTCCTCTGTTTCGTCATAACTCCAGATTTGTCTCTTGGACTGAAGATTGCTGGACATGGCATTGTTAGATTTATGCATTACCTTCTCTGTGTGCCTGCAGCAAACCCCATTGTTCACTTGCCATAAAGCATCTTCTTGTTCTAGGGGCATCTCTGTGTCTTTTGCATTCAGTCTTGGTGATACTACTGTTCAAAATAACTGCCCTTCCTTAGACCTAGTAATTAGGCATGATCCGTGGAATACCAGCCACTCTATCACACTCAAACCATAGACACAGGAGTCAAATACAACTGAAGTAGACACACAATTAATGTCTGCTCTCCAGCATCCCAGAGCATCTTCAGATTTCAGTAAATTTCATAAGCCTCCAGGATTAGTTTTCTAGTGCAGCTTAAGTTACCACAAACTCAGTGGCTGGAAACAACACAAACCAAAGGCATTGCATTGGAAATATATAAAGAACCTATTAATTCAACAACAGAAAGGCAACACACACACACACACACACACACACACACGAAAAATCATCTGCGACATTTCTTCAAAGAAGATATATAAATAGCCAAAAAGTGTTCAACCTAAATCATCAGAGAAGTGCATATAAAAACCAGGAGTATCATTTCACAGCTACTAGGAGAGCTACAGCAGTTGTCAGGGCCAGGAAATCGATTACCAGCAGTATTCTTGTTACTGTCCAGCCCGCTGTCCCTTGAAGCATGAAATAAATCTTTCTGTGGAAAAACAAACAACAAAAACACAGAAAGCCAAACATTTGTGTAGAGAAATTTGGCTCCTTGTATATCGCCAGTGAGAACATAAAGTAGACTGGCTATTGTGGAAAGCAGTTTGAGGTTTACTCAAAAGGACGTCATATAATCCAGCAATTCTACTCCCAAGTTCACAACCCAAATAATCGAAAACAGGTACTCACACCAGCACCTATATATTTATGGCAGTTCCATATATAATAACAAACATAGAAATAACAAAAATATATATCAACAGATGAATAAATTATGCTTCATGCAATGGAATATTTTTTAGCTATGAAAAGAATGCTAGAATTCATATGCTAGAATATGAATTAATATTTAGACACCATGCCAGGCACAAAAGGCCATATATTACATGAATCCACTGAGAGTCCAAATGTGTAAGTCCATGGAGACAGAACACTGATTGGTGATTACCTCAGAAAGCAGGAAGCTACTCACAAACCATAGAGTTTCTGTCTGAAGCAATGAACATGTCTTGAACCAGCTAGAGTGATGATTGCACAACCTGATGAAGATTCTAAATGCCACTGAACTGTGGCTTTAAGTGGGTGGGTAATTTTGTTTTGTGCATCTCATCTCCATTGAAGCACACACACACACACACACACACACACACACACACACACACACACACACTCTCTCTCTCTTAATCTCTCAGACTTCCATGGCTCAGAAGTCCTGGAATCAAAGATTGGCGGGGATGTGTTATTTCCTGGGCCCTAGGAAAGGCACCCATTCCTTGCTTTTTCCATCTGTAGAACCACTGGCATTCTTTGGCTGTGGTTTCTTCCTGTAATACCTTGAAAGCCAGCCTCATGCTCAAATCTCTGCCTTTAATGTCAATCTCTGCCAACTGTAGCTTGTTCTCCAACACAGCCTTTGCTCACCCTCTCCCCATACATGGGCCCTTGTGAGAACTTCAGCAGCTCTACTTGTGTCAGACACACATCCGCATTCCATAGCCTCATGCCAGCTGAAATGTCCCTTTTGCCATGGAGAGTAACAAAGGCCCAGTCTTATGATTTCAGTGTGTCCCCAACAGTTCATGTGATGGAAACTTAACACTCTAATACATATGTTAATGGATTTGGAGGTGGGCAGTTTTGGGGAAATAACTAAGGTTAGACCGGTAAAATTCCTGTGGCTTTCCTTAATCATTCCCCACTAGAGGAAGAAAACACCACATCTTGCTTGCAGCTCCCATGCTTACTGTTCCATTTGAAATGCTTCTGAAAGCTGTGACCACCTGCATAAGATGAAGCAAAGATGAGGGGATGTGTGAGCCCCTGCCTCCAGCTGAGATGCTATCAGGGTACTTGCAGCATTGCAAGAACAAGAAACCAGCATGCTTGTCTGCCCCAAAGGCCCTCACTAGGTCTGAGCATGTGGTAGGAACCATGCTTGTTCTTAGACTTCCCAAACGCCAAACACAAGCCAATGAACTCTACTCTATGAATTACCTGTTCTTGGGTGTTTAGTTATAAAAACAGAAAATGACCCAAGACAGCAAGTTTCAGGGATTCAAATGTCGACGTCTTTGAAGGGTCATTACTGTCTGTACCACACTACACCTCTTCAATTATCTTCTTTCCATGCTTATGTTAGCCAGCAATGTGGGTTATCAACAAGACAGACATTCAACTTTACAGTTGACAGCACTACTCTTTATATTTTCCTATTTTAAAATTTTTTAATTTATTCTTTGACAGTTCATAAATGTACATGATGTATTTTGATTATATTCACCCCTTGCCTCTTTGTTCCCTCTTATTCTCTCTCTCTCTCTCTCTCTCTCTCTCTCTCTCTCTCTCTCTCTCTCTCTCTCTCTCGTCTTTCTTTCAAATATTCTGCTCCTATTTTCATGTATTTAAAAAAGTAATAACCCATGGGGTTTAATTAGGGTTGCTTACATGCTCATAGGTGTGAGATTATTTACTGGATCATGACAGTAACTTGCCAGTGGCTATACCCCACCACTCAGCAGTCATTAACTTCCCGTAAGTCCTCAAGATAGGCGTAGGGCCTCACGTGCTCCCCCATCTTTGCTAGAAAGCTGACCAGCTTGATCTTGCGCAGGTGACCACAACTTTCAGAAGCATCCTGAAAGAAATCGTGAGCATGCAAGCTTCAAGCAAGATGTGGTGTTTTCTTCCTCTAGAGGAGAGTGACTAAGGAAAGCCACCGGAGGTCTCCATGTAGTACAGTGATTTCTCTGGAAATAGGGCAGTCAGCAGAGGAGGAGCATAAAGAGTCTCTAGGGGTTGAGTGAATAAAAAGCAGACTAGAAAAAAACAGATGGAAAGTCAACTATAGCCTTTGGCCAGAGGACAAAGGAGCTAGAATGAGACGACACAGAGAAGGAAAAGCAGAACTTACAAAAACCATACTGAAAGGGCATGCAGATGACACACAGTGATTAAGGCCCTTTCTTTTAAAGTGTGTGTGTGTGTGTGTGTGTGTGTGCGTGTGTGTGTGTGTGTGTGTGTGTGTGTGTGTGTGTGTGTGTGTATGTGTGTGTACAGAGGACAGCAGGCATTAGGTTTTGTTTTTTTTCTTCTACCATGTGAGTCTTTGTTATTGAACTCAGTTATCAGTCTCGGCATCAGATTCCTCTACCAGCTGAACCATCTTATTGATCCATCTATTGGGCCCCAATGAGCCTCGTCTGAATCAAGTGAAAGCCTCCTTCTGTCAATCTCAAGACCATTCAGAGGTTATCTCAACCCCAAGATGTCCTTTTGATGTGTTCAGGCAAAATTCTAGCTCTCTGTACACACACACACACACACACACACACACACACACACACACACACCCCACAAAGAGAGAGAGCACGTACTACAGCATTGCCCTAGATAATTAAAGCCAAAGCATAATGAAGGAAAAAGTGTCTGGCACACCATGGGAATGGGAGCCTATAGGATAGTGTCATGAAGAAAAGCCAAGACTCTAGGTATGGTGGCACACACCTGGAATCCTAGCAATCCAGAGGCTGAGGCAAGAGGATTTTGAGTCAGCTACACAGTGAGATCCTGTCTCAAAAAAGAAAAAACAAAAAAACAAGGAGAAGAAGAGGAGAAGGAGGAGAGAGAGAGGTGAACAACTTAGACAGGCTTGTTTTTAGACACTAGCACCTAAAGACTCTCTGTTCTATTTTTTTTTTAAATCAAGCTTGAAATGACAGAATGTTCAGATGCTTCATGAATCTAGTTGATTCACCACCTTTTAGGACCAATTTACCACAACTTGGCATTGATTATCACTGTGCATTTCTTGCAAGTCCAGCTGGTCTAGTAAGCAAATAGATCTCAGTCTCAGAAAGCAGCTGGGTAGGCCAGGCCACCTCCTTCCTTGGCCTCTTAAGGGAAGACCATTCAACTGTCTGTCTTAAGGAAACTGTCAGGGCTGCCAATTAATCTGACTTTGACCTAGAACTCTTATTTATGCAAAATACAGTGAGTTATTTTATGAGTATGCAGGGGTTCCTGGAAGAGCAAAGAACATTCTTTGTTTAATGCACAATCTTAGAGTTCAGGCATCAGTTAGAGTTCATTCTCAACAGCCATTGCCTGAGTCTGCCTTGCCTTTATTGATTGGTACATGTTTGTTGAAATGGGAGGGGGCTGTTTGTTCATCCAGGGTGGAGAAGCATTGAGGGCAGCTAGCTATTGCCTTTTTCCTCTCCTCTCAGGTTATAATCTTTCGTCAGTATACACAGAGTAAACTGTACGTGACCTGAAGCAATGTGGAGAGCTGGAGTTACCTACACAAGCACACTGTTCCTTGGTCGGCTCATACTGGATTTTAATTATGGGCACCCAGAGTTATTGCCTTTGGTACCAAGAAGTTCCTTTTCTAAAATGCTGTTCTACAGACTCTGTCTTGTGTAACCAGGAAACATTAAATGGGAGGGAAAGCAATGTCTCCACTCCTCTCAAAGGCCAGGAAAAAATGGTGCAAAACCAGCTAGAAATACAGCAAAACGCTCCGCCGTTCTCCAGCCTTCCTTGGCCAGTCTGTCTCTGTAAAATAGTTTCTAGACACAGCCTCTGCAGCAGAGAAATCTGATATGTCTGTGTTGTCTAGGGAACATAGGTAAGATTCACAGATGCAACAGAACTAAGGTTGAGTACCGTCTCCTGTATTCTGTGACCACGAAACTACCCTCAGATGCCCTCCATTTCCCATGAGAGCCCTGATGTCACACACTCTTTCCTACCATCCCACAGTTCCTTAGTCATGAGAAGCAGCCTCTGCTACAGAATGAGGGGCAGATAAAGCCTAGCACAGGACGAAGAAAGTGATCTTAAATCTTTCTTAATTTTCAAAAATAAATGATTTTTATGTGTATGGGTGTTTTGCCCGCAAGTATGTCCATGCACACCTGCATGTGGTACCTATGGAGGCCGGAAGGCATCGGATTCCCTGAGACTGGAATTGTGGACAGTTGTGAGCCACATGTGGGTGCTGGGAATCGAACCCATGTCCTCTGGAAAAGCAGCAATGCTCTTAACTGCAAAGCCATCTCTCCAGCCCCTTGAAATTTTGTATTTATATATGTGTGTGTCTGTGCACATTCATGCTGTACCTTTGGAAGCCAGAGGAAGTTGTCAGACCCTCTGGACATGGAGCTCTGGGTAGCTGTGAGCTGTTACGTGGGTGCTGACAAGTAAATTCTGATCCCTTTCAAGTGCTCTTGGCTGTGGAGCCATCTTTCCTGCTCCAGAAGGAAACACCTTCTTAAGGAACCATTAATTAATTCATGAGGCAAGCAAACAGCTCCTATGTTATACACCTGTAAATTTATCAGGATGATATTGTTGCTTATCAATACAAACCTCCCTCATGAGCTCATTTTCAGAGAACTGCACATTCAGCTATCTTATTCACCTTTCTAATTAGAAAACCATAGCCAAACATCCTAATAAGAATGGCATATTAGCCAGGCATGGTGACACATGCCTTTCATCCCAGGACTCAAGAGGCAAAGGCAGGCAGATCTCTGAGTTCAAGGCTAGCCTGGTCTACAAAGCAAGTTCCAGGACAGCCAGGGCTACACAGAGAAAACCTGTCTAAATTGACATAATAATAACAATAAGAATGGCATTCTTACATTGAACGTATTTTTGCACAACATATTGTCACCCAGGAATATAGCTAGGATCTAAACATGGTTAGGTAACACAAGATTCCATTCTTCTCTAGGCACTGAGAAAGGAGACAACCTTGAAGGAATCTTCCAGAAAAGCAGATGCTTCTCTGAAATGCTGCATTTGGAAAACATTTTGTAACTGTTTCCATCAATCAGCATTCCCACAGCCTTCTCTCGCCACCTACTGCACCACGTGAACATTCAGGGCTCCTGTTTGGATAGAACATTTTATAATTGCTCTCCAATCCTTGCTTATCCGTTGTGAAATTATAGGACAATAGTTAATGGCAAGAAAGAAAATCAACTTATCAGTCTTTTCTCTCCTTCTCCCTCCCCCTCGCCCATGCCCATCCCTTACCCTGCTACATCAGAAGAGCTAAAATCCAGGGTTAGAATGAAAGGTCCCTGGATTCAAACCAAAGCTGCAAGCTTCCAGACTGATCTACCTTGTGGGGAGAGTTTCCCACTAGGCTTCCTTTTCTCATGTGTTAATGAAGATATTAGAAGGCATACAATGGTTAAATTGTTGTTTATATATGGCAGGGGCTAAAGTATGTTTGTTTTAGACAGTGTGTGAGTAGCATAGTAGCCATCTCTCTCTCTGAGAGAGAGATGCACTGGAGAACACAGATGATAATCCCAACAGAAAACCCACCCTCTTGCTCAAAAACCTTCCTTGGCTCCCCATTCTGGCAGGCTAATCTTAAGCCTCCTTTCTGGCACTGTGGGTCCTCTGATATGCTTTTCAGATGAAGTCTGTCCAATGCTCCCCAACACACCCTCTCAATTTGCAAGCTTTATCTGATGTACTCACAATGAGTTGTTTCATTGTCCAGCGCCTTCCTTTCTCAGCCAGAAAAGTCTTGAATCCAAATTTAAGTTGGAGGTTGTAAACTAATGAAAGGGTCAATGGGATGGAGAAATGGCTCAGTGACTAAGAACACTTGCTGCTCCTGTAGAAGACCTGGGTTCAGTTTCCAATGCCCACATGGTGGTTCATAACCAGCTCTAACTCCAGTTCCATGAGATCTAATGTCCTGTTCTGACTTCCAAGGGTACCAGGTATGCAAGTAGTGCACAGACATATATGCTACCAAAATACAGATAAAAAGGTTTTAAAGTCAAATTTTTTGAAGGTGTGTGTGTGTGTGTGTGTGTGTGTGTGTGTGTGTGTGTGTGTTTATACTCATGGAATATTAGTTTACTTTCATTAGCTACAAAGACTGTGATTTTTTTAACCTGGGTTTTCTAGATCCTCATGAACTATGAGATCTGATCTCTTGGATGCACTGTGGCAATCTTTGGTTTTCTGTGAGCAATGACCAACCATTTAAAGGGAGAACAAGCTTTGTTCAGGTTTACTTGGGTCATTTTAATTCCACGTAGACCACATTAGCCTGACTTTCTTCTTAGCATACTTCCTTGGCCCCCTGAAGGGTAGCAATTTCTGCTTGTGAATCTTACTGGTCCTCAATCCTTCATTAATACTTGATTCATCTGCTTTATATTTTTTCTTTCCCCTTTTCATCCCCAACAGCTACATTCATTGTTATACAAGACTTTATATTCTTCAATATTGTTTGTCTTGAAGTACCAGTCCCTTGATCCAGAACCCATAGTGGGCCTATGCCTGGCTTATCACCAGATACCAACAACTATTCAATTAATACTTTTTCAAATTAAATTTGCTCATTGACATTTTCATACAGGTACTCAGTGCATCCTCACCATACCCCCTTCTTGTTTCCTCCCGCCTCCCCCTACCAACTCCCTCCCTCTCTACAAGTCCCTTGTTCATATCCATATGTTTTGTTTTGAGGCCCAGTGAGTTTTAACTCTCACCAGCTTTGACCATTGGATCCTGATGGTCTCACAATTGATGTCTGTGATTTCCCATTTCCCAGACTTTATTGGTAGCTGCTAGTGTGTGTGAGAGGAGGGTGGGGCCTCCCCCATCCCTGGTTGATAGGCTCATTTTTGCTGGCTTGGTGTAGGCCTGCACTGAGTTCAGCTGCACTGAGTTCATGATAAGAATGGCTGTATCATTCCCCGAAGGCAGCGTTCATCTTCCTGTCTTCCAGAGCTTACCCTTTTCCCAACCCTCTTCTACACCGTCTCTGAGTCTTCATCTGCATGGCCCTCAGCTTTCAGTCATTCCCAGCACTCTGATCTGATCCCGCATCCACAGCTTTTCACTGCAAAGAGGCTTGTCCGGGGAGGTTCCTCAGCATGAGTACATTTCTCTAAATTGCCCACTTGTGTGTGGCTATATAGCATAATTGAAAAGGAGGCCTTGTAGGAAGGAGAGCGATTGTGGTTCTCTGCCGGTGCACTGAGACAGTCCTGATCTGGGCGTCAGAGGCAGACAGGTACCCGCTACTCAGCCCCCAGGAGGCTTTGCATCCATTTCAGCCTTCTAAGGTCAGGAGGATTGGCCAGGCGTGGTGGCTGGGCCTGTGATCCCAGCTCTCAGGAGGCAAAGGCAAGAAGATTGTATGCTGGAGACCAATGTGCACCACAAAAGAGACTCTGCCCCAAGGAACAAACCAAAGCAAAGATGGCTGGCTGGCTCATCGGAGATCTTAAAAGGCCGTGACCAGTGCCTTCATTCCTGCCACTCAGGGTGCCCATAAGAAGGCTGGAGAATGTCAAAGCTGCCTGATATTGTACATCTGGCCATGATTTAGAAAGTACGTCATAGGCTGGCATGGTGGCACACTCTTATAACCCCAGCACTTGGAAGGCTGAGGCAGGAGGAGGACTAGGCAGAGTTACTTAGGTAGAACTTTAGAGAAGGAAAGAGAGGGGTGGGAAGGAGGAAGAGAAAGAGGAAGAAAGGGGGGAGGAAAAGAAGGAGGAGAAGGTATTTTGAACCATGTCTTTTTTTTCTAACATCTCAGAATGTAAAGGACCCTATACAACCAAGGCCTCATGTGCTGAATTCTCTGTAGCACAGGAAAGTAGATGTGGTTAGGTGAGAGGGGTAAGACTACATAATTGCACAGACTAAATAAACAACAATTAAAGATATGTATATATATATATATATATATATATATATATATATATATATATATATAAAACAGGGATATGTATATGTGCGTGCGCGTGCGCACACACACACACACACACACACACACAGTTTGAACCTGAAATGCTCCATATGGGATCATGTTTTGAATGCTTGTTCCCATGATGGTGGCACCACTTTGGTAGGCTGTGGAACCTTTGAAGGATGGGAGCTGGAAAGAAAATTACTGAAGGTAGGCTTTCATGGCTTTCCCAGATCCCCGGTTCTGGCTACACCGTTTCTACTTTCTGGTCCACCACAATGTGCTTTCTCTGCCTCGAATTACTACTGCCATGGACTGGGGTGCTCCTCCATGCCTTCATGAAGACTAAAATCCTCAGAAACCAGGAGCACAAATAAATCTGCCCTCCCTTACAGTGTTTGATGTTTAGTCAGAACCACACAAGAGTTACGAATGCAGCTGTGGAAGGAGAAGGTAAGTTTCCATGACTGCCCTCCTGCTCTGCTCTCCAGCTGGCCTTACAAAGTGCAATTACTGAAACAAGTCACAGTGTGTCTCTCACACCGTATTTCTTTTCTTTTGGGCTGAGAAGAACTTGGAGTGACCGACCAGCATAGGGCCAGCGAGCTGTGCTCAGGGGTCTCCTCTAGCCTCCCACATTTGAGAGGGTCCGCATAACACTTTGAAAGTTGATATCTACAACAGGTAAAGGGACCAGAGGCCTCATGAGCTGTGGTAAGAAGTCCTCAGTTGGGGTACAATGGAGTTAGTAATTTTCTCGGAATGGACTGCATTGAACTTGACCTTGGCCCTGCTGTGTTTGCTGAAGTTTCTAGTCAATGACAGTATCTTCACTGTGTGCTTGGGAGGGCTATGTTCTGTCCACGTATGCTGCAAATAATCTCTTTTTGAAAAGCAGAGAGATATCCATGTTTTGGAAGAATAAGAACACTGTGAACTTTCTGGAACAGGAAAAGAAGGGACTGTCACTTCATGTATAAGCATGGATTCCTAAATTAAGCCTTCCCTGAGGCCTTGATCTGCCTGAAATGCGATTTCCCAGGATTCCCAGCAGCCTTCGTTCGATGTCCATTTCAAACTTCACCCCTTGCAGGGAATCTGCCTCCCTCCAAACCATTGCAGCTCTTCCCAGCGTGATGCTGCTGAGCACACAACCCCATCTCACTACTGTCCACTGTTGTGACAGCTTTATATTTGCATTGCCTGTACCATGTGACATGGCCTAGCATTCTGCAGCTGATGCTTGGTGAATATTTGATAAACAAAGCCTAGATTTATTCTTGGGTGTCAAGGATTTGAGGAGGCAATGTGAGTGAATCACACTTCTGGACCCCAAATGGGTTGCTGTAACGCAACTGTGGGCACAGAGGAGGAATCTTTATTCTGAACATCTCCAATGCTTCCTCCCAGCCTCTCATCCAGGCATGTCACGTGATCTATGCTGAACAAGCACAATACACACACCTTGCAGAAGATGAGACCAGTGGCTATTCATCTCCCTGACCTTTAGGTCTCACAGGTAAGCAAGAGTAGTGAGATCCTGGTTCAGATCCTCTGTCTCTATCCAACCCATCAGGCCACTCCCTTCCGGACCGTTGTTCCCAAAGTTAAATACTGATGATGTGATTATAGAACCCAGGGTTTCTCATTTCCCTCTTGCTGCCTGCTGAGCTCAAGAAACCCACACTATCACTCACAGGCATGTGAATGTGATAATGTGAGTCTGGGCAGCTGTAGACACAGGAAATGAATCTCACTGCGGCAAAACTCAAATTGCCATCATTTTTGACAAGAAAGCTAGGAAAGACATGCTGGAGGCTGCTAGGGTGTGTCCACAAGACAAGAGTCTCTTCGCTGCTTCATCTCTTTTCCTTTTTGTAAACCAAGATGTGAGTCCTTTGGAATATTGTCCAACCACAGAGCCGTTTATCTCCCAGAGCAGGGAGAAAGAAAAGTGCCCACCCAGGCTCCCTTACACCCCAGGGAGGAAGCTGCTCTCCGCTCAGCATGCCTCCAGTCCACGAATGCCTTGCCAAGTGCACTGAATATAAAATGCCTGGCAGGGCCAGTGTTTTTAAACAGAAAATGCAACAGGACTCTGTGTCCTTCTGCATTTGACATGCTCCTCTCTGAACGCCAGCAATGTGTCAGCTCATCAACTGCAGTGTGACTACACAATTCCAGTCACTGCACCCAGTATAAATGGGAGTGCTGGGGATAACGTAAGGATGTGATTTTTCTGAAGACTGAAAGTAAGCCTTATGTTTTAAAGCTGACTATAAAGGTCTTCGAAAGAGGACAATGGTTTACGGTAACTTTTGTCCAAGCAAAGACTTCTAGCTGTTTGGGGGGGGGGGGGGCTCCTTTGCCAAGGATTAGAATAGATGCCTAAGTAAAAAAATAAAGGCTTCCTTTCATCACACAGGGCTGCTCTCCTGTGGGCCTCCTTCCCCAGCGTCCTAGACCAAGTGCTTCTGATGGCAAGATACACTGTAGATCAAAGGCCTGTTGGGGCCGCTTCCTGAGCTAACATGGGGTGGGGGCGGGGGGGGGGGAATGAGATAAAGCTGCCCTCAACTCCCACCAACTTATTTCACATCTTGAACTTCAGTCCTGGTGGGTATGCTGAAGGGCAAGCCCGTGCTTTGCATGTTGCTACATGACTAGCAGCATTCCACAGCTAACAAGGCCAGAGGAGGTCCCCCAGATCTAGAATCCCCCAGAACTAGAGTTACAAATGTTTTCCCAGTCTTTGTTTTTCCTTACCTAGGGAAGATAGGGCATTTCAGGTAAAACCTGCTCCTTGTTTTGGATCCCATTCACACCCACACCTGTGAAGACCTAGAGCCATGAGTCTGCTGTGGTGGTTTCTGAACTCTCAGGCAGTTTTTTGGTTTTTGTTTTGTTGTGTTGTTTGTTTGTTTGTTTGTTTTTTAAATCATGTTAGACATCTATTTACCCAATCCAGTCACACCTCAGACTGGTTTTGGGTACTTCTTGGTACCCAGAAACACTTTGATTATTTATTTCTTCTTTCTTTTTCCTTTCTTCCTTTGCTTTTGTTTCTTTCCTTCCTTCTTTCTCCTTTCTCTTTCTTTCTTTCTTCCTTCCTTTCTTTCTTCCTTTCTTTCTTTCTCCCTTCCTTCCTTCCTTCGTCCCTCCCTTCTTCCCTCCCTTCCTTCCTTCCTTCCTTCCTTCCTTCCTTCTTTTCCTTCCTTCCCTCTTTTTTTTTCCTAGTTTAAGTGCTTAAACCCAAGGTCTCACTCATACAAGGCAAGTGCTACTACAAGCTACATCTGCCCCCATCAATAAGAATCTGAGAAATCTAAGACATGGATGTTCTCCCAATCCAGGACACCACAGGTTTTTCTCGTGTGTATAGAGGGAGTCCCATTGCTCCTGAAACTCAAGAAAGAAGCACAGACCTAGGATAAACCACTCACAGAATTTTCAGCCATTCCCGCTTTAACCATACATGAAATGCACAACACAACTGGATTCTGGGTAAAGGCCAAAAGGTCCCCATCCTCTGCCTGTGTGTACTCTGATCAGCTGCTTGTGAGTGGCTTCCATAAGCACCCCCTCTTCAGTGAGAAGACCTGTGGTTGGTACTAAGTCTCACTGACCAATGCTTTCAAAACCACGATTCGTTCATTTGTTGCCTGAGCTCTTATTTACTTACTTTTAATATAATTTTATTAATTCTTTGAGAATTTCGTACAGTGTACCTTGATCATATTTACTCCCTAGTCCTCCTCCTAACTACTCCCAGATCCACCCTCAACTCCCTACCCCCACAACTTTGTGTCCTACTGTTTTGTCTTTAAATAACACATACTATCCAATCTGTGCTGCCCATAAACTCCTGGATATGGAGACATCCATTTGAGCATAGTCAACTTACCAGGGGCCATACTGTACTGGCTAGTTTTATGACACACACTAGAGTCATCAGAGAGGAGGGAGCCTCAGTTGAGAAATTTCCTCTGTAAGAGCGGGCTGTAGGCAAGCTGGTAGGGAATTTTCTTAATTAGTGATTGATGGGGGTGGGCACAGCCCATTGTGGGTGGCACCACCCCTGGGCTGGTGGTCCTGAGTTCTACAAGAAAGGAGGATGAACAAACTATGAGGAACAAGCCGGTAAGCAGCACTCCTCCACAGCTTCTGTGGGTCCCTTGCCCTGCTTGAGTTCCTTTGCCTGGTCCTTGCCCTGTCCTGACTTCCTCTGATGATGAACTGTGATGTGGAAGCAGAAGCTTTCCTTTCCTCCCCGAGTTTCTATGGTCATAGTGTTTCCTCACAGCAAAAGTAGCCCTAACTAAGACACATGCCTGTGAAAAAAACTGACTGTCCTTCTCCTAGAAGTTATCAATTGTCCATACCTTCTTGGCTGGGGGTGGGAGCTCATGAATTCTTCTCCTGCCCATACTAAGGTGTTGAATGGCTTGATCTTGGGCAGATCTTATGCAGACTGCTATGGGTTCTGTGAGTTCATGAGAGCAATGGTCCTGTCATGTTCAGAAGATGTCCCACTCCAGAAGTCCTCCCTGGCTCCTGTCTTACAGTCCTTCTACAGCCCTCTGTGATGATCCCTGAACACTGGGAGGATGTGTGCATATAGATGTCCCATTTGTGCTTGAGTGTTCCATAGCACTTATTCTCTGCACTTGGACTACATGTGAGTTCCTGAGTTAAATGCCAATCACTGCACAAATGAACTTATCTGATGAGGTTTGAGAACTACACTAATCTAGAGGTATAGAGATACACACTTAGAAAGCAGTTTTATATTACATCCATTTAGCAGAACAACAGTAATATTTTTCCCTGGGGCCTGTGTTTCCCAACGATGAGTTCTTGGCCACATTTTTAGTACCAGGCATGTGTTTCCTTCTAAAGAGTGGGCTTTAAATCCAATCAGAAAGCAGTTGGTTGCCCCATAACATTTGTGCCACTATTATATCAGTGGGCATATCTTTCCATACCAGTCATTATCATAGTTCACAAGGCTCTCAGCTAGGTAAGACTGTTGATGACTTTGTTTCCCCAGTAACCCATATCACACATTCTGGTCTTATGAAAGCTCTCCAGCTTCCTGGCCAATATCAAATTGATTTCTCTATGTCCTGTGAACAATATATGTGGTCTTTTAGTAATAAAACAGGGTCTTATTATCAAGTCCTTATGGGAAACCAGGAGTAATGGCAATACTATGTACTGTTTTTTTTGGTCCTCTGGGACACTTCTGACCAACAATTCATGTGAGTTATGTCACACTTGATATTGGACTTTTTCTTTGGCTTTTGGGAGGTTCGTTATCTCCTGTGTAGGGTAATGCTAATTAAACTCATTTATATAAATACATACTTCTAAATTCCTCAGATACACACACACACACACACACACACACACACACACACACACAGAGAGAGAGAGAGAGAGAGAGAGAGAGAGTTAGGAATCTTATAACATAGTAGGTTTACATATGGCTTTTTCAGACATCTTTAGTCTTCCTCTGCTCTACCTTCTCATTACCGCCCCACTTAGGCCTGTCTCCCAATTCTTTTCCTTTCCTTTCCCCTCCTCCTTCTTACTTCTGAATATTAAAGCACAAACTGGGATAGGAATAGGAGCAGCCCTACATCTGATCTCAAGGAGTGGCAGTCTACAGGACACAGACAGGTAAATTTATATTAACAGTGTAAGAGACACAAAAACAGACACACCAAACACATCAGGAATTTAGAGAAACAACTCGGATGAGAGGATCTAGGAATGGTTTACAGAGTAATCACTGTTAGTGTTAAGAGTTTCCCAGAGGGCATTGGGGCATTCCAAACGGTGAAAACAACATTGGCAATGTCACAGTGGGCCCGGCACAGCCACTGCTGTTAACATCTTGACTTGAATGTATTTATCAAGTTGTTAGGTCACTGGGGGGTAAGGAAGTCCTGGAAAAAAGAACAACAGAAAAGGAGTTTTGAAGTAGGCTGCTAAAAGCAAAACTTCTCCACTGGGATCTGAGCATCCTAAGGACTGTCCGCCATTCAGACTTGCAGCAGATTCACTGTGAGGGGTAGGTAACCTTTATCTAATTCCCACAAAGTCACTAGCAAGGCTCTACTAGTCAATAAATGTTAGTTGTCCTGCAGAAAACAAAGCTGAGTGGAACAAATGCCGTAAGTTCTGAACGGAGATAAGAAAGCCCTGGGAAACGTGCCATAATCTGTTTCCAGTAATAGCTTGGTCAAGTCCACATGTTTTGGCCAAGTAAATGCTGGACCAGGAGCTGACAGGTGCATCTGAACCTCCTTCAGTCCGAGGCATCTCCCAGTGAGACATCCCTTCCATTTCCCATCATGTCAAATTATAGAATGCTAAGATTATAGCCACCCAGGATATGGAGCTCAAGGACAATAATGTTGGCAGTTAAATTTTAATTTTTTAAAGTGTTAATTGACGTAGAACAATTGTACATAATAAAGAGGGGAAGTCTTAATTGTAGGGGAATTCTACACTCCTCACAGGTTTTAAATCCAGATTGGGCAGCTGGTTGTTCTAAGAACAATTGCTTTTCTCCAAAGAAGGAATTCATAATGGGTTTCCTCCAGCCCCCAAATCCAAGCTGCTAGACCACCACTGCCAGACGCCATCCTGCTTAAGGGACCAGCTGCTGGCCTCCTGACACCACCTGAAGTCTTGGGCCTGCGCATGCTTTAGAGTGGAGGACATCCTGAAGCTTTACAACACATGACCGTCATAGGTGAAGCCCAGCCCCTACCTATTTGCCCACCAGAGCTAGGGACTGTCTCTGCTGCCTACAGCCTTGGGTCTACAGCTTTTGGTGCAAGTTTCCAGCTTCCTCTGTGCCTCTCTCCTGGGTCTTAGGACAGTTTTACCATAGCCTGCAGTTCCTAGATTATGGCAACCAGTTTCCCACATTTGCCACCATTGCACTTGGCATATAAGAATTAGGGCAAGTCTCCTCCCCACCTCAAAGCCTTGGAATTACAGGTACTCAAAAAAGCCCTGGCTCCACCACAAACTGCCTCTTAATGGTGGGAGAGAATCCCTGTAGCTCTAGGATGGTGGCTGACAATGCTAGGAGCTTTAGCCCCACTAGTACTTACATTGCATGGCCTAGAGGCGTTCCCAGGGCTCCAGAACCGCAGGTACCAATGTTTGCCTACTGTTGGAAGGGTCCATTCATTGGATATCAACTGTCCCTTAAGCCTTCCACTCAGTACCAATTCTTTGAAGACTCCCAGGACCACAAATGGATCTCGGTGCCAGTGTGATTCCTGTGACTCATGGCTGCACATGGATGGTCTGGCAATCAAATCTTACCTACAGTCTCACCTGGGTCAAGCCCACACTGTTTTAGAATTGTGAGGCTCTGAGCATCTCTCAACAGGCCCTTTGTTCTCTCACTTCCTTCGTCACCTTCATGCATCACTGCCCTCACAGGCACAACTTCCCTGGCTGCCCCTGTTTAAATGGGAGTTTGTTCTCATGCCCTCATTAATGACAATGCCTGATTTCATGCACAAACGCTGCATTTGATCACTGCCATAAAGCTGACTCCTGTTCACAGCCTTTGTTTCACTGAGATTCAGTTGTCTCTTTTCCAGACCCTGAAGTTGCCATCCATGCTAATGCTTGCAGCTTCTCTCTGCAATAGATTAAATATTTTTTCAAGGTAGACAAAACCAGTTCACTGTTCTCTGACCACATAGCAAATGCAACGAGTAACGACTTTTGGTGAATTGTGTGAAAGAGAAGCCAATCATTATTTAACCAACTCCTTCTGTTCATCCTGTGCCTGTGTGGATGCTCCTCTAGCCTCCCAGTGTTACTCAAGCACCCCCAGGAGAGAGCTGGTTTATAGCTGGATCTCTTTCCTTCACTTGCCTCTCCACATGGAGCCAAGACTTTTCTGCCCTGCACCCACAGGAAGACATTATTTCTCATGTGAGCCCCATTTCCTTTTTTCTTTCAAATGCTCTGCTGTCTCCAAATTCTTCCTAGTTTTTACACAGAAACCTACACCTTGCATTTGAGCTGTTTGGGGGAAATTGTATTTACTATTGTGAACATACTTAACCTACCACCTAACTTATCAATGGGCCACATGTCTTAGATGATAGCTCAACTCTATCACCTTCTATAAAGTAGGACAAACACCCTGTCATGTCAAGTTCCCAACAAATGAAAGGTTGCCAAAGTGTGGCCAGCAGAGCTCTACACAGCAGCCTCCCGTGGAAAACTACTGCATCTATCTATCTATAGTCTTTGTTCAAGAAAAATACTGCTCATCTTCAAACCAGATAGCATCCATGACTTCAAAGCATCACCCTGCTTCTTGAGTATTACATCCGTTCTTGGGAATTGGAATGAGGAGGGGGTAGGGCATGAGATGCTTTGGTCTGATGACTACAAATGTCTAATATCCATTAAAGCAGACCTCAAACCACACCCATATGTGCTATTAGGAAAGAGCACCAGCTGGGGGGAGCAAGAAGAGTGTGAGGATTAGCCTGAGTCTTTGGTTCTTATCCTGAGAAGAACATCTAAGGATGGTCAATAGCATGTCATTGAACACAAAAACCACAGAACTATCTAGACTCACTAGTACTCATTGTACACCATATGAAACACTATTTTAAATGGTGGGATAGATATTTTAGAGAATAATTAAATAGACATTGATTTTGGTAAATGGAAACCTTCAGTTCTATTTACTACTGAGACTGTATTGCTAGACCCCTAAGTTATGTGTCTACTGCTATGATAAGACACCATGACTAAGGCAACTTATAGGAGAAATGGTTTATTTGGGCCTTACAGTTTTAGAGGGTCCATGACCCTTATGGTGGGGAGCATGGCAGCAGACGGGCATAGCATTAGACCAGTAGCTGAGAGTTTACATCTTGAGATACAAGCAAAAGCAAGAAAAAGCTAAATGGAAATGGCTTGGGCTTTTGAAACCTCAAAGCCCACCCCTAGTGACACACCTCCTCCAATAAGGTCATACTTCTTAATCCTTCCCAAACAGTTCCACCAACCAGAAACGAACTATTCAAACATATGAGCCATTCTTAGTCAAACCACCCCAAGTCCATACCCAGGTGGCCAGGGTTTCCCTTCATCCTCCTGTCCTCTGTGAGGAATGCTTTGATGGAAACATTTGCAGTGCTCTTCTATGTCCAAAACCAAAGTCTTAAATGGATGACATCCTCATGAGGATGAGGACATCACTCATCCTCTGGGTGAACATGGACATGTGGATTAACAGGACAAGTGGACTTGCTCCAGACACATGTCCATGATGCTATCAAAACAAATGTGAGACAAACATTTGTCTTGTCTTTCATTCTCAAGCACCCAGTAGTCCTGCTGATCCAATTACAAATCTTTATCAAGGAAGTTGGATGGCATGGGAAAAACACATAATCCAGAGACCAAAAATCAAGCTCAAGCCATGTTTCCATCATTAGCTAAATGCATTTCAGTTTCTACAAATGAAAACAGGAAGCAAGAACTGATACACTACAGGGTCATGATGAGAAGCAGATTAAATATAGAAAGAGCTCCACGCAACTCCGAGGCATCAGCAATTATTAGATCATTTATCCTCATTGATTTCAGCAACTGCCAGTCTAGCTGCCTCGCAGTCAAGGGGAAAATACGCCCTTCAATCCCAGCTGTGTCTTATTGCAATAGCACAGCTGTTCTCAACCGGTGGGTCTTGCTTGACTCCTTATTGGATATCCTGCGCATCCAATATTTACATTATGATCCATAACAGCAGCAAAGTTACAGTTATGAAGTAGCAACAAAATAATTGTATGGTTGGGGGTCACCATAACATGAGGAACTGTATTAAAGGGTCACAGCAGTAGGAAGGCTGAGAACCAATGGTCTAGTGCAACCTCACAGGAACTCGTTGTACATTTCACAGACTAATGCTTCACCTTCGAACGTGAAGGAAAGGTACAGCTGGACTTTGAGCTTTGCATTTGTGTTCCTGGAAATTTTAACTTGGTTCTTTTTTAACTATAGTAACTATATAAATAACCTCAATATTTTTTTTAGGTTAGGCAAGGTTTCTCTGTTAGTTTTGACTGTCCTGGAACTCACTCAGTAAAGCAAACTGGCCTTCAACTTAGAGATATGCCTGCCTCTGCCTCCCAAGTGCTAGGATAAAAGGGTGTACCACCACCACCAGGCAATGTTAACTTTTTAATTAGAATTTTGTGATTTTGTTCTGTTTTGGGTGCTGGGCCCTTAACTCAGGGCCTTAGAGCTTGTAAGGCAAGTGATTTACCAGGAATTATATCCCCAATCCCTAGATTTAAATGAAAACACAGCCTGGGTACAGTAAGTACAGGGATCAAACTGACTTTTGTTGCACACAAATTCTCCAAAATCCAAACTAGAAAGAACTTGTTTGGGGCCTCAGCTGTGTTAACTGAAGAAATTAGAAGTGGAAAACCCAAAAAAAATTCCTTGGGCTAACTGGGAAAATGGTCAGCTCAGCAACTCAGCTGCTCAGCCCACTAACATGTCCCTCCTTTCATATTTCTGCACTTTAAGGCACAGGAAGACTGTATTATTTCTCCGCTGTACTGAGACCATCACGGACTAGGGCCACTGTCAGAATGCCCCCTCCTTTCTTCCTTCATCCCTTTCTTCCTTCCTCCCCCATGCCTCTTTCTTTCTTAGACTCTAAACGAGTGTGTTCTCTTCCTATATTGGTCACTGGCTACCATGTGGATGCCAGTCTGGGGGAGGAAAGGTGGTTGGTGTGTGTGTGTGTGTGTGTGTGTGTGTGTGTGTGTGTGTGTGTGTGTAGAAAAGAGGTCAATGTCAGTGTCTTCACCAATTACTTCTCTACTTTACTTTTGAGCAGGATGGCTCACTGAGGCTAGAACTTACCACCTGGCTAAAGCCGCTGGCCAGCCAACTTCAAGGGTTCCCCTTTGTCCCCACCTTCCCAGCCCGGAAATCTCAGAGTGTTGACATGGGTGCTGGGATCTGAACTCAGGTCCTTGTGTTTGCATGACAAGTACTTTTCTGACCAAATCAGCGCCCACCCTAGACATGCCAGTTTTTGATCCTGCAACCCACACAGTGCTTGGTCTAAAGAAATGCCTGCTGGGTGTTTGGAACTTTTCAAGAGCCCAAGCCCTCTGCTTCCCAGAGAAGGCTCAAGGGAGTCCAGCTGTTGTCTAAGTGAGTGCTGCAGGGAGTCCAGCTGGTCTAAGTGAGTGCTGCAGGGAGTCCAGCTGTTGTCTAAGTGCTGCAGGGAGTCCAGCTGTTGTCTAAGTAAGTGCTGCAGGGAGTCCAGCTGTTGTCTAAGTGCTGCAGGGAGTCCAGCTGTTGTCTAAGTGCTGCAGGGAGTCCAGCTGTTGTCTAAGTGCTGCAGGGAGTCCAGCTGTTGTCTAAGTGCTGCAGGGAGTCCAGCTGTTGTCTAAGTAAGAGCTGCAGGGAGTCCAGCTGTTGTCTAAGTGCTGCAGGGAGTCCAGCTGTTGTCTAAGTGCTGCAGGGAGTCCAGCTGTTGTCTAAGTGAGTGCTGCAGGGAGTCCAGCTGTTGTCTAAGTGAGTGCTGCAGGGAGTCCAGCTGTTGTCTAAGTGAGTGCTGCAGGGAGTCCAGCTGTTGTCTAAGTGAGTGCTGCAGGGAGTCCAGCTGTTGTCTAAGTGAGTGCTGCAGGGAGTCCAGCTGTTGTCTAAGTGAGTGCTGCAGGGAGTCCAGCTGTTGTCTAAGTGAGTGCTGCAGGGAGTCCAGCTGTTGTCTAAATAAGTGCTGCAGGGAGTCCTGGCCTTTGTCTCTTGGTCTTTTTATCATGGCTGCATTATGTCTTGAAAATACCAGTCAAGTTAAAAAGGAGGCCAAGATGATAGGCTGGAAACCATACTAAACTGGGAGCCAAAGGGCCCTGATTCCAGTTCTTCTTGTTTCGTTAGTAAGTTTCTCCCTTTGCCTCAGCTACCTCTATTTTCTGTAATGAACTATGAGATCTCCACATTCTTCTTAACTTCTATTACTACTACTAGTACTACAAAAAAGGAATTGTTTTTCCGCTATAAAGTCAGACCAGATAAAAGACTCTCTGCTGGCAGAGAGCAGTTCTTGATAAGTTTAATACACTGTGCTGAGAGACATCTCCCCTTCCTGTTAATGGGGAGGAATAATTCAAACAACGGAGTAATTCAGGAAATGTTTACCAGGGCGAGAAGAGCTGCATTCTTGCAATGAAACACTGTACATGTTTCACTGTGCTCCAGGAAGGCAGCCGCTCTGCCCTGGCAAGGCCATGGCCTGGGAGCCCCTGTCTAATTGATTTGGGGGGAAAATCTACTAGCAATTCAAAATTATTTTTTCGTTTTTGAAAGCTATCCTACAGAAAAAGTTT
The DNA here is from genome assembly GCF_949786415.1 of Peromyscus eremicus. Classification (NCBI taxonomy): domain Eukaryota; kingdom Metazoa; phylum Chordata; class Mammalia; order Rodentia; family Cricetidae; genus Peromyscus; species Peromyscus eremicus. The sequence continues at coordinate 45,447,665 of NC_081416.1, forward strand.
CAGAGACGGTGATTTTCCTGTTAATAGAAGAATCAACCTAATTCTTATTAAATCTCTCTTGTCTTTTAAATGAGTGTATCTAGGCAAGCACATTTCTCCCCATAAACCCATTAACTTGCTTGTTATTTTTGGAGGAACTAGTTAATGAATATTATCCCACAGTTATGCTAAATCAGATTCTCAACCTCTTGGGCTCTTTCTTTACCAAAGCTGAGAACTAAGTTGGGTGCTGTCCCACACATATCAACATACCCACCAAGTCCTACCAAAGGGTCCAAAGAGAACTGCCTCTTGAATGCTGCCGTCAAGTGAGTTGCCATGGGTTTGACAAGTGGCAGTCCACAGGGAGGCCATTTTCTGGGTAGATGTTGTAAAAAACACTGAGGATCAAAATCCTCACCACCTCAAGTCTTCTGATTTGCACTGAATGTTTTCTCCTCTCTCTAAATTCCTAATCCACAGTGTGATTATGTGAAGAGGTAGGACCTTCAGGTTATTTGAGGTCACCAGGTTGGAGTCTCAGTGGCAGGACTAGTGCCCTCAGAGGAAGCTGAGACAGCACACCTTTCATTCTGTTCCATACCAGGGCACTGTGAGAGAGCAGCCAGACAAGCCAAGAAGAGAGAACTGACGGGACCCAACCACACTAGCACCTTGACCTCAGCGATGGAGAAATCAATGCCTGCTGTTTAAACCACTTAGTGTCTGGTGTTTGTCCTAGCAGCCCAGGCTGATGAAAACGCCTTTCATTTCTGGAAAAGAATTGCTTTACATGGGGTGATCTGAGAGTCTTTGGAATTTCAATACCAGCAGACAGATTAGAGTAGGAAGAGACATCAGGACAGAAGGACTCAATGGGTAACATACTCACTACACAAAGGTCAAGGACCTGAGTTCAGATTCCAGAATTCACGTCAAAACAAGATGTAGGGGCTGGAGAGATGACAGCTCAGCAGTTAAGAGCACTGACTGCTCTTCCAGAGGACCCAGGTTCAATTCCCTGTACCCACATGATGGCTCCCAACCATCTTTAACGCCCGTTCCAGGGGATCCATCACTCTCTTCCGGCCTCCAAAGGCACCAGGCATGGAGGAGGTATACAGACATACATGCAGGCTAAACATCCATACACATTAAATAAACAAATCTTTTCTTTTAAAAAGGGTATGTGTGTGGAGGTAGATATCCTTGCTCCACACCCAAGGGCTAGGAGTGTGCAAACAAGAATACCCTGAGGGGCTCACTAGCCAGTCTGTGTAGGTGAAATGGTGAGCTGCAAGATAAGTAAGAGACTCTGTCTCTGAAAAACATAATGTTGAGTGATAGCGGAAAACACCCTCTGTCAGCTTCTGGCCTCCAAGGGTACACATGTGGGCAAGCACACATGCCCACATATGCACACAACATACATAATACACACACACACACACACACACACACACACACACACACACACACGAGAGAGAGAGAGAGAGAGAGAGAGAGAGAGAGAGAGAGAGAGAGAGAGAGAGAGGGGCTGCAAAGACATCTTTAGGAAGCCTGAATGAGTAATGGTTGGTGAGTCTTGGAAACACCATGAGCCAGAAGCAGAGAATGGCACAGCAAAACCACCACTGGCTGTAGGTGAGTCACCAGTATGGATAGAAGCCGCAGTGGCTGAGTGTAGCATCGGCCTTAAAACTCTCCTCAGCTGGAAAGAGGGCAGAAATCTCAGAGCCTCGAATGGCAGGATTCCCCACAAAGCCATGTTACTCAGGCTGACACCTCACTGGGCTCCGAAGCAACAGTACTGCACCAAGAAAGGAAATTCTCAAGCCTTGGGTCTAGTGCACCTGCCGTGTGAGGCTTTGGACTTGTTACACACCAGTCTAATGCACCTGCCGTGTGAGGCTTTGGACTTGTTACACGCCACCACTTTGTTTTCCCTGATTTTCTCTTTGGAGGTGGGACTAAGAGCCCATCCAATGCCTGTCCCACCACTGCACTTTGGAAGCTTAGAACTTGTCTGGTTTCACAGGTTTACAGTTGGGAATTCTGCCTGAGAACAATTCTTGACTTGAGTCTCACCCACACCTGATTTAGGTGACATTTAGATGAGACTGAGCACTCCAGAGTTGATACCAGGCCTAAATTCTTCTCTGAGACCCCCGCAGGCTGACAGATGAGTCTGGTCATGTGGTTTTCTGTAGAGGATGCCCCATTCCAGAGGCAGGTACTGGTGAGGGGCAACCTGGTCTGCAGAAACAGCAAAGATGGCCACTTCAGGAAACTGGCCTTGTACACTAGGCCTGTGCCCAGAGTGTAGCACTGATATCTCCAAGTTGCCTTTAAAGTCACCTTTCTCTTTTTCTTAAATGATAAAATATGTTCACAGCCAAACAGACCCCTCATCCCGCCTTGTAGAGCCTGAGAAGTCCAGCATCCTTCCTTTAACCTGTCCTGTTTTTTCCTGCTTCCTTTGACATTAGATGGCAGTATTTATTTTAGGACAACCACGTTTCTATTCCTGGCTTCTGCTGAGATAGCTCATGAAGTATGTGGTTCACATTCCCACAGATCTCCTTAGCAAATAGTATCGAACCATACCCTTGATGGTCTTTTTAGAAAAATCTATTTCATGCGATTTGGTTTGGTTTTCCTTAGAAATTCATTCTTCAGTCAATTTCTCTGCTCTCCGGTTTCCTATGAGAAGTCAGAAGGAACCTAGCCATTCCTCCAATAAAATGCTTAGAAACCTCACCAGCTCAATATCAACTTCATCAATTGCAAACTCTGCCTTCTACAAAACACTAGAAGATGATCACAACCCAGTGAAGTTCTTTGCTACTCTATAAGGGTCACTATTCCCTAGTTCCATCTGAGATATCACCAGAATCACCACGGCATCCTTATTTCTACCAGCATCCTGTCTGTGGTTATTAATGTGTTCTCTATGATGATAGTGGTTTTCTCTCTAACTTGTCTTTTTCTTCTAACTCCACACCAAAATCAGCTCTGATGTCTATATTTCTAGTACACAGGTCAGAATTTTCCGTGGTCTACCCACTATCCACATTTTCAAGTTATTTGTTATACCACTACTCTCTTGGTACCAAATCCCTATTAGCTTATTAGGGTGGGTGACCTAACAAAGTACCAAGCAGTTGGCTTAGACAACAGACATGTCTTTCTCATAATTCTGCCACCTCCAGAGTCTAAGATATAGACACTGCTCACTTCCAGTTGTCATAAGGACCTACTTCCTGACTTTCAGGCAGCCACTCTGCCTCCTTGTTCTTATCCTCACAGGGTGAACAGTGAGCAGGTAACAATTCTGGCATCACTTCCCATGAGACCACTGTATACCTGGGCTTTTTCCTCATGGCTTTATCTAACGCTGTTGGCCTCCAGAAGGCTCCATGTCCATGTCCAGATACCATCACACTGATGTTTAGGGCTTCACCATATGAATTTGGGGAGGATTATAGACATTCAACCCATAATATGCTCCTTTGTACTTACAAACTTAAGACTAAATAAACCATTTATTCATTAAACCAAGCACTCTCATTACCCATTTCCATTATATCAGAAGAAGAATAATAGTGTCCACTAAAACATCTGAGATGTACAAAGCCTGGACGCTTGCCTGTGAAGGACAGAGAACACCAGCACAATGGGGGGTGTCCTGGACAGGCTCTGGCTAATACCTGAGTGCTCAGGGGCTGTAGTATGAGAGGAACTCTGAGCTTAGGAAAATGAAATCTTTAACAGTGGGCAGTAAGCTGCTTCTCTTTTCACTGTTTATTATGTATTACATATGTATGTATTAAATATAATTATGTGTCTGTGTGTTTATGTGTAGGTGAGCGTGGGTGTCCACAGAGGCCAGAAGAGGGCATCAAATTCCCTGGAGCTGGAGTTATGAGCAATTGTGAGCTACCCAACAACATGGGGGCTGGGAACCAAACTCAGGTCCTTACAAGAGCAGCAAATGTCCTTAACCATTAAACAATCTCTCTAGCTCTTATCTTTTACTTTTGGGAAACACATACCATTGTTGCTATACCAACATCCTCGAAGAGAAAATCCCTAAAGGGAACAGTTAGCATGCACTATACTTACAAGACCTGCAGAAGCATGAGAACTGACACCCAATGACAGCCATGGAGATGGAAAGCAGAGACCCCAGAGGGTGACTGTACGTCTTTTGCTTTTGAATTGCTCCTTTTATAGCCCTGTTACTACACATGATCTCCAGAGGGAAACAAAAACAGGCAAGCAAGGCAGTGAAAATGGTAGCCCCTTTTTATGTGTGCCTGGTGGATTTGAATAATGTCCTTGAGCCTGCCACATCTAGCTATTCTGAATGATCCCAGTAGCATTTGACCTCTGGATTTCTACACAATGCCACCTTTACAGATCATCTCATAGACTGGAAGTTTCTAAGTATCAGTTGCCCACAATCATGCAAGCACTAAGACCCACAACGCAAGGCACAATTTAAACAATATCAACTAGACTTGGTGGCCCAGACCAGTTACTAGGGAGACTAAAGCAGGTGGATAGTCACCTAAGCTATGGAGTTCAAGGTCAGCTTAAGACACTTAGCAAGAAACACTCTCAAACTTTATTTTTTCCTGGGCATGTTGGCACATTCCTCTACTCCCAGGACTCAGGAGGCAGAAGCAGGTGGAGCTCTGTGAGTCTGAGGCCAATCTGGTCTACAGAACTAGCTGGAGGCTAACCAGAACTACACAGTGAGACTCTGAAAAAAAAATCTTTTTTTTTCATTTTTCTTTATTAAGAAATTTTCTACTCACTCTACATACCACCCACAGATCCCCTCTCCTCCCTCCTCCCACTCCCCAGCCCTCCCTCCCAAGCCACACCATATTCCCACATCCACCAATCAAGGTCTCCCATGGGGAGTCAGCAGAGCCCGGCACACTGAGCCTAGGCAGGTCCAAGCCCCTTCCCACTGCACCAAGGCTGCACAAGGTGTCACACCACAGGAACTAGATTCCCAGAAGCCTGCCTATGCACCAGGGACAGATCCTGATCCCCCTGCCTGAGTGCCCCCCAAATAGTTCGAGCCAAACAACCATCTTCTGTATCCAGATGACCTAGTCCAGTCCCATGGGGGCTCCACAGCCACCAGTCCACACTTCATGGGCTTCCACTAGTGTGGTCCGTCATCTCTGCATGTCCTCCCATCATGATCTCAACGTTCCTCGCCTGCAGTATCTCTCCTCTCTCTCATCAATTGGATTCCTGGAGCTCAGTCTGGTGCCTGGCCATGGATCTCGATTCTGCCTCCATCAGTCACTGGACAAAGGCTCTATGATGACAGCTAGGAAACAAATCATTTTTAAAGGGTACTATCTGTGACTGCAGCTCAGTGGTAAAGCACCTGCTTAGCATGCTCAAGAGCCTGGGTTCAGTTCCCAGAACCACAATACAAACAATGTCAACATAGGAAAAAACTAGAGAGGAAATAAATAACACAACTATTAACAAAACCAGAAGACTTATTATTGAATGCTAAAATACCAAAACTATGAAAAAGACCTGCGTCTAGAAGACACCATGCCAAAGTGAGATAAGCCAGCACAGAAAGACACATACTGCATGACTTCACATGTGGAAGCTGAACTGGTTCAAACTCACAGAAACTGAGCCAAATGATGGTTACCACAGGCTGGGAAAATGGAGAAATGGGAAGGGTATGGGCAAAGGGAATGGCATTTCATTTACACAAGTCCTGGAGATCTACCAAATGGCACAGTAGCCATAGCTAACAGGACTACGTTGTATTTATTCCAAGGCAGTCTTGGTGGCTCATGCCTGTAACCACAGTGCTTGGGAGCGGAGGAGGAAGGATCAGGTGTTCGAGATCACTCCCAGCTAAATAGTGAATCTTAGGCTAGCCTAGATTCCATGAGGCCCTTTCTAAAAAGGAGGGGAGGGAGGAGAAAGAGGAAGAGGGAAGCAGGAGGAATAAGAGAAAATAGAAGAGGAGAGGAGGAAGTGATAACTACACTGTATACTTTAAAGTTGCCAAGAAGGTAAATCCAGAGAAAAGTTCTTTCATCCCCCAGTGATAATTACAGAAGCAGGAGGCAGCTTTAAGAGGAGCCATAGTCACAGAAAGTTCCCAGTTTCCTGAGGACTAAGGACAAATGTTTAGCTGCTGAAACAAACAAAATAGCAACACTGTTACAGATACTGCACCAGAAGCAAGGTGACCAATCAGTCACTGGATTTCATGTCTTGGATTTCAACACCAACCTTTGAGAGAAGAACAGGTTCCCAGTACCTTTCAGACACTATCCCAAATCAACTGAAAAGTCAGAAAAGAATGCTTTGTAAGCCAGTAAAGGAAACTCAATCTTAATGGCATTTGTTTACTGGTCAGAATACGGTAGTGCCCTTGGACGCCCAGACACTGGCCGCTAGAAGACATGTGCATGTGTTTACAGAACGTTGAAGGAAGGGAAGCATATTCACAGGAGATCAGGGACATCCATCCACTAGATAATTTAGAAGACGTGACTAGTCTGCCCACCTTCCTAACTGGTCTGTGTCTTAGTCAGGGTTTCTGTTGCTGCGATGAAACACCATGACTCAAAAGAAAGCTGGGGAAGAAAAGGGTTTATTTGACTTACACTTCCATATTACTATTCATGATGGAAGGAAGTCAGGACAGGAATTAAACCAGGGCAGGAACCTGGAGGCAAAAGTTGATGCCGAGCCCATGGAGGGGTGCTGCTTACTGGCTTGACAATGGCTTGCTCAGCCTGCTTTCTTATAGAACCCAGGATCGCCAGCCCAGAGATGGCACCACCCACCATGGGATGAGCCCTCTCCCATCATGCCTTACAGAAAATGCTTTACAGGCTTGCCTACAGCCTGATCTTGTGCAGGCATTTTCTTAAGTGAGGTTCTGTCCTCTCAGATGACTTTAGCTTGTCTCGTTGATATGAAACTATCCAGCAGTCTGTGAAGATCAGTCTCCTGACTTCACACAGCATGGTCAGGGTCTACCCATGGGTAGAACATGGGTGACACTCAAAAGATTTAACAATGCATACAGTGTGATCTGGACATCGACCAATCAGAACACGAGGATGGCTGGACCACCACCAGGGAAGCTAACTGCTGAAGCAGGAGGCTGCTTCCTATTTGCTAAGCAGGGGAAGGCCCAGAGTGTGCCCAGGCTAGGCCCTGTGGCTCAGTTAGCAGCAAGAGGAGGAAGTGGCCCTCAGGCCAATGGCTTTTCACCAAGAGGCCACTTCAACACTTAATACCTATCACGGGCATTGCCAATCAGCAGCTGATGGCTCATCTCGCTAACAACACTTTCCAAGCACAGACCTAAGATCTTTCAGCAGTGGAGGAAGGGTACGTGTTTGCTCATGGACTTTCCTACTTGAAATTCTGCTCTGTAAATCTCTTCACTGTCACACTGATGCACAAGCACCATGACAGCAGACATGTCTGAGCCTCGGAGGCCAGAACAGCACCCAGTCCACAGTGAGCTCCCAGATACTTGAAGGATAATTGGTTCTAATTCATCGTCCTCATCTGAAAAACCTTCCTCTGTTTTGAATACATTATCTTAGCACTCCAGTGTCTTAGAGAATTATTTCATCATTAAATTGTTACCTTAGAAGGAATTCTGCATGCTGCTTAAGCTGAAATGGACTAACCACCAAGCAAAGCACCTACTGAATACAGCTGCTCACAGCATTGAGTGGTAGATCTGAGTGGGGCTTTCAGATGTCACTGTGATCTTGTTCTCAGGTTTCAAAACCGAGCCACCGGATATAGTAGCCTGTAGATATGTGAGCTACTGAATGCTTAAACACGGGGTCTGCACTCAGACATGCTGTAAGTGTAAAACACACAGCAGATTTCAAAGACCCAATATGGAGACAGGAATATATAAGACAATCTCAGCTGGGCTTGGTGTTGCAGGTTTCTAACTCTACCTACTCAGGAGACTAAGGCAGGAGGATCATAAGTTCACATCCTGTCTAAGCTACAGAGTACACTCAAGGCTAAGTAGGGCAAGTTAGTGATAACTTGTCTCAAAATAAAAAAAAATACAGGGGGCTGGAGAGATAGAGACAGCTCAGTGGTTAAGAGTATTGGTTGCTCTTCCAGAGGACCTGGGTTCAATTTCTATTACCAACATGGCAGCTCACAACCATTTTTAACTCTAGTTCCAGAGGATCTGATGCCCTCTTTTGATACTGCATGCACGTGGTGCACAGACATGCATACATAAATAAATAAAATTATTTTTTTTCAAGTTTAAAAAATAAAAATAAAATGAAAAACATAAAAAGGGCCTATGGATATAGGCCAATGGTAGTGTATTTGTGCAGCATGTGGGAGACCCTGGGTTCAATTTCCAGTGCTGTTTAAAAAAAACAAAAGATGATCTCACTGACAAATTTTATTACAGAGTACACATTTTGATAAATTTAAATACATTTAGTAAAATGTTGAAATAAATTTCATCTATTACTTTTGAAACCTTTAAACATGAAGGTCTTAAAATATTTTAATTATATGCATAGCTCCCATTTGCATTTTATTTTCTGTTTTCACTGGACAGCATGAGTTTGGGGACGTTAAACAACTTTCAAAGTTCTAGCGAATTACCACACAAGACCCAGAAGCATATTCCAGACCCCGGTCTTCACTCTCAATTTGTGTCCTGTCCATCCCTGGACTCCTTGGTGTGAACACTTCAGCGTGAGCATCAGAGAGAAAGGACAGCACGAATCCCTGGCGTTTGACTCCACACTAAGTGTGACTGTGGCCGTCCTCCATCTTTCTCTACTTTGGTTTTCTCATCAGCAAAGTGGAAAAGTGAATCCCATATCTGAGGAACTTGTAAGGATGAAATGAACGATTAGATACAAAACATTAGAAGGCCCTCATAGGGCCTTCCTCAGTACTATGCAAGTTTAGTGCTGTTGTTCTTATTCATCTGTTTAAAATCAAAGACTAGAAGACTTCTTAGTGATGATAAGTCACTTGTGTTGATACAAGGACCAGTCTGGCTCCCAATTCACTTTTGTCCCTGGGAAACTTGTTTTGATGCGCTGAGAGTGGCGAGCATGTAAAGACTTGTGTCCCCTGAAAAAGTCAAACATTGTTAGTGAGCGGAGGGGATATGAGGGACTTGGGTTTTTGCCACTGGTCACCATAAACAACAACCTGATCTCATTTCCTCTATTGTGCTGGAGAGAGGCAAGAGTCAGTATCCTCTTGAATGAGCTTCTGCTATCACTGGAGAGTTACCATGGAAACTCAGGACAGTCTTAATAAAGGCTGCTGAATCTTATCTCCTCAGTTTACTGATGAGAACTGGATCTCTTGATTTGCCAAAGATACCACTGCAAATTAGAAGCCATGCTGGGACTTCTACCAAAGAGTTCTGGCAACTCACCCAGAGAATTTAGATGATACCTAACACTTTCAGGGATTGGAAGCTAAAGGCACTAACAGAAAAAGCAATCTGTTTTTATCAGCAGATAATGCAGCAGTATCAAAGGGATTGTTGAGAATTCTGGAAGAATTGTGAATTATAAATAATATTTCTAATATAGCCCCACTGAACCTCAGAGTACAATCAATATAATCTGAGTTTCCCACTCATCATAATTTAGGCAGAAAGACTTCAGCTTTGGCCAACGTGATTCTTCTTCAAGAAAAAATGACTTCAGACAAGTTTTACATGCTCAAGACGAACACTTTGAACCAATAAATATACTTTGTCTGGATGGTATGTTTTTGGACGTTTTATGGTTAGTGCCAAGATATAATCACATTGTCATAGCATTGTCTATCCCAGAGGCAAATTCAAAACACTTGATGAGTGGTAATTTCACAATATCTGCAGAGATATGCATGTGTACATGTGCACACTTGGGTACACACACAAAATCAGCCTTATTTGGCTGTACTGAAGTGACAGTCATTATCTTCTTCAGTGTCTAATCTCATTCTGGTGTGCTGTATCACACCAACCAAAGCCTCTTTCTCATTCCTTCCACCTGCTCATCTCCTAACACAGGCACATATTAAACTATAAGCCAGGGAGAAAGACTTCTGCATTGAATGGCAATTTGAATGTGGTCAGGGAAAGTTTAAGCAGTTCTCTCACGCGTGAATTATCTTCAGCTCCATATCTGCAAATGAAAGGCAGATGGAAGATGGTGAAAGGCCTGAGTCACTGGCTTGCAGAATGAAGAGCATTTGAATGTAAAGCTTGCTGGTGGTAATTTCCGGAAGGCTTGTGTTCCGTGATAAAGGCTTTGGGGCTGGAGATGCATCTTGGGAGATGAGTGCTTTGCTAAGCCAGGTTTTAGATTTCAATTGCTCTGTTTACTCTTGTTCTTTAATTCATTCGTAAATAGCCTAAAAGCCCAATGGAAAGGAAGAAGCATATAGATATATCGACGACTAGACTAATGATGGGTTTAAACACAGGACAGCCAAAGTAGAATAAAGGATGGCCATTCCTAATACAAAAACCCAAAATCAAAACTGCTCCAAAATGGGGGTTGGAGAGATGGCTCAGCCATTAAGAGTAGGTGTTGATCTTGCCAGGGTTTGGATCCCAGCACCCACATGGTGGCTCATAACCGTCTATAACCCCAGTTCCAGGGGGTCTGATCTCCTTTTTTGCAGGCAAAACACATATAAAAACGAATATGTCTAAAAGTCTTTTAAAATGCTCCAAAATTGGAAACTTCTTTAGAGATGCCACAGTGCCAAGTGGACGATCCCACACCTGACTTAACAGTCAAAAGGCCATGCACATAAAATGCCTTTAGACTTTGTGCATGAGGTAAGTATGAGACATAAATGTACCTTCACGTTAAGACAGGTTCTACCACCAAGTTACAGTATCACATACATGCATATATTTCCAAATCTGGAAAATGTCCAAATCTAAACCATTTCAGCTCCTACACGTTTTGGAGAAAAAGGGGACACTCAGCCTGTATAGGCAAGCATTTCAAAAATTACCTAATATCTTTCACATCTTGAATCTGAGATTAATTTTTTTCTTTTTAAAGTTCACAGCTTGACATGATAGCACATGTCTATAATTCCCAAGTCTGAGAACATCCTGGGCTAAATATATAGTATGACACTGCCTTAAAAGCAAAATTAAATTAATTAAGGTGTCAGCAAAAGAGTTAGAAATGATGGTCCTAAAACAGCTTAAGAAACAGAGTGAAAAGACTCCAGCACAAACCAGGAAGTAAAGAGACACACCACCATGACAAATGGACATGACATTAGCAGCGAGAAAAATAGTGGGGAAAAGAGAAATGAAGAAATAAATGATGTTTGGGGACTGAAGAAAATGTATGGGCTGAAATCCTAACTCCCGGGTCAGGGTTTATATCTCTTTCTAGTTGATTGAATTTTGCAAGCCCCAAAGAGCTTAAAGAATAGAAAGATCTACTAGGTATCCATTGTTCGAATCTTAAATGGTCTTTTTAATAAAAAAAACCCAGCACCAGATATCAGGGTGAAAGCTGAAAGATCAGAGAAGCAGAACAGTCAGCCACTAGTTCTTACCTCTACGAAATCCTCAGCCTAAAGAGAGAGAGTTCCTGTTTCCTCATGTCTTACATACCTTTCTCTGCCCTGCGATATCACTTCCTGGGATTAAAGGCATGTGTGCTTCCCAAGCAAAGGCATGAGATCTCAAGTGCTGGGGTTAAAGGTGTGTGCTGCCACTGCTTGACCCCTATGTCTAATCTAGAGGCTGGCTCTGTCCTCTGATCCTCAGGCAAGTTTATTAGGGTACACAATATATCACCACAGGTATCACTTCAATGCTTAGATTCTTTTTTTTTTAAAAAAATATTTCCATTTCTTATTAAAATTAAAAATTTTTAAATATTTGGGGATACAAAAGTTCTTAAAATGTGCAAATGTCTTAAATGCTTAAACAAAAGTTATTAACTGAATTTAATAATGCCCTGAATTATTTAATAACTATTGACTAATTCAGTGAATTATTAAATGATATTAATTATAAGCTGACTGAAAACTGATCAAATAATTAAGAGAAATCTATAGTTACCAATTTAAAAAAGTAATATAAGTTAAAAAGAATAAATAGGCATTTAAGGGCTTAGAAAAATTCAATTTTTTAATATTTTTCCATTTTAAATTCAACATCAATTAAAACAAATAGCTGTAAGTGTTGCTTTGCTCCTAAGAAACTTCATCAAATCTTTGAAAACTTAACTGTAGAAAAACAGCAAGTGCATGATGATACGGATGATGGAAGAATCAGAGGTCCTGCTACACAAAGCCCAAAGGTAATAACATCACCCCAATTCCCTGGTCCATGTTAGATGTTAGTTTTTGTATCTTAGAATTCCTTGTGATTTGGAGAGAACTCCTGGATGTATTATTGAGTACTGATAATCTAAGAGCTGAATGAACAGTATTTTTAGATAAGATATCAGGCATGTTCATATTACAAAAGAGCCCAGCACTTTATAGTGTGGCTCTGCTTCTTTCTCAGGATCATTGGTGCATTGATCCACGAGGGTTGAGGGAGCAGAATCGGGGAACAGGGTTCGGATGGTTGTGGGTGTTGGTGAATCAGCTCAGCTTTATTACACTGTATAGGAAATATATAGGGTCAGGAAGCCTGGGGACAAAACCTAATTTGCATTAAGAGACACAGTCTTATCATAAGTCCAGGTTAGTGGCAGCAGGGTCCTATAGCAAAGCTCCTAGTACAAGTCTTAGTTACTGTAAGTGCAGCCAGGGAGACTTCTAGCAGGAAATAATGTCATAGTTAATTCTAGAGATAAATCTAGTATCAAGGCTTAGAGACAGCTTTCAGATAAGGTCAGTCCTCCTAGTCTAGGGACATTCTCCAGATAAGGGCAGGTAGAGAGCAGGAAGTTTCACTGGGGAAGGAGTCCCCATGTCACTGAGCTTTGGAGAAAGCTGCCAGGCCAATGATAGATAAAACCTCTGACCAGAAAGGCGTTCCAGCATTATAGGTTCCAGGCTGATATGATCAGGCCAGTTCATGGTTATCAGAAACATGGGACTTGAAAAGGTTGAAGAGCTTGAAAATGCTTGAAAAGCATTGCCTTCTCGTTTCAACATCCTACTTCCTCACGGTAAAGACAGCTGCTGCAGCTCCAATTATGAGGACCACATCCTTCACTAGATAGAATCACGTCCTATTAAGGAAGCAATGCAGAAATTACCTATATTAATTCCATTGACATCTTAATGCCTGTAACTTGACAGCAAGAAAAACTTTGAAATTTAGTCTTTAACTAGATGTACCTAGATGAAATTTTTAATATTGAAGGAGAAGAAGTAATGGATGTCTGTGTAACATCTACTCTCCCTCTGCTACTTTTAATGCTAAAAGATAAAGATCATGGTCAGAGTGTCTATTCACGTTCCTGCATCAAGAAAATCTGATACCTCAGGCAACATGATACAAACAATAACTGGTTCCTTTGGAATATCAATTTGTCATCCAGTGTCAGTCCATAAGGAATTTTCATCCACACAAATGAAGAATTAGTCATGAATTTATGTTTTCTCTATTAACATGATGCCTTAACTCATCATGCTCACTCTAGTTTTTGAAGTCAAAATACCCTTTCCCTTATGCAATACTAGAAACACCAAACGGCAACATATTGTTCCATTTTGTGAGTATTTATGGAGTCCAGCCACTATACAAAGCACTGAAGATCTACTGGTAATAAAAGGCCCCTTCATCCAGAGAAGTTTGAATGTAGCAGGGAAGTTGGGTGGTAAATACAGACTACACCAGAATGCTTCTGCTTTTTTAATGTAAAAGATCCCTTAAAGGATATTCTGGGAGACTTAATTTGAATGAGGGTGACTCAATGAAGGCTTCCAGGAGGAAGAGATATTTAAGATGCATTCTGATGGGTGCCAGGTAGCTGGACTAGTAAGAAGGAGATTTGTGGGCCGGTGGGTTGGCATTGCGGAGCCTGGTGTTCCAACAGAGGTCCTGAAGCCAAAGCTAAGTCACCCGGAGATAATGGCAGAACGGGGGGGGGGGGGGGGGGGGGGGCTCAGAGGAGAGAGAGAAGGTCTCAAGGACTAAGTGCAGGTTTCAGATCTGTGCCCATGGGCAGTAAGGAGCCAGAGAAAGGTCTGTAGCAGGACAGCAGACTCACTTATGTCTCTAAAGGGTTACTCTGACGTCAGGGTAAAGAGCGAACTCCAGGCTGGGGTGGCGATAGCACAGAGACCAGCGGTGGAGGAGAGCAGCCAAGGACAGCCCCAAGGGCACAGCAGAGATTAGCTTCTTATGAAGACGCTGCTGAGATGTTTGTTGGCTGTGGGGGACAGAAACAAGAATGTGACTAAGACCAGAACTCTGAAGTCAAGCCATGTGGGTTCAAATCCCAGCTCTACCAGCAGCATTAAGCCTGGTCCCAGAGCCTCAGTTTCCTCATAGGTGGAAGGGATAGCAATAATAGTGGCATCTCAAGCATGCATGGGGAGGAGTAGATGGTTCCATTCATTTAAGGGGCCTGGAATAATGGCTGCATAAACTTTACAGCTTTATCAGCTGGTCCTGGTATCACTGTTAGTTATTACAGAAAAATGGACTCTGGTTTGAACAAGTTATTTCAGAATAACTCAAGAGAATTTGGGAAATTTCTCAACTATGATTCCAATCACATATCAAAGTTTTACCACATACAGCCACTAGGGAAAATATCTATGGAAACATAGGAAATACATTTCCCAAATCTCATCTTATTCCTGGGGGCTTGGGCTCAATTAAACATAAATATATATCCAAAATGAATATATATATCCAAAATGAGCAATTATCAAGATGTTGGACATGGAAAATACCTGGAATTTTCTAATTGTCCTTTCTTCAAGGCCCAGCCCAGATCTGCATTCTTTTATAAACCTGTCTAGATCATCTCAGAATCCAGAAATCTTCAGCTTCTGGAAGGAATTCTTCACATCTCTCAGGTGAGATTCCACACAAGCCAGTTTAGAGAAGGAAACCTATGTACACACTGAAGTAGTACTCAGGCTCAGCTCTAGGGGAGGACTGGGACCTCCAGGATCCGCAGTGTCCTCCCTGTAGTTCAAGGTCTCATGGGAAGCTTTTCCTAGACTCATCCATTGCCTGGCCGGGACTCCCCCACAGTTGTCTGGACACCAGAGACTGGATAGTACGTGTTGGAACATGAACATGTGGTTTCTCCTATTCTAGAGTCTTCTTTATATCCTGTACTATTCCACAAAGCAACTCTTTAAGGTTCTACGAGATAAGACCACTTAAGAGAGATCTCAGGGGGCTGATGGCACAACACATAGGCCTCTTTTCTAACCTAATTTCAGCAACAAGAAAGATCTAATCAAATCAAATACTGTGTCAATAGCCAGAGTGGTTTCACTGTTTATATATTAGTACTGTCTGGTTAAAGAAAACCAAATAATAATAATAATAATAATAATAATAATAATAATAATAACTCATCTTGAGCCCTGAATTCTAAGACCTGTATCTGTACAAAATGCTGTTTTTGTGTTTGAGGCACCTGCACATTTATGTGACCTTCCTATGATGCTGTTTGCTTCCCTGAAAAGCTATTCTCAAAGCAAGAGCATAACTTAGCATCAATGCTGCCACAGAAACCAAGAAATTCAGCATGAAGATGGAGACTTCAGTGAATGAGTAGGCTGGAAACAGGGCTATTCACTTGGGCTCCTCTTCCAACGCACTAGAGACCACCCAGTCCTTTGCCATCTCCTCACTCCTCCAGATCCTCCCCCACCAAACCATATGAGGAAGTTTTGCAGACTGTATTAAGGGCGTAAGCTTTTGGGTTTTCCCATCAGTTGAAGACTGACACATTTGTGAACAATAGAAACAGATGCTACAGAAACACGCGTCTCAGGTGGTGGTTGTCTAGCCTGCTCTGTGTACGCAGCCCCGCTTGGGAAGTTCGGGTGGCACTCTCTCACTACTGTCAAGATATGATGATGCGCCTACAAATACTTTATCACCCTTGTTTATTTGATTTCGGTTAGTAGTACAATTATCTTACATTCCCAGTTCCACAGTCACTGGGAAACAAATACAAAAACCCTATACGTGAGTTCCTCAAGGCCTTACACAAGACAGGCTTCAGAGAACACTGCTATGGATGCATCTGAATCATATGATTAACATGGCAATACAGAAGAGGCCTTTCAAGTAAACGAATCTTACCTTTTCCTCGCATTCATTAAAAATCATACAAAATATTACAATTTACCAGTCGCTGGATTTTGAGAAAAGAGGATTTATATGCCAGGAATCTCACCCCTTGCCTAGAAATAGCCAACCAAAACTCCATGGAAGTGGATTTTCAAAGAGAAGATAGATGATAGATAGATAGATAGATAGATAGATAGATAGATAGATAGGAATTCATTCTAGAATGTGCTTCATGACAGCATTAAGTCCTTTCTAGAAAAAAAGTTATTATTTAATGTCTATGAGCTACAAAAGCCATGGTAGATTATGAGAATACAATTTTTGGGACATACATCAAAATGCAAGTACCCACATAAATGTGAGTGCCTCAATGAAATGAAGATACAAACTATACATGTGCTTGCTCTTTCTTTTTGGTCATTGTCTGGCAGCTGGACAAACATAGAAACGAGCTCCATATATTGCCTATCTCTTGGAGTGCAGTGGCACAGACCCATAATCCTGACTTGGGAGGCAGAGTCAAGAAGATCTTGAGTTTGAGGACAGCCTGGACAATGTAGCAAAATCTCTGTCACAGAAAACAAAATGTCCCACTTGGATTCTGAAGTCCCTTTATCAAGAAGATGAAGAGGAAACCCCGTGGTCCTTGGATAGGTCAGTCCCTGGTGCCTGGGATGGCTATAGAAAGGTTGGCTTTGGAATTCCAGTGACCGTCGGAGGCTGCTCAGCTCATGAGCTCCAAACTGAAGACTTCAAAGAAGCTTGAGCAAGTGTCGGGATCACCCAGAGGGCTTACTAATAAATGGATTGCTGGCTCCCCTCCCAAGTTGATTCAAAGATCCACAATGCAAACTGAAGGTTGGCACTTCCACCAAGGACTCGGAAGGGGCTAATGCTGGCACTGCCAGTCCTGGGGAGTCACAGGTTGAAAACGACTGGTAGAAAACATGTCAAAATAGAGCTGGTAAGACTATGAGATCACATTTCATCTTACAGGTGAAGGAGGGCTCTAGGTTCAGAGAAAATGTCTTATTTGTGGTCATAAGCTAGTACTCAGTTTCTTTTCCTGAACACAAAATAAATGAAAGTCTCTAGGGCTTAAACCGATGGTTCATCTCATAGTTCTGTACCCTCAGAAGACACAGAGTAATGTCTGTCAGTCACAGATGGGCTAGCTGTGTGACATTGATCCCATAAGTTTATAGTGGAGCTAAAAAATTCCTGTCATTGATGCCTATCATACTCTAGCTAGTTGAGATGTCTTTAGGCCCACTGCTGCTATCCATAATATTCAGGGTACTGGCATACCATACAGATTCACAGCTGAGAAGCTGCAGGCTGTACCATACAGTCCACTGTGCAGCAGGCTAGACCATGCAATTTCGGTAAATACCTAAGGATGCTTCTCAGAAGGTTTGGCACCATTTGGTAACAGATGGCTGCATTTCTGGTGCACAGTGGGTTACTTTTCTCTATGAAGGAACACCAGCAGCAGAAGGAACAAGCTGTTGGCCCTCCTGCCCCAGCAGGATGGGAACCAGAGAGGCTGTGAGTTCAGGATGCATTTATATGCTCCCAGAGCCCCAACTTCTTCAGGAAAACAAAATAAGACAGTTTCCATTAAGAAGCAGAGGGTCGTGAACTAGTCAAATTCTTTTCCTGGCCCTAATCCTCAGTTTCTAGTCTTACGATTTCCCATTCCTCTTTGCTGTTTATTGTCTCTCCTCCCCAAATTCCAAGAATATTGTTTAGTCCCCTTCATATTGATCCTTTTTTAAAATAAACTCCCTAACTTTTAGGAACATGCTGGAAGGGAAATGGTAACAAAGAGGTTGGGTTCTTCTGGACTCTGAAACTTCTGGCTATCCATAACTGAATGGATGTCAACTTAACCTCACCCAAAAATCTGTGAACAGGTATCTATTTGTGGGGAAAAAAACACATAAGAAATTAGTTTCCATGGTAGCAATCTCCCTCAACAATGTTTTAAATATACTTTTTCCCCCTTTGGTTTGAAATGGGGTTTCTCTTCACGTCCCTGGCTATCCTGGAATTCGCTCTGTATACCAGGGTAGATTCAAACTCACAGAGATCCACCTGCCTCTGCCTCCCAAGTGCTGGGATTAAATATACTTTTTCTGTATATTGTAACCTGCTTGTCCATTCCATCCTTAAAGTTGCTTCTGTTTCACTATTATTAACAGTAAGTGCTAGCAGGGACCATGGCCATAGGCCAGTGCCTCTTGTGTTCACAATCTAGAAAACATCAACCTGGGATGCTATTCTTTGATACTTTTCATTTTTCTTTATAAAAAAAAATTATTCAGGAAAAAATACTGAAAACAAGACCAATTTATTAGATATGTGGTCTAGTGGTATTACCTAGCAACAAGATTCTTTCAGTTATGAAGACTTGATTTTTTTTTCTGTCTGCAAAAGAGCATCCCAGCTTGGGTTTCTATTGCTGTGATAAACATCATGACCAAAAGCAACTTGGGGAGGAAAAGGTTTATTTCGTCTTATGCTCCCAGGTAATAATCTAACACTTAGTGAAGTCAGAGCAGGAACTCAAGCAGGACAGGAACCTGTAGACAGGAACTGATGCAGAGGCTACCAAGGAATGCTGCTTCCTGGCTTGCTCTCATGACTTGCTCAGCCTGCTTTCTCATTCAATCCAGGACCACCTGCCCAGGGGTGGCACTGTACAGTAAGCTGGGCCCTCCCATACTGATCATTAATCAAAGCAATACCCAGTAGACCAATGCCTATAGACTAATAATACAGAGGCATTTTTTTCAATTAAGATTCCTTCTTCCAAAATATGTCTAGGTTTAAGTCAAGTTGACAAACACCAACCAGCACAGTGGGCATACCAACAAGTATTCCTTGAAACTGTTTGATAAGTTTTAGCCCAATGACCTGTACCAGTTCCAGTGTGTGAAGAATTATTACAGTTCAGAATTATTACAGATTCAGAAACTAGACAGGATGGCCCTGGTCTCAGGAATTTGTAGTCTGGTTAGCAGGGGGAGGAACCACCCCTCTGTTTCGAGATAAAAGCTGCAAAGCAACTGAACTGGGTAACAGAATCAAGCAAGGAGCTCAGGGTACCAAGGCTGCTGACCAGGACAGGCCCTTCTGTGGGATGAACTTTGAGCAGAGATGTGAAGATAAAAAGGAAACGTCAAGGCACCAGAGTGGGGGTGGGAACAGAAAAGAATGTTCCAGGCAGAAAAAGAAGCAAGCTCAGAGACTCAGAGGCATACAACAACAAAAATTAGGATGTTCAAAACCAGAAGGCTGCTGAATGTTGGCCTGAGTGTGGTGAGCCAGGGAAAGGAAAGACAATGCTATTTGCATTCTGAGAGGTGCTGGGAATGTATCCCGGTTTTAAGACACTGGATCACGTCGATGTAATATGATCTAAGTTTAAGATGGACCATGAAAGGCAAATGTGGACAGCGGGACTCAGGAGACCGTGCAGAGACCCAGGAGGACCGTGGCAGCCTGGCTTGGCCTCAGAAATTTGGGGAAGAACTTCAGTGCCAGAGACAGGGCTGGCAACGGCTTGTGAGAGTTTCCTGGGATAACAGGATGCGTGTGTGACATGTTTATATCCCCATAAAATAAACACAATAAAAAAGGAGCAGCAGAAATGATTGCAGCACTATAAGCTATGCCTTCAGATCTGAAGACATCTGCTTCCTCTCCGTTCTATGTTTCCGTTGTCCAAAGGTTTCTATCAGATTTTTCTTTCGGTTCGCCTTTACCGACCCACTTAGAGAAGACTTCCCTTTTCCTTTATGACAGTCTCACGTCTTTGTTTTGGACCTTTGTCATTTTGGGTTGTACAGTGTCTGAGTACCCACTTTTGGTGGCAGGAGGAGAGTTCCAGAAAAGGTAGAAGATACCCAGGTATCTTCCTATGGTAGAAGCCCAAGACTAGCACACTGTTGCTCAACCAGAGAAAGTTTTATTTTGTTTTGTTAGAAAGAGGGTCTCATTGTGTAGCCACGGCTGGCCTAGAATTCATGTTGACAAGGATGGGCTTGGGCTCACAGAGATCTGCCTGCATCTGTCTCCCAAGTGCTTGGAGTAACAGCATGTGCCACCAGGTCTGGGCAACCAGCACTAGAAGTAAATAGCACTGACCGTGAGACAGGTGCTAAATGTCATAAAAATAATGACTCATTCTGTTGAATTATTCATAATACCATCCACCTAGTGTACTTGCTAGTCCCACTTAATGGATGAGGAAATTAGATTAATTCAAGGATGCACACAGCTCATCAGTGAAAGAACCTAGATGTTAAACCCAGCCAGGCTGACTCCAAAAACATGTCCTAATCATCAAGCCTACCCCTGGCACTCTAGTGGTTAGGTCCAATCAGATGGCCTGTAGTTTTGAAAGTGATGCAAGGACGCAGCAATGGTCACAGGTGATGTGCAGAGCTGCTAGGGAGGGTAAATGTCCAGTGTGTCACCAGCAAAAGCTGCAGGTCTTGTGTAGCGTCACCAGGCTGTTAGTGGCAGGCTAGGCTGATGCCAGGGCTCACTGTGTCAAGCCTTGCTTGGAGCCTGTCATTTTGCTGAGACTGCTGTCCAGTTTTCATCAACTCCCAGATTTTGGCTGTCCTCTTAATGTATTATTCTCTGATGAAATGATTTGCAGCTAAGAACCCTGGTCAGCACAGTGAGTTTACACACCAGCATGCAGCCAGCCACTATGGTAGAAGCCCAAGTGAGATGAGAGTAAGGGCCCCAGCAGAGGTCTTTGCGTCTTCTTCTGCCCTCAGAGTCCTCAGATTCCCACAGCACACTTCTCTCCTCTGACAGTGTGCACCGTCAAGGCTACCTGACTCATAGGAAGTCCTGCCTCAGAGCACCCACACTGATGACAGCCATGTCTGGAGTGAATACCCCTTGCCAGAACTAAGGGTTCCAGAGGGCACCCAGTGCCTTCAGCTCCCACAAAGGAAGGAAGCCAACCCAGAGGACTCTGCCACTCAGGAAAGATGGTATTGGCTGAGAAAGGTCATCTACACCAACCATCCTGGCCAGTGCCTTTTGCCAATCTTCATTTTTCAAATCTGGGTTTAATTCTGAGAAGCTGAATTCCAGTCTCACCTCCAGAGCACAGTATCTTTGCTACAGTGGCTCCTGGAATCCCTTTTTTCCTTCTTGCCCACCCCCCTGCATGTCACAGAGGGGAATTCTTATAACAGTTTTTCCTTTGTGATTCAGGAGGTATCAGTACAGATAAAGCAAACTGTTGGATAGATTAGGAAGCATCTTTTTAAAACTGGGGTGTGTCTGTCTGTCTGTCGTACACCATGGTGCACACAAGGATATTGGAAGATAACAGCAGCTATTGACCCTCACCCTGACCCTTGTTTGAGGCAGAGTCTTTTGGTCACTGCTGCATGTGCCAGGCTGTTTGGCTTCGAAGCTTTTACAGCTTCTCCTGTCTCTGCCATCCTACAGGAGAGCTGGGATTACAGCACATGCACTGACATGCCTGCCTTTACATGGGTCTGGGGATTCAGACTCAGGGCCTCATGCTTGCACACCTCATACATACACAGCTTCTCCCACTGAGCCTTCTCCCCAGCCAGGACAGTATATTTTAAGGTAAGGAGGTTGAGAGTAAGAGACTTTTTTGTTGCTTTCTGCCAAACTCCACTGGTAGTCCTTCCTATTTTGTATCTGCTCACAGGTTAAGACTCATGAAAGCCTCAAAAATTTTATCTCCTATGGCGTGGCTTAAAAATGTTTACTCTTCAGGACTTTGGTATTGAAATTGATAGACTAATGGACATGATTGTTTTGTCTCAAATCTTTGAGCACCTAACAGTAAGGTGAGGTTTTCCACTAGCAGTGATCAAGGTCCTTTCGGACATGACTAGTGGCTAATAGAACGGATACAAGTTATTCCTAGAACATCTTGTTATGCCAGGAAGAACATAATCAAGAAAATCACGGCAGCATGTTGCAATGCCGCAGGGCCGGCTCGGAAGGGACCTCGGTACACAAATCTTGTACACCTTGAGCCTACACTATAATAAATAAATGAACAAAGACAGAAGTAAGTAAAAAGAAGCAACAGGAAGGCTTTTTAGCAGCACGCCAAGTGTCTACCAGTGAGCACAGAGAGACACCTGGAGATGGAAGATAATCTTGAAGCCCTCATATCATATAATTGATCAGCCAGGAATAAAAAAAAATGACTAGTAAACTGAGGATATTTTGGTAATTTGGCATGTAGCTTAGGGATAGAGAACTTGTCTAACATGTGGAAGGCCTGGAAAAAATTGTTACTGAGAAGGACATTTTGAGAAGGAACAGTGTGATTCAAGGGGTAAGAAAGCAGCCTCTTGACCAGGTAATCAGAGATAAAGTCATCAGTGAGAAGCAAATGGCCTCCAGGTACCTCAGATGTAAGTCCCTCCGAAAGTAGCAACACCTCTTGGTGTTCCAGCCGAGAATGGCTAGCCAGACTATCGTCCTGAGAGAATCAGACAAAGCCTAAATGAGGGATGCTTGGTTTGAAGAGGCGTGAGAGAGATGTGTTCCTGGAAAATTCAATATCGTGAGAGCCTATAAAATGTTCTCGTTAAAGAGACAAAAAGACATGAGAATCAAATGTGATATCTAAGCTGACATCCAGCCCTGGGTTCGGGATGAGGCAATGCCACTTGGGACATTCCTGGGCTGACTGACAAATCTAGGACACAAGAAATAGACTACACACAAATATCCTGCCATGGTTAAACAAATGAAAGGTGCCTGTGGAAGATCTTGTCCTGTTTTAGGAAAAATACATGGATGTGGTTAGAGGTAAAGGCTACAGTGCATATAACACACTCTCAAAAAAATTTCCAAAACGTGGAGAAAATAAACGAATAAGAACAAAAAGAGGTACAAGTTACATAGCAAGTGAATTAGGAAAAAAATATACCTGAATAGTACATGAATTTAGTGTGTGTGTGGTGTGTATACATATGTTGGTGCAGTGGCACTCACATGCAGATGCCAGAGGAATGTCAAATATCTCCCCCAGCATTCTCCACTTTATTTTTGAGGCAGGGTCTCCCAGTGATCCTGACCCACTGTTTTGGCTAGGCTGTCAGGCCAGTGAGCTCTCAGGATCCTCCTGTCTTTGCCCCCCAACACTGAGGTTCTCCGTGCATGCAGCCATGCCTATCTTTTATGTGGGGACTGGGGGTTTGAACTCGGAACTTCTTGCTTACACAGTAAGTGTTCTTACCCACTAATGCATCTCCGTAGGCCCCTTAAATTCTTATTCTTGTGTTTTTTCATACATTTAAAGATGTTTTCATATAAAAAGTTAAAATAAATGATTTGGGGGAGGACAATAACTACAAAGGGACATGGAAAACTTTTAGGGATGGGGAGAATGTTCTAGATCATGCTTATGCCTGTGTTTATACAATTCTCATGCTTACCATCTGTACACAGAACTGGTAGCTTTCACGGCATGTAAAATACCTCAAAAGAGTTTGCTTGGAAAGTACAATGGGAAAAGTCAAAGGGCTGTCTGGACAGACAGACAGAAAGAAGAGAGGTGCCTGCCCTTGCCCCTTAAGAAGTCTCCAGGGACGGCTGCATTATGGACGGAAGCAGGTCATCTATCTGGTGGGCGGGGCTCGTTTATTGCAGGTACACAGACAGCCACAATCTTCTGAAGCATACTTTGGCCAAAAACTATTAATCATCTTTGTATTAACACCTATTTTATAGTGAGCACAATAATCTGATGCAGACTTAAAGCACAAAAGCTCAATAAAATCCTGTCCAAAGGGTCCTACATATCATCATCCCAGATCCTGAGAATACCATCCACTGTCCTCACCAATCTCCCTCGATAGCCAGAGAGTTTGTGCTGCTCTCGCCCTGGCATGTGGACCATCCGAGCCCTAGCTTGTGAACAGTCTGTCAGCACCATTCTACAGCCCATGAATCATAAAGCCCCTCCCAAGTGACCCCTACTCTTTCCCACTCTGCCTGGGCTGCCATCTCCAAGTTGCGATTACGCTTTTGTGACAGTCTTTCCATCCAGTTCCTTGAGAAAGGGTTCCTTGCACTGAGTGCCAGGCCTGGCACTCTGGAGAAATCTGTCAGACTAGATTAAGATTAGGAAATGGGGAGTGTTTGCCGCTTTGTTTCTTTTCTTTTTCAGGGAGCTCTATCGCCTTCCACAGAGGAAGCACCACGAAGCGTCTCTAGTGCTCTCCTACCCAGAAACGCCACAGTTAGTTTTAAGGGGAGATTTTGTTTTATTTGATCCAATAAAGCTTGTTTGGACCCAGACTTTCTGTTATTTAGTGTAATTAGGAAACACTATGGGATGTCTTTCTGTACGCTGTGAGTATGTGTTGCTCTGATTGGTTGATAAAATAAAATGCTAATTTGTCAGTAGCCAGGCAAGAAGTATAGGCAGGGCAAGCAGACAATGAGAATTCTGGGAAGAGGAAGGGCTGAGTTAGGAGTCTCCAGCCAGACATAGAGGAAGCAAGATGACAAGGCAGAACTGAAAAAAGGTACCAAGCCACGTGGCTAAACATAGATAAGAATTATGGGTTGATTTAAGTATAAGAACCAGTCAGTATTAAGCCTGAGCTAAGGGCCAGGCAGTTATAATTAATAAAAGCTTCTGAGTGATTATTTTATAAGCAGGCCACAGGACTGCAGGGGCCTGTCAGGACTCGAGAAACTTCCAGCTACAAGAAAAAAATGACCAAAATCAATTTACAGTCTAGGAAACCCTGTGAGAAGTGAAAAGCGCCAGGTGGTGGTGGCACACGTCTTTAATCCCAGCACTCGGGAGGCAGAGCCAGGCGAATTTCTGTGAGTTCGAGTCCAGCCTGGTTTACAAAGTGAGATCCAGGACAGGTTCCAAAGTTACACAGAGAAACCCTGTCTCGAAAAAACCAAAACTAAAACAAAACAAGACAAAAAAAACAAAAAAACCAAAAAAAAAAAAAGAAAAGAAAAGAAAAGAAATGAAAAGCCAAATATCCCTGTTAAAATACTACTTGGAAATTTTAAACGAACCACTATGCAGCCAGTGACTGGTCAGCTAATGGGAAATGACACCTCCCTGATGCTTGAAAAAATACCAAAAGCTGGATCAACAAGGGCTCACTGCACACAGTGTGCCAGCAGAGATGAAAGAATCACACTCACAGGCAAGCAATGGCAGAGCCAGGGTTTGGAACCAGCAGTCTAGACTACATTTCAACTCCTACAGTGTTGTTAGGGCAGGGTAGACAGACATGGAGACTTCAGGGAACACGGGAGAGAAAGAAGCTTTTCACCCTGTGGCCTAGCTTGTATTTCTACTGGCCAAGATTCAAGGCCATCAACATAACTGATAACATCAGAATTTCCTACAGAGACAGTGCTGGCCTTCCTAATGACATCTCAGACAAGGATGTTAAAATAACAACAGGCCATGCTTACTTAGGGCTGGGGCCAGCATGTTCAAGCCCAGCCAGGCCTTGCATTTTAACTGTATCAGGACTCCTTTCTCGTCCCTAAATCCAAACAGTGAACCTTATAAAACCATCCTCATTAACAAAAAGAATTTTTTCTTTATTTGTGAATGTAATTTAATTTTAAGACAGAGTCTCTGCAGCCTATTCTAGCATCTAACTTACTACAGAGTTTCGAATATTGATTCTTCCGCCTCCACCGCCACATGGGACTATAGGTGTAAGCCACAGGTCCCCCAGCTAGGAAATCCTTTAAGATAAGAGAAATAAACCAACTCATATTTTTCTCCTTCTTTTTTAAACTTTGCTTAAACCTTGTTATAAATCACCCATGTTTGGGTTGTACAGTGTCCTTTTTTTTTTTTTTTTTTTGAGACTTGTGGTGGTAGTTACTGTTATTGTCAATTTGACAGGATCTGGGATATCTTTGAGGAATTATTTAGATTAGGTTAGTCTCTGGACATGCCTATGAGGAGTTGCATAGAACAACTGATGTGGGAGACCCACCCTAAGGAGGGTGGTACCACTCTCTGGGCTGGGGTCTTGGACTGCATATGAAGAATGAAGCTGACTGAATACAAGTGGTCATCACTGGGCTTCATGACTGTGGATGCAATGTGACCGGCTGCCTCATGCTCCTGTCACCAGAACCTGCCCATCACAATGGAACTGTGAGCCAAACAAACCCTTCCTTCCTGAAGTCGCTGTTGTCAGGGTGTTTTATCACAGTAGTAAGAAGTGACTGTGACCTCTTCTTCCTTCCGAACTTCAATCTGAAGCACGTATTATCCCATGTTTCTACTTATAAACCCGTTAACGTAGCTTCACGCTGACTTGTCCCAAAGTGTTTTTCTGTGCTGTAGGCAAGGATAGCTTTACCTGAGTGAAGAGGACTAAGAAGAGAATTCACAGGCAATGGCAGCTGAGGTAGGATGTGTCTTCTCGCCACTGTTGACGTTATGGGCTGAATAATACCCTCCTGTCAACATGTATCTGTTGAAGTCTCAACCACCAATACTTTAGAGAATAACTGTTTTTGGAAATAAGGTCTTTAAAGAGATGATTAATATAAAACAAGGCCTTTAAAGCCCAATCTAAGGGGACTAAACTCCCTGTGGGAGGATAAGAAAACATCAGGAATGAACACACAAGGCTAAAAGGCCACAGGAGGACACGGCAAGGTCCTGTCTACAAGCCAAAGTGAAAAGCATCAAGATTAAACAAACCTCAGTCTGTGGACTCCAGCTTCCAGCCTCAGAGAAAATCAATTCCCATTGCCTAAGCCTCCCAACCTGTAGTATTTTATCATGGTGGCTCTGCCAGAAGAATATAATCGATTTAAGTTAAGTACCACTTCCCCTTCCTTCCATAAAGTTCTAAGATGAAGTCTATGTCCAAGTTTAGCAGTCAGGGTGACTGGAAAAACTCAACTCAATTACTAAGCAACACTTCACCAAGCACTAAAATCAAAGGAAGACAGTTACTTCATTTAATTGCCATTGTCTGGAAATGAAGTTTTCTACACAATACTACCTATCAATGGGGTGTTTGATTATTTGTTTTATTTTTTTCACAGAAATTTATTGCCATGCAATTCATGTTCATTCTATAAAGATTAGAAAATATAGAACAGAAAAATCCCTCCCTCGTTGTTTGAGCTAGTTTTATGTAATTTTATGTCAACTTGATACAAGCTATAGTCACCTGAGAGGAGGGAGCTTCAACTGAGAAAATGCTTCCATAAGATCAGGCTGCAGGCAAGCTTGAAGAACATTTTCTTAATTAGTGATTGATAGGGAAGGGCCAAGCCCTTTACAGGTGGTGCCACCACTGAGCTGGTGGTTCTGGGTTCTATAAGAAAGCAGGCTGAGCAAGCCATGACGAGCAAGCCAGTAAGCAGCAGCCTTCCATGGCCTCTGCATAGCTCCTGCCTCCAGGTTCCTGTCCTTTTTGGGTTTCTGTCCTGACTTCCTTCAATGATGAACTGTGATGTGGAAGTGTAAGCCCAAAAAATCCTTTCCTTCCCAAGTTGCTTCGGTCATGGTGTTTCACCAGAGCAACAGTAACCCTAAAACACAATCATTTAGGCAGAGAGCCATTGTCTTGGGATCTGCCTTCCATGTATGTGCCCACATGAAGGGTCCATGTTCTGTTTGGGTGAAATGGAGTGACCATGTCATGCCTATAGACCTTCTCATCTCCATGTGGTGCTGGAGTAGAAAAAAATCTCCCGGTCAAGAGAATAGACTTTTCAGCCTGAATGGAGACCTAACATTCCAATTGGGCTGGGTAGTTCTCTTGGCCCAGGGACTACCCCCTAAGAAAGCAGGTTCACCTTAAACTGTACTAAAGAGATAGGTGGGGTAATTAGTCCTTTGATGAGATACCATACTTTTTCTTCCCAGAATCCCTATGTAGCTTGTAAATCAGTTCACTTTTTGATTACTCAGAAGAGCATAACTGTGGTGGTATTGTGTTCCCCCAAAATATTGTGCACCCTAATAAACTTATCTGGGGTCAGAGGACAGAACAGCCACTAGATAGACATAGAGGCCAGAAAATGGTGGCACACAGGCCTTTAATCCTATCACTTGAGAGGCAGAGATCCATCTGGATCTCTGTGAGTTTAAGGTCACACTGGAAACAGCCAAGCATGGTGACTCACGCCTTTAATCCCAGGAAGTGATGGCAGAAAGCAGAAAGGTATATAAGGCGTGAAAACCGGGAACCAGAAGCATTTGGCTGGTTAAGGTATTAGGCTTCTAGCAGCAGTTCAGCTGAGATTCATTTGGATAAGGACTCAGAGGCTTCCAGTCTGAGGAAACAGGATCAGCTGAGGAACTGGCAAGGTGAGGTAGCTGTGGCTTGTTCTGTCTCTCTGATCTTCTAGTGTTCACCCCAATAACTGGCCTCAGGTTTGTTTTTATTAATAAGACCTCTAAGATTCGTGCTACACATAACTTTTCTTTTATTTCTCATTTTGAAGCATGCTTTCCTCAACTATGAGAGCTTCTTTTCTCAATAGTGTGGGCTTCTTTATTGTCTCCAGAGGAGCAGTTCTCAACCTGTGGGTCACAACTCCTCTGGGGGTCTAATAGCCCTTTCACAAGGGTCGCTTAAGACCATTGGAAAACACAGATATTTACATGATGATTCATTACAGCAGCAAAATGACAGCTATGAAGTAGCAACAAAAATAATTTATGATTGGGGCGGGGGGTTTACCACAACATGAGGAACTGTATTCAAGGGTCGCCGCATTAGGAGGGTTGAGAACCACTGCTCCAAGGCCTCCCCTCCCTCCATGTGGCGGCTTGTCTGACATGGGCTGACCTCCATCTCAACTGAATTAGAACTGTCTGTTTCTCCTTCCTTCCTCCATTCTCCTCCTCCAGGCAGCTGCTGAGGTTTACAATTTGTCTGCCCTGGGTTTCCCACCCCTCCACTCCTCTCCTTCCTCCCCCTCCTTTCCTTCCCCTCCCTCCTCCTCTCCTTCTTTAATAAAATCATCCTTGAACTTGTTTGAGGCCTTTTTTCCCCCTGTGACAGGGGTGTGTGTGTGTGTGTGTGTGTGTGTGTGTGTGTGTGTGTGTGTGTGTGTAGCCCTGGCTGTCCTGGAACTCTCTCTGTAGACCACGCTGGCCTTGAATTCAGAGATCTGCCTGACTATGCCTCCCAAGTGCTGGGATTAAAGGCATGTGCCACCACCACCTGCTTTGAGTCCATTCTTAAAGAGGGGAACCCCGATTTCCCCTGGATCAGTGGTGTCCAGCCAGATGCTCAGCATGTGCCCAATCAGAAATGGGCACTCTGGGACTCAGGCTACAGGTAGTAGCCAGCTGCTGAGTGCTGCTCTGCCCTTGCAGATATGGTTATCTCCCAGGACACTTTCTTGCAGTAATTGCAAGGAAGTCCCAGGAATGCTTATGCAGTCTGCCTACCTGTCCTTTGCCGGCCCTGGAATGCTGCAACTGTCCCATGGCCCTAGGCTTCAGTATCGGCTCTCACCAAGCATGAGGCTGGCCTGTGGGCTGCTCTCCAAAGTAGGAACCTGAAGGGAGGCCCTCTGTTCCCCAGGAGGAGCATCATGAGAAGGTGGCCACAGGCCATTATCAGACTGTAGTCACCTGAAGATAAGTCACAGAAACCTTGGCACACAGAAGAACATGCCAATGGGAAGGAAGCCCTGTAAGCTACCCCAGGCTGTGCTAGGCTGTGGCTGCATTGACAAGCTTTTGCACCAACTCTCACTCCACAGGAAACTTCTTCTCTAGGTGAGAGCATTTCTACTCAGTAAGGTAGCCCTGGTGTCTCACTTGACATCCAAGGTGGCCTCTGATAAAGGGGACTTGGGATCTGTGTCCAGTCCTCTGTATTCACAACTACCCACTTTCAGCCACCAAGTACCCTAAGATCCATACTGTGTCTGTTGACCTCATCTTCTCAGGTCACTGCTTCTGCCACTGCCACCAGCATCCTCTCCATGAGTGGCCTGGGAGGATGTGCCTGAACATGTGGCTTACCCTGTAGGAGGCTGAGGACCACCCTGGGTGCTGAATAGTCACATGTGCACCTCCTGGATGTAGGGTGGAGTATGGGTCAGTGTGAGCAGTGGGGCCTGGGAGTACTATATTCACATTTCACATCCTGAGAACAAGGTCTATCAATACAGCTAGTATTTAACATGGCTCTGTACTGCCATTCCACTGGGAAGCTATGGGGCGAGACCTGTTCTGTCTCCAGACAGGACCATTTTGCAGGATCATAGGAGTGAGTGTATGGCCATAAACAGCCTGAGCTTAGAGCAAGCCAGAGCCACAAGACCGTGCACCCTAGCTGAAGGCAGGTGGTGTAAGAAGCAGGGAGCTAAAGGAAACACAGCAAGCTCCTCGGTACCCTGGTGACTCAGGGCAGCAGAGTGGGCCCCCATCTGGGGACAATCCTCACAAGGCTGCTGAAGAGACAACAGTGATGATGGTGGCCTGTGAAAGAGCTTGGTCAGACCTAGGTGTCTTGCTGGGACCAGGATCCCAAACAGAGGTAGGAAGGAGTGTTGAGGTCTCAAGGGTAGAGCCCCTTGTCAGCACCCACGTTTTACTCTGAGGATCCCGACATCAGCAAACCACCCCAACTCTACCCAGCTCAGGGTCCAAGCTGAGGGGCACAGACTCATCCTGCCAGGAAGGAGTAAAGCCAATAGTGCTTCTGATTGAGAAGTGAAGTCACAAAACGGGGTCAGGCCACAGAGGCCACAGTCTATAAAGCACTTAATTTGTTCCTACTAGTGACTCCTCTTCCCCTAGGTTTACAGCCTCAAGACCAGCAAAAGTGGCACCCAGCCTCAGGATGGGATTCAAGGCTGCTGGCATCTCTACCCACAAGGACATCCCCGGAAGCTCACAGCACACACTGCCCTGCTCAGAGCTGGTGGCTGCTTTCCAGCAGTAGCTTATGGGCCAGCATGGAGCAAGCTTTCTCAAGGAGCTGCTGCTGCTGCTCTCTCTGGGCTGAGTTCATTGAGCTCCACTGACCTGGGCTTATGGGTCACCCTGTCTGCAGGCACAGCTCTCACAGAAGTTTTGATTTCTCCTTAGGCAAAATGGCCTTTGGCTCTGCATCTGTCTTGAAGAATGCCACACTCCTTTGGTCTAGCTCCAGCCTCTGCATCAAGGCACTGGGAGGTTTCATCTGTGCTCTGGCAAGGGTGTCAGTATGGAGGAATATCCATTCCTTTCCCATTCCAGCCACAGAGGCCTGTAGAATGGTGAGCTCGCAGGCACATGACTCAGAGGCACACAAGTCCAAGGTCCACCTCCCCACTGGTGTACAGGACACACATTGCCATCACTTCTCCAGCAGTATTTTGCCCAATTAGAAGGACTTCCTTTCTACTAAATTCAGCTGTATCCTTTATTTTCTTCATCTCCTCCTGCTGAGAAGTGTTTAACCAACGTCTTGTAACCACCAGCTATAACCAGACAACTTGTGCCCCTCAGTACTGGATAGTGACCTAGACTTTTACTAAGCATAGTCAGGACTCTGCTACCCTACAGCACACTTCAGAAACACCCTCACCCTGGCTGCAGACACAGTCATCATTGTGATAGCCCACGGCTTCTGGGAACACACTCCACACAAGATCTCAAAGTCCTGTTTATGAAGTGGGGCTTTAATATCTGAGAGACGTGATCAGTGAATGATCTAGTCCAGCCACTCTAGTAACTAGTGAAGTTTCCACTCTGATTTCAGACAAAATGGCACATATCCTTCCCTGATTGCTGAGTCTTTTAGTCACAGGGCTATCTATGCCTTAACCCTCTTAAGATAGAAAGTACTTGGGTTTTTAAGCCCATCAAAGCTCTGGTAGCTCCATGGGATTTGGAACTATACCTTGAATGGGAAAATTGTCACCATAATGATTGATAGTCCCATCTGGGAGAAGGGAGCACAGAGTATTTCAAGGGGTCAGGAGAAGTGGAACAAGGGCTAGAACAGCCTGAGGCTTTGTTACCTGGATTAAATGTGACCTTTAAGGCAAACGATGTGCCCTTGGGCATTCCTTCTCTACTTTGTGTGTCTAAGTGTGTCAAATATGCCCATTAGCAATACGTTATGGCTCAGCTTACTGCATAATTAGCCTTACAAGGAGCCAGCATATGCCCAGCTCTTGGTATAGGCCTAACAGTACTTCACACATTGACACAAATCTAAATATTTCAAAATGAACTAGAGTTTAGTCTACCCTTGACAAGGAAAAGTATGCATCTTAAGTTGAAGGAAGGCGTAATTAATTAACTTAGTATCAAACTACAAACTGTGACAGTACTCACTTGACAAACCAAGCTTGATGACAGCCTGCAGAGTTCAGCTGGAGTTCCTGGGCCAGCCCAGTTCTGGTAAGCAGCCCTGGCTCTGGGGGTGTACAGAGGCCCTTCCTTCCCACCCACACCCCATAATCTGCCCCCCTTAGGAACCTCTTAGGGATACCCATGGACCCGAGGCCACAGTCCCAAGCTCCTTCCCAGCCTGAGCAAACAGCCTCCCTTTGGGCATTCCTCCTGAATCAGGTCTCTCTTCCTCACTGGCTAAGACCCCAACAGTAAGCTAGGGGTCCTTTAGGCAGGGAATTTCCTCTGGCCTTAGAGGAGAGGCATCTGGGTGGTCAGCCTTTTGGACTTGCAGGTCCGAGGAAAACCAGGGGAGGCCCTTTAAACCCAGGAGTAGGTTACATAGCAGACAGTTGGCTCCTTTGCCCGGGTCTGAAGGCAGAGCAGACTGAAAGGCCTCTCCAGGTCGAATCGGTCTTTCTTTCGTAGGTCATGAAATGTGACTGCTCAAAGATAATTAAACACACAGTAAGAGAGGGCTTGCTCCTGAAAGGATGGAGGGAACAAGTTGAAATACTTGTAGCTATTTAGGGAGGAACTGGTAAAAGAAAAAAAGGTCAGTATTCACCAGTGGATGGACTGAAGGACATTCTGTAGATCAGAAGAAATTGATCCTTGCCTTGGGGGAATGAATCGCACCTTAAACTCTTTTCTTTTTGTTTTTGAAACACTTTTGCAGAGACCTTCTAAAAGTCTGCTGAGGCACTAATAGAGGTAGCTGGGCCAGCTAAGTAGAACCAAGGTGGGCCAAGAGGTCACAGAAGGTATTGGTAGTAGGTATTAGCAGTAGGGGCTTCACTTGCATGGCTCACCCCTTATCAGCTTTCTCTTTTCTCGTTTGTCTGTTTCTAGACTTTCCTTTGTCAGTTCTTACTGTGAGGACAGAGCCTTCCCATATAACCTTAGCTGGGGGTAAAAAGTAGGCTGCGTACGGCACCTGCGGTCAGAATCCATGGAGAACAGAGCCTAAACTGTGGGCCAGGCAGCCCCGCAACGCCCGCCAACATCCAGATTGGGGTTCTGCAGCAACCGAGGTTGCTGGGAGCCCAAGGGCGGAGGGGTCAGTTCCCGGGGAAAACAGACAAGAGCCCAAGAGCTGAGCCTGGCCCTGCTCTGAGATACTGGGAGTCGGGGGTCGAACGTCACCCAGCCCCAGGTGAAAAAGACCCGCGCCTAAGCCTGGAGGCCGCAGCAAACGACATCACGCCACGGGGGGTTTGCACTGAGGAACGAGAAGGAGCCCGGACGCCAACATCGGAACTGCCCGCCGGATAAACGCAGCCACTCACCCAGCAACAGCAGCTTGAGCTCACGGCGCGCGTCCTTCTTGTCGCGGCGAAGCTGCCGTTCGATCTCCGCGCTGATGCGCTGCGACTCTTTCTCCTCCGGAGACAGACAGCAGCAGCCGGCCATGGTTTGCCACTCCGACGGGGCGACAGGCACCCCACGCTCACCGCCCGGCCGCGCGGATGATCCGCGCCAGGCGCAGGGTTTGGAGAGAAAACACCTGAACCGACTATGGTTTGGAGTAAGAGGCTCGGAGCTCCTGGGCTTAACCTTCCTCGAAGGCAGTTCCGCCCGAGGGCTCGTGTGGTCCCGGATCAGGCACCCAGCCGCTCACTCTTGTGGGAAAGAAGAGCAAGCTGGGCTGTGTGAGCGGCGCTGTCTCCAGAAGATGCGCGCCCCCGGGCACTGTAGCTGGGCAGCCAGGTAGGCAACGCAGTCCGCGAATCAAAAGTTGGGGTGTCGGTGCCGCTGGGAGAGTAGTCTCTCCGAGTCTAGGGGTGTCGCAAGCTAGCAGCAGACGTGGCGTGGCTTGCAGACAACGGACCAGCGAGCCTCTGCCTGCAAAGTTCTGAAAACCTCTGCAGTTACTGTAGACTCTCTCCGAATGGAAGGTTCCTCCAGCACTGACGCTCTAAGAGGCAGGAGGAGGCGGGGCGTCTCGAACCTACAGTCCTGGAGTCTGCGGGAGTTGCCGCTAGGCCTACCCAAATCCTGATGGTGCCTGGGGCAAAGGAGAACGACGGACCTGCGAAGAGGCTAGGGTGCGGAGCAGCCTCACACCTGCCTCCTTGGCCGTGGCGCCCCTAGTGCAGGCAGGGCCACTTGCCAAGCTTGCTGTAACCAGCAGGCGCCGGCTGCCAGACCCTTCCCGCTGCCAGATCCGGGTTCCGACAGGTGAGGGAGTTTCGCCAACTCCCAGCCTCAGTGCCAGGGGTGGAGGCGCACTAGCGGACCGAGCCAGGCGTCTGCAGCCAGGACACACACTGCGTGCTAGCAGCTAGGCTCTGGCCTACCCCTCCCATCAGAGGCTGAGCCTTGCCCACCAGCCTCTCCACTGCTCACACTTGAGGTTCCTAGACTGGCTCCCTCCGCTTCCCGGATGCCCCAGCCCAGCCTGGGCTTGGAACAAGCCCTGGGTCAGCTCGAAGCTTGCCTGTCTAGTGCAGACCAGCCAGATGGCTCTGCTAGGAACAGCAGCCGCCTCTGGGATCCGGTAAAAGAGCAGAGGGCTAGTTAACGCCTCCCAGCCGGTCCTACTTCCCGGCGCCGGATGGGGGGCCGGGGACTGGAGGGTGAGGGTGGAAAAACGTCTGGCTGCTTTGCATTTGGTGATGGAAAAGACTCCTGCTTTGTAGAAAGAGTTGGCACCTTCTCGACACACCTGGCGGTTCCGTACTCAGCCCTGAAACCAGACTGCCGCCTTAGGACAGCTCCTGGAACGCCCTGTGTAAAATCTAAACGCACCCTCGACAACTCAAATGGAAAGACGCAAAGCAAGTTGCACTCGCTGTTTTAATATGTGCAGATTTTAAGGTGCAAAGCGAGAGCAGAACAAGGGATCTTGCGGACCACAGCAAAGAATCTTCTTTCCCTTCTATTCAAGTCGGCGTACGACGTGTGCACGCTTACGGAATCCGACGCCAGTGCTTCCTCCATAAAGAGCAATTGAAGCAGGAGTGGGCAGTGTGGTCGTTATATAAGAACTTGGCAGCTAATGCTATCTGCCTGCAAAGTCTTGTTTACTTTACAGTTTAAGAAGTGTGGACTAATCAGGCTTTAAAATACCCTAGGATTTTCGTTTCCTCCCGGGCATAAATTGACGGCAACAGTGACCCCTGTAGGAAAATGTCTGGATTTTCCCTCAGCTATCTGTCACCCATTTTTCCTCTAGCTCCTACAGACTGTTTTACACCGAGAACTCCACCACCTAACTCCTCAAACTAAAGCCTCGATCACAGTTTCTAGTCCTTCATAGATACTGAGACCAGAGCACACCTAAATTCCAAGTTAATTGGAATAACTCAAGTTACTAGCCTTCAAAAAACAGACCATAGCAGACCATCCCTGGTGAACTTGGTGCCAAAAGTCCTCAGTCTTCCCATCCGCTTTGATCAAAGCTATAATCCTCCCATAGAATGTGGCCCCTGAGAAGCCCTACAGCTTTGGCAAAGGTTTGTAGCTTCAGATAACAATAAAAACTCAATGACGAAAATGTCAACTAGACCAAATTAACCATGTCTTATCCACATAGGAAATATTATGTAGGCACTAAGATAATCTGTGAGTAACATTATGTCAAAATAACAAACACCCTGTGATGTTTTGGTGAATGACAGACTGCATGTGTCATGATGGTCGCACCATCTCCCTCAGGGCTGGGGATGCAGCTCAGTGGTAAAGCACTGGCCTCCTGTATATTTAACATCCAGCACAGAAAAGAAAAATCACATCACCAGAAGATAGTATAACTGTCCTAGCTTGTATAAGAACACTCCACAACATCCATGTACTAATGAAACTGATTAGCCACGTAGTCCTTAAACTGTATTCCTATCTATCATTCATGCCATACGACCTTAAAATAACAAACTGAGGAGAATCCTCAAAATACATTCAGCAGAAAAGACAAGGCACAAATATGTAAGCAGTAAAATATAAGTGGTATGGTGAGAATATATACCTGCAATTTTAAGAGCCTAAAGTACATATAGCAGAAAGGTTAGTTGCTCTGAGCCGAAACTGGCTGCCTGATTATCTAACACAAGAAACTCTAACTATCTGATAGGGTGACTTGTGGCCCTTCCCACCATATTTAGATTGCACTTTCCTTAACTGTAAACAGAGCAAGGGACTAGAATCCATCCAAAGGACTCACCCAGTTCTAACATTCAATTGTTTCTTTGATGAGAAAAAAAAAAAACAAAAACATTAAGGGGCTGGAGAGCTGACTCAGCAGTTAAGAGCATTGGCTGCCCTCCTAGAGGACCCAGGTTTAATTCCCAGCACCCATATGGAGGCTCACAACCATCTGTAACTCCAGTTCCAGGGAATCCAACACCCTCTTCTCTCTTCTGCATGTGCTACACAAATGTGGTGCACAGACATACGTGTAGGCAAAACAATCATACATATAAAATTAAAAATTAAAAACTAATTTTAAAAAGGTAGTAAAGTAAATGTAAACTTTAAGTTATTATTGAGCATCATAAGCTCCCGAGAACTATACAATGGGACAACACAAGCCAATTAGTTTCCTATTTCTGTACTTGTTTCTCTTTTCCTCATCATCTGTAAGATCTAGGGCATAAGATCAGAATAATTTTATATCATGATTTTTGAAACATCTTTCCAGGAAAGGCTAGCTTTGAAGAAAGCGCTTACTAACGGAGAATGCTTTTCCTAATCATTCCCAATCTGCTGTAGTTCCACCTGATTCCTCATAGACTCCAGCTGGGCTGCTTCTGCCTGCCAAGTACTGCCTCTTCAGGTCAGATAGCTACAAGTCTGGGATTTTCAGAGTCCAGGCCAGTCTGATCCAGGCACTGAGGAGTCTGGTGACAAGAAGTACTGAGCCGTGGTCTACCAGAAAAACGGAAGCCCCTGAACTCTTCTTTCAGGGAGAAGCATCACACCATGACAGTGTCTCCCTTGTCTGCCATGCTAATGGAATCTCAGACAAATGTCCTGTTGTCATCTACAGGCCTTGGTGCACTCTGTCCCCCTTTCCAGGAATGCCATCTCTTACCTCAGGCAAAGTTAGGTCATTTCCTTTCCAAACGCATCTCTTCTGAGAAGCAGTCTCCACTCCTTCACGAGACGCAAGGCCCACAGCTGCCTATGCTCATCCCATCCCTCCCTAGCACACCTGTCTATCTCTGCTAATTCCTAGTACTCACAGGAATTTCTTGTTTAACCTGCTAGTCTTATACTAGCAAATCTTATTTACTGCATAAAACTGAAACCAAGAAAAAAAATCGTCTGAGAGAAAAGAAGGTTCTCGTGGCAGAATACGAAGACAACGATGGCATGCTAATGACGATGACGACAACGACGACGACGACGATGATGATGATGATGATGATGATGATGATGAAATGAAGGTGGAGAAGGAGGCGGTCAACCAGAAATGAGCACTGGTTTAGGAAGAGCCTGAACGTGTTTGCTGGCCACTCTTCAGTTGCACCCTTAGAGAGAACGACTGCCCTGATTCTAATGCAGAGCTACAAGGGAAGGGACGTCAGAGGGCTGGAAAGATGTCATTCTCTTTGGGACATATATTACTTTAGAATTCAAGAACTACTATATGGCCCAGCTATACTGTTTCTAGGCATATGCCTGGAGCACGCTGTCACTGTATCACAGAGACTGCACATTCGTGTTCACTGCTGCACTGGTCACAATAGCCAAGTCATGAAGTCAGCTTAGGGGTCTACCAATGGATAAATGGATTTTTTTAAACATGATTGTGTGTGTGTGTGTGTGTGTGTGTGTAAAGTTTTATTCAGCCATAATGAAGAATGAAAGTATGCTGCTCACTGGAAAAATGGATGGAATAGCAGATACCACATTAAGCAAAATAAGCCAGATGCTGACACAGAAATAGCACATTTGCTCTTATTTGTGAGTCCTAGAACTTGATATTAATACCTAAATACACAGAGAGAGAGAGAGAGAGAGAGAGAGAGAGAGAGAGAGAGAGAGAAGAGGAAGGAGGGAGACCAGAGGGACAGAACATGAGAGAGGTACATGTGGCCACAGTACATGATACATTTGAAAAAAAATTGCCTTGATGAAACACAACATTGTGTATGATGAATATCTGTCAACAGAAAAAAGAGAATTTAGAAGAAAGAGCATAAAAAAAGCGACCCAGTGGAAGTGTGCAGAGCTAACGGTGTTCAGCATCTTTATGTCAGTTTGCAAGCTAAGTTCGTGACTCATTCCTGGGAATGGCCATTATGCCTTTAAAGAAAAAAAAGAGTCAAGGTATGAATAGACAGTGGTGAAGTACCTGCCATGCACATCCTGCCCTGGAACCCCAGAAGAGTGTACCTGTGTGTGAGTATCATAAAAGTGGCTTGTAGGGGGCTGAAGATGGCTCAGCAGCTAAGAGCACTGGCTGCTCTTCCAGAGGTCCTAAGTTCAATTCCAAGCAATCACATGGTGTCTCACAACCATCCATAATGAGAAAGATCTCTTCTGGCATAAATTCATACATGCAGATAGAGCACTCATCTACACAAAATACATTAATAATAATAATAATAATAATAATAATAATAATAATAATAAGTGGCTTGTGTGTTCGTGTGAGTAGTTGCCCCAAGCAGCTTAATGTTAATGGGGTTTGCTCATCCACAGCCTGCACAGGCTGGGAACGACTCCTAATTTTCCAATTCATTTTTCTAGGTCTGATGTGTTTTCACTTTTTCATCTAATTTTCTAGTCCATTGTGTTCTCCAAAGTGGCTTGAGTCTCCCCCTATCTCTGTGACCCACTCACTGATCAGCTGCAGATCAGCAGGTGAAATGGATTATTGGTGGCCATGTGGATGAGGGAATAATAACACACTGGTGTACACAGCATCTATTTTTCTATGACAAGTGGCATGTCAACGTATTGCTCCAAAATACCCTCTGTTGGAAGCCTAGAAACTGTTTATTAAACAACTTCAACTGGGAGAGCCAGAACAGGACACAGAAGTCAGTCATCCAACACATATGACCAGGAATGGACAGGAATAGCTTTC
Source organism: Peromyscus eremicus (assembly GCF_949786415.1). NCBI lineage: Eukaryota > Metazoa > Chordata > Mammalia > Rodentia > Cricetidae > Peromyscus > Peromyscus eremicus. Next base: position 45,487,370 of record NC_081416.1, read on the forward strand.
ATTTGGTTTTTGAATCTGCATTTTCATGAGTTGAGGATCTCAAGAACATCAAAAAATAGAAATCTTTAAGAAGACAATCTGGAGATGGTTATTTTGCTTATTTGCTTTTCAATTTTGCTCAAGTTTCACACTCATTACCACTCTTCTCTTGAGGGAACAAATATTGACAACTTAGTATGTATGTACCCTTCTCTATACTTTTATGCTCTTAAAATCATAGATAAGCATAAATATGAACATACACAGAGGAACGTTGTTACCATTAATGGCAATATGTTACCTCTCTTCCTCCTCCTCACTCAGGAATACCTTGAATACCTCTGATTCATTCTTGTTTGTAGTGTCATAGTATTCCATGTTGTGAAGAGAATGTTCATTATCCAAATTGTCCTCCTTAAAGCATCTTTACTTTTGTTTAGTTTTGGCCAATAAAACAAACTGTAACCATATCCTTCTATATGGATCTTTGCACACTACTGTTTTTATTTCTATGAGATAGATCCCCAGAAAAAGGTTGCTATGTTGTATATATAAAATTATATATGTGTAATTTTATGTATGTAATTAAATATAATTATATATACATACGTGTATATATGTATATGCATACATTTTTATTTTAATAGATGTGGCAAGATTCCTTCAAAAAAAAAAAACTTTAACATTCTCATCTGCTGCCAACAACATCAGCTCCCATGTTCCAAGCTCCTACTTCCCTGCCAGCAATAAATACTGTTACTCATTAACTTTTGGCAGCTTGAAGGGAATAAATTAGTAGTATTAATACTGTTTCCTCTGCTTCCTGTGCTTGCTAGTGCTGTATCTGCCTCCCTGTGACTTGCCTATTCATGTCCTTTGCTCATTTTTAAAAATTGGGTCATTTGTTTTCCTCTTGACAACCTGCAAACTCTTCAATAATGCATGTTAGCTCTTTGTCACCTGAATTACAAACTGGCAAATAGGGTGTTTGCCTCCTTCTCCTACTTTTTTTTATTTGTTTATTTGTGTGTTTGTTTTTGAGACAAGTTCTCCCTCTATAACTCTAGAAGGATGGCCTGGCACTTGCTATGTAGACCAGCCTGGACTTGAACTCACAGATTCATACCCATTGCCTACATCCCTAACCAGCAATACATATTATTGCCCACTGTATAGTATCTGGTGTTTATTTTTGTGGAATGTGAGAGATACAAGACCAGCTTTGTTTACTTCTAGATGGATACCAGGCTGCACTAACATACCATTCCACTGAGCAATTGGCTTAGTTCTCTGTCAGTACTATTATGGTCTGATTGCAGAAGAATTTAAGTGTTCTGCCATCTCAGAGGCTGACCCTCTGGTGCCATCATACCCTTCAGCTGTGTATCAACTTATTTTTTCATATAGATAGTCATGTATCGATGTCCCTCCCTCAACTTCACCCTAACATTGACCTCAACTTCCTTGCCTTCTGGACACACCAATTTGGATACCTAATAGTCATCGCAAATTAAGAAGTCTGAGACAAAATTCTGAACTTATTAAGCAAATCTCCTCCTTCTGCCATTTTCCCCATCTCAGCACCACCAGACACCCCTCTTAGCACACCTACCCTTAGCAGTTTTGGTCTCTTTCTTTAGTTGTATCCTAATGTGTTAGAACCCTTCAGGCACCAGCTCCAAGATGTCCTGCACACTGCATTTTTGTGAAAGGAGGTTTCTGTGCTGACCTTAGAATGTCACATGTGGTTGCCAAGGTATATTCTTTGCTATTTTTGTTGCTACCAGCTCTAAACAAGCTACCACCATCCATGACCTGGCCTAAATCAGCAATTTTATGATTGGACTTCCTGCTCCACTCTTGACTCTCTAAAATCCACCCATCATCAGACAGACAGGATAGTCATAATGCATACCTGTCAATTCCTAGATTCGAGTTCTTCTAAGAATTTCCTTCAGAAAATAAAATCTTTCCCTAGACCATGAAGCCCCATGCAATATAGTCAATGCCTGCCTCTGCCATTGATGCCAACAGTCACTGTACTGAGCCCACTCCACCCTCACCATGCCTTACTTCTCTGGACAGCTGCTGCGCCCTGAAGCAGCTTCTCTGCTGTCGGTATCATGACTTCTCCAGACCATGAAATACTCTGTCTGTGCATCTCAATGCATCTCAACACCAGAGGGATTCACTAAGTGTGGGCTTCCCTGACAACTTGGCTTAACATGGCCTACCCTACCATCCATGCCCATTTGATACTATTGCCACAGCCCTGGACTTAACACTGGGGGTAGTTAGCACTACATTTTTCTTGCTTTCTCCTTCTTCCATCAGAAAAAGAAGGTAATCTCCACAAGGGGCAATATGATGGGCAGCTTATGTGGGGTTAAGGAGGCCATATCATCTTAAAATTGTATCTTCAAACTTTCTGGACCCCCTTCTCATTGATATGCTTGGAAAAATCAGTACCATGATGTTCTGGCTGGAATCTGAAAGTGTGCCCTCCATATGCTCAGGTTTTAGCACTTGCCCTCAGATGGTGGCAATATTCGGGGAGGTGTATGGACCTTTAGGCAGTAAGGCCTAGATGGCAGAAGGAGGTCTGTAGAGCACGCCATTGTAGGTTCAAGCTGGCCACACTCCCCACCACCATAAAATCCATCGCAAAAATCTCTGTCAAGATGTCTGAGACACTCTGAAACTATGAATGCAAATAAGTCTCTCCTCCCTTATGTTGTCTATACGGGATGTCTTGGTCATAGAGACATGGATACTATAATAACTATATATAGTATTTCATGACTTTGTGTTTGTATATTTCATTTCCCATGGATTTAGAAAATCACACCCCTGAGGACTCTGATTGGTGAATGCAGGTTCTGATTGTGCTTTCCAGGACCTATTGTGGCAAGCAATAGAGACCAGATATAAATTGACCTCAGCTAAAAGTACTACTTGTTGGACCTTGAGATAGTCTTGATTTGAAGCTCTGCTGGATCCAGGCACTTGAGTAATGCTATAAAGAGGACATCTCCTAGTTATTAAGCGATTGTTTAATGAAACAATAAGAATTCCCATCACACTTGATTCTTCTGAAAATTTGGGAGGGTAGCCTGTCTAAGTTGTTAGCCCCAAGCCTGGAGCTAGCAAGCACTCAACAAGAGAAGAGAATTCTGGTCCTGTGATGTTTAAATTTGGTTGTCAATTTGACTGGATCTTGAATCAACTAGGATGATAAGCTACTATGAGAGATTTTCTTGCTTGGGTTAATTGGAGTGGCAGAGTTACCTTAAATATGGCCAGTATCTTCTGACAGCAGCCCAGATGAAAAGGGATTTAAGAAAAAAAGCTTTTGTTTTTTGGCTTTTGCCTGCTTGCCTTCAGGACTTGCTGCCAAGTTCATCTACTCTGCTTATGAATTCATTCACTCTGCTGCTGCTGCTGCTGCTGCTACCATCACAGTCTGTGCCCCAAGAGGCTAGGACTGACCACTCATCCTCTATAAGCCAACTAAAAGTAGAAAGCAAAGCCAGGTGTGGTGCCACAGGCCTTTCCAGTACTGGGAGACAGGAACCGGTGGGTCTCTGTGAGTTTGAAGCCAGCCTGGTCTACATAGCGAGTTCCAGAACAGCCATGGCTACATAGAGTGACCTTGTCTCAAAAACAAACAAACAAATAAAAAAAAAAGTGGAAAGCAGAAAAAGGAGATTTATTCAATGTGGCCATGTTGGGAAGAGGAACAAGACCCAGAGAACAGTCCTCTCCCCCAGCGCTTCAAGCTCCTGAAGTAAGATCAAAGTTTTAATAAAGGGCCAAGGATATGCACATCTCAGCAGTCCCAGTCAAGACACAGTCTTGCCCACCATTATCTGGTCTGTCTCATCCCTAAGGTGGTCTGACAAGCTGCTAGTACTGCATAAAACCCATTTCCAGGAGACAAGCGTTCTTCTGGTTGGTACTGTTCCTTCTCCCAGTGTGAGATTCCTGGGGGAAATTCCCGTTTCTTTGGAGTTCTTTGTCAGAGAAACACAGTGTCTCTTTATAAAGTCATCATTTTGCTAGGCCTGCTACGAGAGGAAGGGATAATTCATCCTGCATGGTCCTTTGGAATTATTCCAGTATCCAGCAGCAACAGCAGATAGGAATCATGCTTTCACTTCCTAGCAAGGACAGAGCAGCAGAGATCTAGCCTGACCTGTCTGGCCAAAATCAGAAGGTAACCAATGAGTCCCACTGAAAATAAACATTTATTTTAAATGTCTGAGTCAAATATGCAGATTCAAGGGCATTATGAATGAGGCATGCATCCTGGGACATGCCAGGCTCTGCTTGTCTAAACTTAATATGCGTTCAGTAATTTCCTTCATGATTTAAAAGTCTGTGAAGTTGGTAAGTGCTAGTTGGACAAGATGCCGCTGGGAACCCCATCCTTATTCATGTCTGCTGATAGCTTCAGTGAAAAGAGCACTTCCTTTTCCCCCAGTCTAGCGAAACACTAAGATTAACTCTGAGAATGTGTTCATAGCCCTGCCTGAACAGACATGGTGTCCAAAGCAACAGAATCTTAAGGGACCAGCTCTGGTTGACTCTAGTCATACTTAACTCAGGATACCCTAAATATCACAATGTGTTCAACGTTAAAATTATTAATAAATTTTTGTAGCTCCGAGCTACAGTGTATAATTCACATTGGCAGCCAGCTCCTTTTGGATCACACTCATGTTTAACAGTTACCTGATGGCTAGTGGCTATAAAAGGAACAGAGTAGCACAGAATAACACAAAGGAGACAGACAGAAACTATGGGCATTTGGCAGATTCCATAGAAAGAAGACATCATGACCCAACATCAGCTGAAGGGCCATGTGGAGACCTCCATGGGCAGATGGTTGTCTTGGACCAGACCACGCCTTGCCCTCCATCTCCTCCTGGTGTTGGAATTTAGACAAAAGCAAGGACATAAAAGACCACAAACTGTTGGGGAAGCTTTGAATAGAGAGCTAACTCTGCATTAACATGTACGGAGGATGTCTTGAGGGAAAAAAAAAAAACTCAGTTCAGATAAGAACCAGTTACATATATTCCATGCTTGAGGTTATTGACCTGAAAACATGAAGCCCACAATGAAGTCTCAAAAACAAGGTGTGGCAGGCAAACAGAATCACATTCTATCCTCTAGGCAGTGGGGTTTGGCAGTGGCCCCTTCCCAGCAATATTTGGTGATATCTGGAAACATTTTTGGTTGTCACAACTCAGGAAAAGATGCTCTAGTGTCTACTGAGTAGAGGTCAGGTCAGGTCAGGTCAGGGATATCTAAGCATCCATTTCATGGGACAGCTTCCCCCAAGACCAACACATACACAGGAATCCCTTGCCTCATCTCAGTACTGAGTAACCCAGGAAAAAACATCAATCCAGATTCTTAAGACAAACACAGAGGGAGGAAATGAAAGATGCATCTGCGTTAAAGTTAGCTACACAAAGGGCAGGCCCAGCTGAGGCAGGCAAGCATAGCGAATAGTCTGGTAACCTGGGACTCTGGACTGTGCACACTTCTAATTATAATGCATTTGGGAGCCTGGCTCTTTTACCTGCATGTACTGTGCACACACACCACTTTCTAAATAATCCATCTAACAACCTCAGACCCCATCTGCACAGGGCTTCAAGTATGCCTCTCTGTAACCAATGGAATAAGATCCTCCCCACATAAAAATGATCAAACCTGAGGACAGATCCTCTTCATTCTTACTCTCGTCATATCCGGGTAGAAGAATGAAAAGGCCCATCTGGCCTGAATTGGGTTCAGGTGCATTTATGATAAGGCAAAACTATGTTCTCAACTGAACTGAATCGCCTCTGTACTGTCTTAAGCCTATGCATAATTAGGTATGCATATAATTACAGTAAGATGCATTTGGGGAAGAGACATGCACAGTACAAAATGATTATATCTTCTAGCCTATAAATCAAGGCAGAGAACCACCATCCATTACTCCTCTAGTAACCAAACTCGTCCTCTTCCTGAACCCCATAAAAGGAAGCCCTGAAGAACTCGAGGCTGTTGAGTACCATCACTCACGTGGGCACTGTCAACCTAGAGTGCATCACTTCCTAACCTGTACTTTTGCTTTGGTTATGAATAAAGCTTCCTTGCTGCATTTGCAACGCTGTGTGGTCCTTATTTCCATCCTTTAAAGAAGACACCAAGGAAATGAAAGCACTGGCTTAGACATAGACTACTGGTAACATAGCCTCAGACTGCATGTGATGCAGTTCCTATGATACTGGGGAGTTGAATGTTGCCGCAAAGCTCTGGGGGGAAATTATAGGGTGAGGTTGACCAAAGGCTGCAACCTCTCAGGTATTCCTGCTTTTCTCTCTCCTCATCCTCTCCCTGTCTCTCCCTGTCACCCCCTCAAAGGAATGTCACCGAGGTAACAACAGAAGTTTTTTTATTCTCTGCCCTCTGCCCACCAGTGGCCAGGCCCTCCTGCAAGTCTCCAAGCACGATAGAGTTGTTTTCACACTGCAAAAGCAGCTGAAAGACTGGTAATGAATCTTTCCTTCCCACTGGAAAAATGCTCACACTGTCCTTTTTCTACCTCTCTCTCTCTCTCTTTTTTTAAGTTTATTTGAGACAGGGTTTCTCTGTGTAGTTTTGGTGCCTGTCTTGGATCTCACTCTGTAGACCAGGCTGGCCTTGAACTCACAGAGACCCGCTTGACTCTGCCTCCCGAGTGCTGGGATTAAAGGCGTGTGCCACCACCGCCTGGCCCTTTCTCTACCTCTTAAATCCTGCCTAAGCACTATTTGGAGAACAGGTTGAAGAACAGTGTCCCAAGCTGACCTCTGGGTCAGTTAAGTGTGGAGCCTGCAGTGACCAACACATCCAGATCAGCCTGGGATTTGCCCAGTGATGGCACTAGAAGCCCTGCATCCCAGCTAGTACAGCTGATTGGATACCCTGGGGAAAGCCTCAGACTTTGCACTGTAAAAGCCTCCAGAGATGCAGATGCCATGAGAAGGCTACTCTTCTCTGGAATGCTTATCCACTCACAAGGTCTGGGGTTCTCACTCAGCCTCCAGGCCTAGCATAAAGGATATCATCTCTAGACCAGGCTCCTGGTGATTCTTGCCCCCCTTCTGGGAGTTGTAGCAATGCATTTAGGTTTTTCTCCTGGCAGGAATCACTCTTTCCCATTGCCATGGGAATCTCTGGCACCAAAAATATGGAAGGTAATGAATAGACTGGTTATGTGAACAGAGCTAACATGTGCTGAGATATGAGGCCCTTTACTAGCCCTCACAACAGAATTTTGTGGCCAATGTTACCAATCCCCCAGTTTACAAATGAAAATGAAGATTACAAATTAAAGCAGAAACAGGGATGCTATGTCATCACAAACCTCTAGGCTGATGCTTCTGAATTCTTCCTCCCATCTAACATCGGAGCCCATATCTTGCCACTGTGTGTCAACAACAACGACTAAGTGGATACATAAATGACTAGGGCAGGGAGTCCTTACTGCTCAGTGTATTTCTTCTCTTCACAGAGGTCCATGTGCTAAACTATGTTTGTGTGTTTAAATAGATTCATACCCTCTTTGTGGGAGTAATACTGGCATTTTCATTTTAGCTTTGAATCTGCTGAGCCCTGGTTAATCACTGCAGCAATTTTCATTCTCAGTAGAAAGAAGCTGCTCTGTATAAAAGACAGGTTTGTCTGCCTAGTCTCCCTTGAGAGACGTTCGTCTCTCACTTCACCAAAGCCCACTCCATCTTTGTGATTTACAGGAAACTGTTGATTGCTTCTGGCTCCGAGGACAAATACATGACCCAGCTGTGGCCTAGCCAAACACTGTATATTCTCAACCATGACGACTGGTCCAGGTACATGAACTGGCTTCAGATTTAGTCAGTCTACACACTGCATCTCTTTAATGCAGAGGCTGGTTCACTGGCCAGATAAATAGAATGCCCACCCTCTCTCCTTCCCCCCTCCCCCCTCAAAAAACTTTCCAGAGCCCTTTGCTATGTCAACCTGTGGGTCCTGGCAGCCCACAGTCTGTATGTGGCCAAGGAAAACTGAATGAGGTTCAACACAAAATAGTAAACACACTTAAAACATTGTGAGTTTTTTTGTGATTTATTTATTTTTGGAACTTAGTCATGTGCTTCTCACATGTGAACTTTGAGGATGACAATATCACATCACAGCGTCAAAAGGTTGGCCATATCCAGGAGTATAAGATGCCTAACTTGATACATGAAGTGAAGTTGGTGGCCACCTTTGGAAAGGAATGGAACGTTACTCCCTGAGTGACACCAACAGGGAGTGAGCTGAAAGACAGAGAGAGAAGGGGAGGGTTTCCATCTTCTGATTACTCTCATATTTACATCCTATACTCTCAACTACTTGAGCCGATAAAAACTCTTATTTAGACCCAGGCAGTTTATGTTTTCTGTCACTTGCAGCCATAAGTACCATGGCTAATGTTCTTGATCCAAGCGAACTGAGGGGGTAACTAGCAGAAGAAGGGAAGCTAGCTCGAAGAACGAGCACCACACATCTGCTGATGATTATTTGACAGTGTCCCCTGCCATTGTTCTGTCACTGTAACAAGTCACTAAGATAGTAGCTTGTATGTACAAGAGCTCTTCAGCCTCACAGCTTCAGAGTTTAGTCCAGACCAGCTGGCCCCATGACTCTTGGCCTTCTGCAAGACATGTTACCCCATACCGTGGAGCAAAACCAAAAACTAACTAAATAAAATAAAACAGAGAGAAAAAGAAAAAAGCCAGAGTCCCACTTTCTCTTTGAGGACACCCCAGCCATGATCCAAAGGCTTCTCACTATGTTCTACCTCTTAAGGCCAGTACCACCCTGGAGATCAGTCCAACCATTGCAACATGAATCTTCATGGGGCACTGAAGACCCAAACTAGAAGATCCTAACATTTCAGTACTGGCAGAACTTCGGTAAGAAATGCTGATGACAAAGTGGCCATCAGATTCTCCTTTCTGAGGCTGGGCAGATGACTCAGCGGCTAAGAGAGCATACTGCTCTTGCAGAGGACCCAAGTTCAGTTCTCAGAACCCATGTCCAGCAGCATACGACCTCCTGTAACTCCAGCTCCAGGGGGATCTGATGTCTCTGGCCTCTGAGGGCTTTGCAGATCAGGATGCAGATATGGTCATTAAAAACTAGGAAGTAGATCTTCTTAGCATTGTCCTGGGACTATGTCTTGGTTTGACTTTCTTTCCTGGATGATATTGACTGTCCTTGTTGTACCCAGAGTCCCCCAAAGACCACCAAGAGACCGAATCTGATGCAAAAGCTAAGAGTTTTTGTATTGTTACGAGTTAACTCTCCATCCATCTGACGCAGCAGCAGAGCAGGAGAGACCCTGAGTAGCAATGGGGCAGGGTTTTTAAAGCAAGGGGAGCTTGAGGTCTACAGACTACATAGGAACAGACTCAGGATTGGTTTATGCGAGTGACAATTATGTTGTAATTTTTAATTGGCTAGGGTTAGTTGGGGGTTACAGTTATCCATTTTGTGACAGGCCTAGACAAGTCCCAGGCTTTGTCCTTGAGCTGCCATGGAGGCTGGCTGGCGTAGCACATACTCACTGTGGGGGCTGACTCAGTGGCCCAGGCTCTGTCCTTAATCCATGCCTGTAGGGTTGGTGAGGGGTCCCAGACAGTAAACAATTGGCTGAACCTTGAGCAGTCAGAGTACGTGCAGAAAGGGAGCTGCTGCAAGGACTATGTCTTTTGTTCACAGCCCTCCCAGAAACTGCTTGCTCAAGTCTCAGAAAACTGAAACTGAGGCCTGATCACTGAGAGAAGACGGCGCAGCCTGTTATGGAGTCTGTTTGGTCCTTTCTGTTTTCAGCCACTCTCCAAGGACTTGTGGTCAGATAGGAATTTTTTCAAACGCATGCTGTAGTCAACAATTTAGACCCAGCACACTCGCAAGTGTTTTGAACACACAGAAAAGCTGCATGCTAATTACCCACATCAGCCCTCCCTTGCAGCTGTCGCTCTCTAATGAGGCATCAGCTGATTAGAAGTCAACTTGTCAGAAAGAGCTGCGCCAGAATCAAAACTATTTTGTTGAATCTGAGAAAAAGTAAAAGGACGCGGTCAATAAGGTTGAACATTCTGACATTTGTTCAGAGGAATTTGGAGACTAAGAGAATCTGATGATACAATCAGACTAAAGACTTCTTTAGTCTGACTTTTTTCTGTTTAGATGGTTACTCAAATGGTTTTTCTCCGGCCCTTGGCTCTTTGTTGATTTGGTGCATAGGAGGTGTTGCCAGGGCCCCTGAAGCTGCTAAGTAAGGACGTGCCAACAGCCCTGACAGGTTTGTGCACTCCTATCCCAGCCTCTCTCCCTCAGGCATTGTCTGAGTCCCTGTTCTATTACAGTGAGGAGACACCACGACCAAGGCAACTCTTACAAAAGGAAGCATTTCACTGGGGCCTTGCTTACCGTTTCAGAGAGTTAGTCCATAATCATCATGGCAGGAAGCAAACAGGCATGGTGCAAGCAGCATGGAGAGAAGCAGCAGGGAGAGAAGCTGGGCCTGGCATGGGCTTCTGAAACCTCAAAAGCCCATCCAAGCGACACACCTCTTCCAATGAGGCCACTCCTCCCAATCCTTTCCAAACAGTTCATCAACTGAGGACTATGCATGCAAATAAATGAGCCTATGAAGGCCGTTTTCATTCTCACGACCACAGGCACTAAAGTAGCTAAGCTGGGACTCCTGTTCTGAGGCATGCCCCAGGTCCAGGATTATTTTCTGACTTGAAGTCCCGAGCTTGGCTTCAAGGCTGTCTTCCATGCTGTCCTGACATGAACTATCGGTCAGTTTCAACTCTCTTCTTCCGTAAATGTTTCTCAGGATCTGCAGCAATCAGAAACGGCAGGATCCATTCTCTTTGTCCCCAACAGGGAAACAGGGATACCTCCATACGGTTATGCCAGGCACATCCTGAGAGTTCTCTGCTGAGTCCAGTCCTATCCTGTCCCATGAGCTCTGGGATTATAAAGGCTGAACTCTTTGGGACAAATAATATTTTTTCTACTGGAAACATTTTTCTTTCTTTCTTTCTTTCTTTCTTTCTTTCTTTCTTTCTTTCTTCCTTTCTTTTTTTTGGGGGGGGAGCTTTTGTTGAGACAGGGTTTCTCTGTGTAGTTTTGATGTCTGTCCTGGATCTTGCTCTGTAAACAGGCTGGTCTCAAACTCACAGAAATGTGCCTGGCTCTGCTTCCCAAGTGCTGGGATTAAAGGCATGTGCCACCACTGCCCAGCCCCAGAAAATATTTTCAACAAAATCATAGAAGAAAATTTTCCTAATCCAAAGGAGAGTACCTCCTTGTACCTATAAAGTTACAAGAAGCATACAGAACATCAAATAGATTGGACCAGAAAGGAAGTTTCCTCACCACTTAATAATCAAAACACTAAATATACAGAACAAAAAAAGAATATTAAAAGCTGCAATGGAAAAAGAACAAGTTATATATAAAGGCACACCTATTAGAATTACGCCTGACTTCTCAACAGAGTCTCTAAAAAGGGCTTGAACAGATGTTCTGCAGACTCTAAGAGACCACAGATACCATCCCAGATTACTACACCCAGCAAAACTTTCAGTTACCATAGATGGAGAAAATAAGATATTCCATGATAAGGTCAAATTAAAACAATATCTAGCTACAAATCTAGCCCTACAGAAGGTGCTAGAAGGAAAAACCCAAACCAAGGATGTTAACTACACGCATGAAAACACAGGAAATAAGTAATCTCACCTCAGCAAATCCAAAAGAAGGGAAGCACACGCACACACCACCACCACTACCACCACCACCACCACCACCACCAACAACAACAACAACAAAGTAATTGGAATTAACAAATGTTGGTCATTGATACTTCTCAATATCAATGGCATCAACTCCCCAATAAAAAGACACAACTTAACATAATGGGATCAGAAACAGGATCCATCTATCTGCTGCATCCAAGAAACCTACATCAACATAAAGGATAGACATTATCTCAGAGTAAAAGAATAGAAAAATATATTCCAAGCAAATGGACCTAAGGAGCAAGTTGGTGTGGCCATTTTAATATCTATCAAAATAGACTTCAAACCAAAATTAATCAAAAGAGATGGGGAAGGAATCTACATATTCATCAAAGGACAAATCTACCAAGATGACATTTCAATTCTTTTTTTTTTTTTGGTTTTTCGAGACAGGGTTTCTCTGTGTAGCTTTGCGCCTTTCCTGGAACTCACTTGGTAGTCCAGGCTGGCCTCGAACTCACAGAGATCTGCCTGGCTCTGCCTCCCGAGTGCTGGGATTAAAGGCGTGCGCCACCACCGCCCGGCCGACATTTCAATTCTTAATATCTATGACCCCCCCAACAAGGGTACCCACTTTTGTAAGAGAAACATTACTACACCTTAAATCACATATTGACCCTCACACACTGATAGTGGAAGACTTCAATACCCCACTCTAACCAATGGACAGGTCATCCAGACAAAAACTAAACAGAGAAATACTGGAGCGAACAGACATTATAAACCAAATGGACCTAACATATTCACAGAACATTTCACCTAAACACAAAAGAATATACCTTATTCTCAGCACTTTCCCCAAATTTTACCACATACTTGGACACAAAGCAAGTCTCAATAGATATAAGAAAATTGAAATAACTCCCTGCATCCTATCAGACTACCATGGATTAAAGCTGTATATCAACAACAACAAAAGCAACAGAAAGTCTACAAACTCATGGACACTGACCAACTCTCTGCTGAATCAAAAATGGCTCATGAAAGAAATAAAGAAATTTAAAACTTTCTAGAATTTAGTGAAAACAAATACACAGCATACCCAAACTTCTGGGACACAATGAAAATGGTGCTAAGAGGAAAGTTCATAGCACTAAGTACCTTCATAACAAAATTGGGGAGATCTCATTCTAGCAACTTAATGGCACACCTGAAAGCTCTAGAACAAAAAGAAGTAAGCACATCCAAGCAGAGTAGATGGCAGGAAATAATCAAACTAAGGGCTGAAATCAATAAATTAGAAACAAAGAGAACAATACAAAGAACCAAGGAAACAAAAAGTTGGTTCTTTCAGAAAATCAACTAGATAGACAAACCCTTATCCAAACTAACTAAAAGACAGAGAATATCTCAGCTACATGCACAGTCAAGTGTTACTCACTGGCCAGTCAGTGTGACATCTCTAGCCTGAGAAAACTGTGTGGCTTATCATGTGTTATGAGAATGGGTCAGACCCTGAAAATGTAACATATAATTGTCCAGTGTTTGGCTGTGAAAGGGAACAGGAGGAGTGAGAGAGTGTGGGACTCTGTGTGTGTGTGTGTGTGTGTGTGTGTGTGTGTGTGTGTGTGTGCGCAGAGGGAGCTGAGGAGAGAGGATGAGTAGCTAGACCGGAGAGAGAGCTAGAGAGATTTTCAAATTCTGAGATGTATGCCTGTGTAAAGAGGTGAAAGTGTGTGTGTGTGTGTGTGTGTGTGTGTGTGTGTGTGTGTGTGTGCTGAGAGAGCAGATGTGTGCAGAGAGAGCTGGGTAGAAGATGAGTAGCTTTATAGAAAAGAGAGCTTGTATAGCTATATAGAAAAGAGATATAGGTGAGGGATGTGTGCGTAGAGGAGAGTGAGTGAGTGAGAGTAAAGAGTGAGTGATCTAGTAGTGTGTGAAGGAATGTAGCAGGGTAGAGAGAAGAAATGTATACAGAAGAGAGATTTGGAGCTATGTAAAAGGGAGATGTAACTGTATTTAGAAATATATGGCTGTGCATGAAGAGATGTGGGTATATGTATGTAAAGAGAGATAGATATATAGCTGTATGTAAGGAGATGTAGCTGTGTGAAGACAAAGAGATTTTCAGAGAGGATGTTTTCAAGATGAAGTAAAAGAGAAAGCTACCATCAGAAAGCATGTGTGTTTCCTTATTTACCTGTCAGATAGATAGAAACTTATTTCTAAAAACACCCAGATAAAAAAGTTTCCTAAAGTCCCGCTACTCTAAGATCCTCTCTTCACAACCCTAGAGCAGTCCTAGGAGCGGCCTAGTCAGTCTGCGTTAAGAAATAAGACAACTGAAGGAGATCAAGGGGATCCAAACTGGAAAGGAAGAAGTCAAAGTACCATTATTTACAGATAATATGACAGTATTCCAAAGTGACCCCCCAAATCCCACCAGGCAATTTCTAAAGCTGAAACACTTTTAGGAAAGTGGCAGGATACAAGGTTAACTCACAAAAATCAGTAGCCCTTCTATATACTAATGGCAAACAGGCTGAGAAAGAAATCAGGGAAACAACATCCTTCACAACAGCCTGTAATATAAAATATCTTGAGGTAACTCTAACCTACCACATGAAAGATTTGTGTAATTAAAAACTTAAAGTCTTTGAAAAAAGGAATTGAAGAAGATATTAGAATATGGAAAGACTGTCTATGTTCATGGATTGACAGGATTGACATAATAAAAATGGCTGTACTACCAAAAGCAATCTACAGAGTCAATGCAATACCCGTCAAAATTCCAACACAATTCTTTACAGACCTTAAAAAGAAAATTCTCAACTTCATATGAAAAAAAAACAAAAAAAACCCAGGAGAGCTAAAACAATCTTGAACAATAAAAGAACTGCTGAGGTATCACCATCCCTGATTTCAAGTTGTACTTCAGAGCTATAGTAATAAGAACTGCATGGTATTTGAATAAAAACAGACACATTGATCAATGAAATCAATTTGAAGACCCAGACATAAATCCACACACCTATGGACACTGGGTTTTTTTTTTTTTTTTACAAAAGCCAACAAATACACACTGGAAAAAAGAAAGCATCTTCAACAAGTGGTGTTGGTCAAACTGCATGTAGAAGAATTTAAATAGGCCCAAATTTATCATCCTGCACTAAACTCAAGTGCAAGTGGATCAAAGACCTTAATATAAAACCAGACACACCTGATAGAAGAGAAAGTGAGGAACAGCCTTGAAGGCACTGGCACAGGAGACAACTTTCTGAACAGAACACAGATGGTGCATGCATTAAGATCAACAGTTAATAAATGGTACCTCATGAAATTGAAAAGCTTCTGTAAGGCAGAGGATACTGTCAATGGAAAAAAGGCAGCCTACAGAATGTGAAAAGATTTTTGCCAACTCCACATCTGATAGATTCTAATATCCAAAATATATAAATAACTCAAGAAATTAGATATCAAAAAACAAAAAAAAATCAATTAAAAATTGGGTACAGATCTAAACAGAGGAATCTCAAATGTCTTAGAAACACTTAAAGAAATGTTCAACATCACTAGCCATCAGGGAAAGGCATATCAAAACTACTTTAAGATTTCATCTCACACCTGTCAGAGTGGCTAAGATCAAAACACAAGTGACAGCTCATTTGGGAGAGGATGTGGAGCAAGGGAAACATTCCTCCATTGCTGGTGAAAGTGCAAACTTGTACATCCACTTTAGAAATCAATATGGTGGTTCCTCAGGAAACTAGGAATTGTTCTACCTCAAGATCCACCTATACCACTCTTGGGCATATAAACAAAGGGCGCTCCATCTTACTATAAGGACTTGCTCAACTATGTTCATTGCAGTTTTATTCATAATAGCCAGAAACTGGAAAAAACCTAGCTGATCCTCAACCCTGAAGAATGGATAAAGAAAATATGGTATATTTGCACAATGGAGTAATACTCAATTATTAAAAAAATGACATTTGCAGGCAAATGGATGGAACTAGAAAATATCATCCTGAGTAAGGTAGCCGAGGCCCAGAAGACAAATATGGTATGTACTCACTTATAAGAGTATAAGTAAATGATCATCAAACTATAATCCACAGACCCAGTGAGGTTAGGAAAGAGGAGGGCTCTAGCAAGAACACATGGACCACCCTGAGAAGGGGAAATAGAATAAATTTTGCAAGTGGAATGGGGGTAGATGGAGACTGGAGAGGGAGGGATCAGGTTGGGGGATAGAGGGAGTGTAGGGAGAGACAGCTGGAATTGGGAAGCATTGGGGTGTGGTGGTATGGAGATCTAGTGTAATGGAAACTTCCTGGAATCTATGAGGATGGCCTTAGTAATAGAGAATATGGAGTCTGAACTAGCCATCTTTTGTAGCCAGGCAAGACTTTCAGTGGTGAGCCTGGATTACATTTGGTTGAGTTGTTGGCCAAAAGGGTCCTGTGGGGATCCCTAAACAACCCAGGCTAATGCTAGGACAGAAGATCTCTCTCTCTCTCTCTCTCTCTCTCTCTCTCTCTCTCTCTCTCTCTCTCTCTCTGAAAACTGACAGGGGGCCCCATTGCTAAGAACAACATCCATGAAGCTCATTGAATATAGGGAGGTTGAACTGGTACCTGCATGGAGCCTCACCCATACATTCTAGTCTCTTTGGTATAGGAAGGTACTCTGCAGGCTACAGAAAAAGAAACCAGGATACCAACCCTGTCACAAAATCCCTGCCTTCAGTCTGTCCTGCCAGCATATGCTGGTGTAATGAGAGCCTCTATAGTCTCTCTCTCTCTCTCTCTCTCTCTCTCTCTATATATATATATATATATATATATATATATATATATATATATATATATATATAAATTTATTAAGGGGAAAACAGACTCACTGACACAGGATAAGGTAAATCCAGTTGCAGAGTCCTTGGAAAGCTTTGGGTCAATCACATGCTGCTTCACGAGGCTTGATCTGGTCTTCACCACCCAAGAGAGCATGACTCCATTTCTCTTCCCTTTTAAGTGGTCATGTAGGCAGATAAGAAGCACTGCCTCTATCAGGCCAGATAGCCCAGGGTCATGGGTGGAGCAAATTCCCACTACATGCTGGGGCAGAGGTAGTGAAGAACTGTGAGACTGGCCAGCCAACTCCTGGCTTAACTTGAGGCCCATGCCAAGAGAGGAAGCCCATGCCCTACCCTTCCTGGATGGCCAGGAACCTGAGATTAGATAGCCCAGAGACCTAGGGTAGAACCAAACATGACTGGCAAAAAAAAGTCAATAAAATGATTCTGTAGCTGAAGGTTTTCCTGTGCTTGCCTGGCACCAAGGACAATCACTCAGAAACTTACATTAGTTAAAACTGCTCGGCCATTAGCTCAGGCTTATTACTGACTAGCTCTTACACTTAAATTAACCCATAATTCTTATTTATGTTTAGCCACATGGCTCAGTACCTTTTCTCAGTTCTGCCTTCACATCTTGCTTCTTCTGTGTCTGGCTGGTGACTCCTGACTCAGCCTTCCTGTTCCCAGAATTCTCCTCTCTGCTTATCCTGCCTATACTATACTTTCTGCCTGGCTACTGGCCAATCAGCATTTTATTTATCAACCAAATCAGAGCAACACACATTCACAGCATACAGAAAGGCATTCCCAGCATGATTCCTAATAATATTCTGTACACTTGCAGATCGGTGCCTTGTCCAGGTGTCATCAGAGAGGCTTCATCCAGCAGCAGATGGGAGCAGGTGCAGAGACCCACAGCCAGACATTACACCAAGAGAGAGTCTAGGGGGGGCTCCATCAGGTCCCTCCCCTCAGAGGTCATGGAGCCCTGTGGCAGAGGAGGATGAAAGACTATAGGAGGCAGAGGGGATGGAGGACACCAGAGAACATGGCCCACCAAATCACCAAATCAACTAACAACTAAGCAGGGCTCACATAGGCTCACAGACACTTGAATAGACAGGTAGCTTTGTGTTTTTGTGGGACTCCTAATAGTGGGAGTGGTGTGTCTCTGACACTTTTGCCTGCTCTTGGGACTCTTTTCCTCCTATTGGATTGGCTTGTCCAGTCTCTATATAAAGACTCTTGCCTTGCCTTACTGTATCTGGTTTTGTCCTGTTGGGGTTTTGTCTTTTGGAGACCTGCTCCTTCCTGAAGAGGAACCAAGGAAGAGTAGATCTGGGGGAGAGAAGAGGTGGCAGGTAGCTGGGAGGAGTGGGGGGAGGGGAAACTGTGGTCAGGATATATTGTATGAGAGAAGAATCTATTTTCAATTAAAAAAAAAATAGCTAAGAACAGACTTCCCCCTAGATCTACCGAATTGGGCTTTACACAGGATGATAACCAGACAAGGGGTCCTAGGACTTGGTTTTCCAGAGGAAAGGATTGTCTATAGTAGACACTCTTAAGACATTTTCAGCTTCTCTTGAAAGCAGAAGTTGCCACGTGACAGTTCTGGCCAATAAAGTGGAAACAGAACAAAGATGCCGCTGCTGCACACGCTCCGCCCTTCCCCTGTCTCTCCAGGTACACAGACCGGTTAGGAGAGGTGGACGAAGACTCGCTCTGCATTATCTGTGCTTTTCCTCTACATGACAGCATCTCCAGTCATCTTTACTGGTGCACCGCCTCTGTGAACTTCACCAGAACTGAATGAAGAAAGAAATGTGTAGACAAATGCAAGTACACGTTACCACATACATCTTTTTTCTGAAAATAATTTGAGATGGTTACTGTCTCTCAGCTTTGCCCCCATTTAAGCCTGAACCTTAGAGCCGAGAATGTCGATTGGATGGTCGAGTACTTGCCTAGTATGTACAAAGCCCTGGATTCATTCCCCCAGCACCACATCACAATGCCAGCACTCGGGAGGCAGAGGAGGATTAGGAGTTCAAGGTCACCCTCTGCTACTTAGCAAGTTTGAGGCCAGCCTGAAGTAAATGAGAACATGTCTCAAATATAAATTAGAAAAAGAGAGAGAGAGAGAGATCAATCTTTACACTGAGGAGTTTTGAGTTCCCAGTACCTGGCTTCTTCTGTTTGTCTAAGGGAATCTTGAGCACAATCACAAACAGTGGGGCAAGTCTCTCAGACACAGCAGACCGCACTGGAGTTAGCGGGTAAAGGAAGGCTTCTATTGGGACGAAGAAACATACACAGCAAGGCATGCAGAGAGAAGAACCTCTGTCAAGCACTGGGGACGCTGATGCCGCCTCTCTTCTTGAGTGCTGGAGTTTTAAGGGTCTCTGAGAGGGTCTTCATCCCGTAATTTAGGTTTTATCAGTTTGAATGAAGACAGGGTAAACAGTTCCCAATGTGGCTGTGAACTTGCTGGACCTGGCCCACAGGCAGGAGACCCTCATTGGGGGAGAAAAGGTGTTCCAGACCTGTGTTTTAAGCTGCAAGGCTTTATTCTCAGGCCAGGAAGAAGCCAGCCATCTTGGAAGTTCATCATCTTTAATATTGTGCCCCTTCTCCCTGTCTGTCGCCTATCAGGAAATTTTTCTAGCTCCAAGTCCTTGGTTTCTTTGTTAGCTGTAATTAATTCCTGCTTAGGTACAACAAGTTGAATAAAAGACTTACTAAGCACTCTTTTCCTTTACCCACAATACATTACTAACTGCTTTGTATGCAGTAGAAGGATCGTCAACAGTTGGTGAATGACTATACCCATTAAATATTTATTAAGTGCTCTACTTGCAAAGACTGCACTAACCACACAGTGTGCCGGACTTTTTCAGTAAAGAGCCAGATAGTAAATATTTTAGGTTCCGTGTGTCAAGATGGAAATCTGAGTGTATAATGTACATGCTTATGTAACCATTTAAAATGTAAACACTAAGACATTTTAAAACCGCCCTTACTTCACAACTATACACAAAAACAACTCAAAATAAACCAAAGAATTGAATAAAAGGGCTACAAAATATGAAAATCTTAAAACACAGGCATAAACCTCCACGGCCTTAGATTAGGCAATGCCTATTTGACACCAACATAAACACAGACAAATTGGCCTCCATCAAAGTAGTTTTCATGTATCAAGTGAGAAAATGAAAGGGCCTAGTCCAGTCCCATGGAGGCTCCACAGCTGTTGGTCTAAAGTTCAGGAGTTCCCACTAACTTGGTTTGGTTGTCTCTGTAGGTTTCCCCATCGTGATCTTGATGTCCCTTGTTCATAGAATCCCTCTTCTCTCTCTTCGACTGGACTTCCAGAGCTTGGTCTGGTGCTTGGCTGTGGATCTCTGCATCTGCTTCCATCAGTTACTGGATGAAGGCTCTATGATGACAGGTAGGATATTCACTGATCTGATTCCTGGGGTAAGCTAGCTCAGGAACCCTCCCACTATTGCTAGTAGTCTAATCTGGTATCATCCTGTGGGTTCCTGGGAACTTCCCTAGCACCAGGCTTCTCCCTATCCCCTATGTCTCCTTCTATCACAGTATCTCTTTTTTGCTCTCCCCTCTATCCCTGTTCCAGCTCGACCAGCGAGGCCCTCTGCATAAGTGAGACTGATGGGTGATATAATTCTGTATGCTATGAATGTGTTGCTCTGATTGGTTGATAAATAAAGCTGTTTGGCCAATGGTGAGGCAGAATAAAGTTAGGCAGGACATTCTAACTAGAGAGAGAGGAAGGAGAAAAAACAGGAAACACTGCCAGCTGCCACCATGAGAAGCAAGATGTAAAGATACCAGAAAGCCACAAGCCATGTGGCAAAGTATAGATTTATAGAAATTGGTTAATTTAAGATGTAAGAGATAGCTAACGAGAAGCCTGAGCCATTAGGCCATACAGTTCATAATTAATATAAGCCTCTGCGTGTTCATTTGGGTCTGAGCAGCTGGGACCATGGGGCCATGGGAGCCAGGAGGACCAGGAAAACTTTCAATTTCATGAGACAGTTGTGTAGCTTGGTCTGCTTAAGGGCACCCCTGACAGTAGGATCAGGATCCATCCCTGGTGCATGAGCTGGCTTTTTGGAGCCCACTACTTATGGTGGGACACCTTGCACAGCCTTAATGCAGGGGGAGGAGCTTGGACCTGCCTCAACTGAATGTACCAGGCTCTGATGACTCCCCATGAGAGGCCTTACCTTGTCGGAGGAGGGGATGGGGGATGGGTTGGGGAGTACGGCTGGGGCAGTGGGAGGAGGTAAGAGAGGGGGCTCTGTGGTTAGTGTGTAAAAAAAAAATGAAGGGGAGTAGACAGAATAGGGAAAAATATCTCATAGGAGTTTAATGTCCAGGGGAAAAAAATAAACTATCTAATTAAAACAAAAAAATGGACAAGGGACTTATATAGACTTCTCAAAAAACAAAAAAGGCAGATGGCCAATTAACACATGAAAAGGTATTTAGTATTATCACTCACCAAGAAAATGCAAATCTCAAAGCCACAATGAGGTACCAATGCAAATCAAAGCCACAATGAGGTACTATTTCAAATCTAATACAATGAGTAAATAGATATAATAAAGGAAACGAGAAGTACTGCTGATGGGGAAAAACTGAAATCCTCATACATGGCTAGTAGGATGTAAAAGGGTATGAGAGATGAGGGAAATGGCCGATAATTCCTCAAGAAACTAAGCATAGAACTGGCATATCACCCAGCAATCACACTTGTAAGTAAAAGCCCATCAGAACGGCCAATGGGAAGCCCAATGGATGCTTGCACACCAGTGTTCACTGTGGCTTTAGTTACAAAAGCCAACAAACAAGCTAGTCCAAGTGACTCTCATTCCGCCAGAGAAGGGAACCAAGTTTTGACATGAGCTATGTGGTAGCTAATTTTATACACCAGCATGAATGGATTGTGATACTCAGACAGAGAGTCAAATACTATGTCTGTACGTCCAGGTGTATGTCTAAGAGAGCTTTTCTAGATGAAAGGAGCATTGGAATCAGTAAAGTGGGTGCACTGGTTACTGTTCTCAGTGTGACCAAGATACATGGCATGGTTAACTTAAGGGCTGAAATGTTGATTTTGGTCACAGTTTTAGAGAGTATAGTCAGTCTATTGTGATAAGAAAGACATGGTTGCTAGATGGTCTTGGTCCATGATGGCAGGAGCCCATAACATAGCTTGTTTATAAATCAGTAGATCATGAAACAGAGATGAGACCAGAAGCTGGGCCAGGCTATAACCCTGAAGGCTCACTGCTGATAATTTATATCTACCACCTAGGTCCTAGGCCCCTTAGTTTTACTTCCTCTCAAAATAGCATAAGCTAAAGATACACATTTTAAATACATGAACCTATAGTGAATGTTTCATATTCAATCCATTATACTCATCAACTTTCAATATGAGAGGGTACCAAATAGAAGAAAAGAGCAAAGAAAGAGTTGTCCTGTCCACCCCTCCTCTCTCCACAGATAGATAGATGTGTAGATATAAAGACATAGATAGATAGACAGATAGATAGATAGAGTTATAGAGATAGATACATAGATAGATACACACAGAGATACAGAGATACATACAGAGGTAGACAGAGATACAGATCTAGATATTTTGGACCTCAGGTACTCTTTTCCTGCCTTTTCATACTGGAACTTTAGCTCTCTAGACTTGTCCTCCAGGACTTGGACTAGGAGCCCTCCTGATCCTGTACAGTAATGGGTAGCTAAGCCACACTATTGCTTTCTTACTCCCTCAGCTTGGTGATGGCAAGTCATGAGACTTCACAGCCTTCATAATTATGTGAGACAATTAATTCTACTAAGTCACTTTTCATATATCTATTTATAAAGACATATTTATTATGTAACATTGATGTACATCCTAAGAAATGTCATCAGGCAACTTTGCAAATGTACAAGCACCATAGAATGTACTTACACAAATCTAGATGGTATAGTCTACTGCATGCCTAGGCTATAGGGAGTGGCCTATTATACCCAGGTCCATGAGGAACAAAGCAACACAAGATTAAATCAAGCAGAACAACAAAACCATCAAGATAGTATATAATCTTGAACTACGTGAAGCTGCTGGCAGTGTGATGAGGCACACCAATTTTGCTTAGCAAGATTCTTGCTAAACTTGAGACTCAGAGATAGATTCTGAGGCCAAAAACAAGGGCCTAGGTAAGGAGAGGTGAGAGGAGCCTTCGTTTGGTCTAGGAGAGAAAATTAGTCTGTAAGAGTGGCTGGAAAGGAAGAGACCAAGACTGAGAGAAACGTGACACCCAGAGAGCAGAGCTTCAGTGGGCTTTTCAGTGCTGAGATCACAGTTTGGATCTGGGTCTCCATTGGCATCTGAATACACATAACAACCTTCACTGTGAGCAGATACTTGATGTCTGCCATTCACATGCCTGGGCCAAGCTGTACTCCTCTTGGCTCTGTGGCCATTGACCTCTGGACTGCTATGCAGTGTCCCTCATACTTCTGATCAAACCACTGAGAAACATTGCCCCTGAACTTGCCCTTGTTTTTAAATTGAAGACTGGAGTATCTGCTGGTGGTGTTCTATAACTAAGTTCTAGAAGCTTTGCTCTTTAGTCCTGAAGGGCCAAGATAATGGCTCTTTATGCTGCTAGCTTAGTGTGCTGTACCGCTTTTTAAAGTTTTCCTTTACTTTACATAGGTCGAGCCCTAATATCAGTAGGTCCATAAGAGGATTCTAGCTGGAGAGCCATAGGCCCTTGGCTCAGCCTTATTCATCCCTGTAGCTGGAGTTTTCCTGCCTGGTCCACAGTCAGGGCAAATCTCTTTCACCTGCCAGTCCCACAGCCTCTCAGACCCGACCAAGTAAACACAGAGACTTATGTTGCTTTCAAACTGTATGGCCGTGGCAGGCTTCTTGCTAACTGTTCTTATAGCTTAAATTAATCCATTTCCTTTATTCTATACCTTGCCACATGGCTCGTGGCTTACCGGCATCTTCACAAGCTGTTTCTCATCGTGGCGGCTGGCAGTGTCTCTCTGACTCAGCCTTCCACTTCCCAGCTTTATTCTCCTCCTTGCCCCGCCTATACTTCCTGCCTAGCCAACGGCCAATCAGTGTTTTATTGATTAATTAGCAACACATTTGCCATACATCCCACAGCACATCCCTGTCCAGCTCTCTGATACTCCAAAAAGGGCCCGCAGTCAGCACAGTCTCCAAAACCAGCATCCTTTGACCCTGCTTTTGAGACACACAGAATAACAGTGCTCTCCACCATCAGGAATTGGGGGATAAACCCAGGAGGTGGGCAGGAAATCTAAGGTGTGGGTGTTTGAGGCATGGCCTTTCTCCACATGACTCTATGGTTACTTTTCCAAATAGTTCAAGGTAGTTCTGATTTCCTCTTTTATTGAACTCTTCCTGGTTGACCCCTTTCAGCATGCTGTGTTGCGCACTGGAACCCTGGGTGAGACAACTGTGCTTTTATCACATTTGATCCAGGAGCCCCAGGCAGCAAGCGGTCACTTCTAAAGCACTTCTGGGTTCCCTGGTTCCCTCTCATTCTCACCACACCCCGGCTGAGGGCAGAGTGGGAGTTGGAGCCAGATCTCCCGCCTCCCTTCCAGTGCCCTTTTATCCTGTCACCGCCTCACATGGGGCCACACTCAGGACAATTACAGGCTTTGCTGTTGGAGCGAATGTTGTCAGGCCCTGGCCAGAGTCAAGGACATCCTCAGGGGTGGAAGAAGCTTCTTCCTGGGGGAGCAAAATGCTGAGGACACGAAACAGAGAAAATGAACGAACAAAGAAAGGCTGTTATGCTTTATTTGATTAATGGCTAGAGAAAAATCATAAATCATATTACCACTTCCTTCTCATGTCATGTATGGGTGTGTGTGTGTGTGTGTGTGTGTGTGTGTGTGTGTATGTGTGTGTACAGCATGGTGTGTGTATGGAGGTCAGAGGACAAGCTCTGGTGTTGGACCTTGCCATCCATGATTTTTTTCTTTTTCGAGATAGGGTTTCACTGTGTAGCTCTGGCTGTCCTGGAACTCACTTTGTAGACCAGGCTGGCCTCGAACTCAAGGAGATCCCACCTGCTTCTGCTGGGATTAAAGGCATGCACCATCACCACCGCCTGGCTACCATCCGTGATTTTGGAGACAGGGTATCTTGCTGTTTGACCAGGCTGGCTGGCTGGCTGGCCAGTTCCCAGGGAGTCTCCTGTTTACTGTTTCACTGCCCATCTCACTCCAGAAGCCCTGTGGTTGCAGACACATGCTACCACATCTAGTTTTAACATGGGAATTCAAGCTCAACTCAAGTGCTTTCCCCAATGAGCCATCTCTGCAGCCTGGTGTTGATCCTTTCCGATTGAACCAGAGAGATAATCAAACAGACCCTTTTGATATTTGTTACTGTAAAAACTAAACTGAGAACAAGCTGTAACAGCAGCCACAGAAAGTCATATACTGGACTGGGCAAGATGGCACACCCTTGTTCCCAGCACTGGGGAGGCAGAGGCAGGGGGATCTCTGCAAGTTTGAGGCCAGTTTGGTTGATATAGCAAGTTCTCAGCCAGCCAAGGCTACATAGTGAGACTCTGTTCAAGGAGAAAAAGGAGGAGCTACATGTTGTTGCCATCTCTTCAGCCTCCAGCTTGATGTATTTGGTATCTCAGCCTTGCTGCCCATTAACTGATGTATGTATGTATATCACATACTGAATTATTCCAGAGAAACCAATCATGCTAAAATCTGATCCTTTATCCCCCCAGAATATTTCCATGTCAGCATGGCTTCTTGAAAATACTGGCAATATTTAATGGAAGCCATGTTGATTTTGTGCTGAGATTCCATGTCGGTATGCGTTAAATAAAGGCTGTTTGTAATGTAGATAAACAAGTGAAAGAATACAGAGCCATTGCTCTTCTGCGGAAGTCATTTGAGGGTTGACAGTGGAGGGATCCTGAGAGCAGACTTTCAGACTTCCCCCATGATTTCTTTTCAGTTGATCTCCTCTTGGCACCAAGCAAACATTTTAAATCACCAGTTGTTCTTTGAGGTTGACAATAAATCCAAGCAGGAATTTATTTAATATCCACACAGAATTTTGATGAAAGTGACTTCCTGTTCTCTGCTATTCCCATAAAGCCAAACAAACTTAGTATTCTGATACCACCATTTCTTTTTGTGTTATAAAAACCAAATCAAAAATCAAATAACAGAGACAAGACAATAAATACAGAAACTGGTGAAATTTCAGAAGGACATAATTCCGTTTCAGGGATAAGGAAACTGGAGCCAGGAGTTGTAAAGTGGGTTATCTAAGGTTAAAGAGATCAGAGCACCCATTAAGGGGGCTTCTGGGTGCATTTGAATATGTAATTGATCACTAGATGGAGGAGACTTTGTTTTCAGGCCATCAGTCTAGCAAATATAGAGATATTGGCTAATGAAAGGAGGAAAATATGTTACCTAGCACAGAACACAGAGCAGTACCCAAGGAGGAAGGCCTGGTAGTACCTCTGTAATTGATGGTTAATCTCAGTTGTCCACTAGATGAAATCAAGAATCACCTGGGAAATAGGTTCTTTTGCCATACATACTTGATGGGGATTACCTTGAATAGGCTAATTGGGGTGGGATGGGAAGGTCCACCCACTGTGGGTGGTACCATTCCCTGGGCTTGGAACCAAGACTATATATAAAGGAGACCATGAGCTGAGCACTCTCTACTTCCTGACAGTAGATGCAATGTGAGCAGCTGCCTCAAGCTCCTGCTGCTACAACCTTCCAGTTATGAGGGACTGGACCCTTGAAGTGTGAGCCAAGATAAGCCCTTTCTCCCTCAAGTCATTTTCGTCAGGATAGTTTTTTATCTACCTTTATTTTAGCAACAGAAAAAGTAGCTAAAATAACCCCCCACCACCAAGTAGCAAAAAGGATAGAGAGAGCAGATTGAGTAGATGCCCATAAAGTCTCCCGCATCTTCATTCACATCAATCATGACTTGGTCTCAAAAGCTAGGAGGGTAGAAAATACGGAAAGGAGCAATAAACAATGGCTTTCAGCCTTTGTAGCACTTTAGAACGATAGTGGAGCTTACAAAAAATCTGGATATCCACATCACAGACCAGACCCATTTTATCTACATGTTTTCAATGTGGTCCAATTTGTATACTAAGTTGAGAGCCACTGCTCTGGACAACCCTAGTATAGGTCAAGGAAAGGCAAGGTAGGTGCAGGTTATCCCTAAATTCTTGAGGCTGACACTCTACTTTCCTCTGTAACATTCCTTGGAGCTACTATTAGAAACAAGATCTTGTCTCTTGTCTTTCTAACAGTTAAATGATGACACATTAGATTGCTGAGCTTGGACCATCCTACCATTGACTGTCTTTGTTTTTACTTTATTTAATCATGACTTCCTAACAAACCACTCCTAATTTTAGTGATTTATAGGAATGACTATCCTGTGGGTTGGCTGGAAAATGTCACTGCTGACATTCTGGGTTCACCCTCACAGTTGCATTCAGCTAGGCTGAAAGACAAAAGTTAGCCTTGTTCACACATCTACAGCTGGTGTTGGTGATAACTGGGTCTTCTGGATCTCTTTCCTTGTGACCTTTCATATTCAGTAACTAGACTGGCTTCCTTGAATGAAAGTCACATGAACATTCCAAGAGAATGAAAGGGAAGTTGCAAGTCTCTTAAGGACAGACCTCAGAAATAACTATAACATCACTTTGGCTGCATTTTATTGATCTTGATAAACAGAATACATCTTCTATACCTCACTACAGGAAATGTATTTGTCTGAGGGCCTCAGCTGCTATGATTCAAAATGCATTCTTGTGTTTGTACAGATGCCACAGAGGAGAGAAGGTAGACCTTTACCTTGTTTTAACTCAGATTTCTTCCCTACTTTTTTTTCTAGAGGATTCTCCAGTGGCTTTGCGAAACCTTCCTTAGAGACTTCTACCTGATGCCCTCTCTTCCTTTTCACACAGGTTGAATTTATATTGTGACCTTGTGGCTCTCCCAACTTTCTCTTAGAATTTTTTTTCACATAATCTCGCCCCCCCTCACCCATAAGATCTGTGCACATTTTCTCTGCTTCTACATCTTTAGGAGGACATGGGTCAAAACAGTGGGTTAACCATCATTGTCAACTTGACTGGAATCTCCTAGGAGGCTGGGTATTTGTATGGAGGATTAGCTTAGAGGGAAAGACACACCCTGAATGTGAGGAGTTCCATCTTATGAGGCTGAAAATCTGAGAACCCTAAGGGGAAAAAAAGAATGAAGGGTATATCTTGATGGGGACAGCAGTCGCAGAGCAGAGGAACATGGAAGTTCCTGCCATCTTTGAAAATAAGTAGCATGGATCCCCTTCAAAAATGGTTCATTTCTCACTCTTAGCTATGCATTGTGGGTGAGTTGATTTCCACTCCCAATACTATGATGGACATGTGATCAATTGCTTGCCAATGAGGGATCACCGTTGGCTTACGGGCGTATCCTTGTTAAAACTACTGAAGCAGTGAGGCTTTCACTGGTACTTTAGGGAGAAAGATTACGTTTCTATTGGACTTAAAACAGGGCATTATGTGGCTGTAGCTCTCCACATGGCTTCTTGCACTTCAATTTCTCTTAACTATGCCTCCATTTATATTATTTTTGTATTACTGTATAATTTCTTATACATGCATTAGTGGTTTAAGATAATATATGTGTTAGTTCACTGTTTCAGGGGTCAGGGCATTCCTATATAGATTTTTTTTCAGTCTCATAGATATGAAAATCAAGAGTGTTAGGAGGCCTGCATGCTCATTTGGAGGTTCACCTGGGGAATAATTTGCTTCTGGGTTCATTTAGGTGGCTGGCAAATTCATTCCCTTCAAGTTATTTGCCTGAAGGTCCTGGCTTTCTGCTGGCCATTGGCTACAGTCTACTCTCAATATCTAGCTGCCCACAGTTCTTACTGTATATCCCATAATATGCCAATTACAGCCTGCAGTAAGGAAGTTACATAATTGTAGGGCTACTATCCTGCAACCTTTTCCATATTCAATTAGCTAGAGGCAAGTTGCAAGCTTCACCAGAATGTAAGACAAGGGGATTTCACAAGGCACATCTATTCCAGGCCACATTAGCATGTACCTGACTATCCGAGATCCAAGACACACTGAGGAAGGTGGAACATTCATTGCTGAAGGAATTCTTTAGCTCTGTCCTGTCTTTCCCAGTGCATCAGGCTGCAGTCTGATCTATTCACCTTCTCTAGCAAACCCTTCCCAGTGATCAGTCACTTAAATGAATCTGGCTGAATCTGGCTTTTTTTTTTTTAATTTTATTTTTTTGTGCAAAGGTTGAAAACTATGTGAATTTGGAATTAGTCAGTTAGACTAAGTTAAGATGATCCCAGTTTTGTTGACAACATTTGAATCACCATAATCAGGATCCAGTTGAATATGTAACTTCTGTCCATTAGGCCTGAGTGGAGCACTGACTTTGGTCACATTTGTGTCACAGAGTTTCTTTCCAACCTGTCTGATTTGGTGCTCATTCACCTTGACAGCCACCATGAACACTGTGGGAGCCCATAGAGATTTCCTAGTGAGATCTGAGCTTGCTTTACCCAACAGAGCTGCATTAGGGGATGGCTTGATCACTTGCATGGTTACCAGGTGTTTGGAAGGATCTGCACTTGGCTGTGCTAGGGAGAAGTCTTTGTCCCCACCCCTTGGCATTCCTATAAAAAGCCCTTTTGAAGAGACAGAAGGGGCCAGTGGATATTAATCCAGGTCCTCCCGAAGATATCCTGTGTTTTTGTCTGTCTTCTCCACACTATCTTTCTATCTAAATATTTATCCCTCTCTCCTAAAGAGTATCCTGGGGAAAAGTGGCAGCTGGCCTCACCCAGAACACACAGGTATTGCCTTCTATTTTCTCCATGGCTGATTCAGTAGTAATGGACGATGGCATAGTGGTCAAGCTTGTTTCTTCTGGGAGTGCTCTTGTAGGGTTTATGTGCTGCCTTGGGAACTGCAGGGGAACATGGGCTATGGCTGTGGATGCCATTCAGCATGACCGCTCAGTTTTCAATGCCTTCACTTGGACTTCAGCTTTAGGAGGGGCAGGTACTTCTTTATGTCTGGTGCTATCTTGGTAAAAAGACTGGCTTTGTCTTAAGATGTCCTTTTGGATCTGCACCCAGATGTCCACTAGCTAGATGGTGTCTGCTTCTGCCTGCTTCCAAATTCCTAAGACACCCCAGCTGATACACAAGCAGTAAGAGAGAGAGAGGGCAGGTGTTTATAGGCCTAAGTTGTTTTTGAATGGCAATAAAAGGAACCAATGACTACAGAGGTAGAAACAGGGGCTTGGTGGCATGGTGAAAAGCCCACAATTCCAATGATGCAATGTTAGACAGTCTTTTGTTTGTTGTTTGCTTTCTTGCTATGTTTTTTATTAACGTAATTTTGTATTGCTTCTTTGGGAATTTCAATCCTGCTCACTTCCCAGTCCCTCCATATCCACCCCTCACCCCCATAGTGTTTCCCCCCCAACAAGAAAATTTTAAAAATACTAATTAAAAACAAAACAAATAAAAAAAAAAAACCACTTCAATTCTCCATTTTCCCCACCTCTCCAACACCTCTTCATTCATCTTAGTGGCATAGGGAGCTGAGGTGTGTCACGAAGTATACCCTTTTGTCCACACAGCTTTACATGCAAATGTTCCTTGCAGTAAGTTGTTGGTCTGGTTCAAGGCCTCTGGCTTCTGGTACACCATCAATACTGGACCCTCACTGAAACTCCTCTCAGATATCCTGCTGTTACTCCAATCATGGAGATCCTGAGGCTGTCGTTCCACAGGACCAGTCCATTCATGAGCTCCATCGGGTCATAAATGGGGTAGATGTTGGGGGTGGGCCAAATCAAAACCCTGGGTGTGGGTTTAGGTGATAGCTGATTTGGTCAGTCTTCTGCTCCCATGGTAAGGGGTGGAGTCAGCTCGCCTGTGAGGGGTGGGGCTAGATCTTCTACAGCAGTGGCCAGCAATGGGCAGGATCAACTCTCCCAAGGCCAGCAAAGGGGGATGCCAGCTCAGCATGGCCCTTGATTACAACACAAATAGTTCCTATGGTAACGTGGTTCTGCTGTGGGATGCTCTGTATGGCAAATGTTTTGCTCTGATTGGTTAGTAAATAAAACACGGATTGGCCAGTAGTCAGGCAGAAGGAAGTATAGGCAGGACAAGGAGGAGAAGAATTCTGGGAAGTGGAAGGCTGAGTCAGGGAGACACTGCCAGTCGCTGCCATGACAAGCAGCATGTGAAGATGCCGGTAAGCCACGAGCCACGTGGCAAGGCATAGATTTATAGAAATGGATTAATTTAAGCTGTAAGAACAGTTAGCAAGAAGCCTGCCACGGCCATACAGTTTGTAACCAATATAAGTCTCTGTGTTTACTTGGTCCGGTTTGAGCGGCTGTGGGACTAGCAGGTGAGAGAGATTTGTCCTGACTGTAGGCCAGGCAGGAAAACTCTAGCTACGTGGTTCCTGTGGTAACATGGGCCACAGAGATCAACACAAACCCCAGCTGCAATAGTACCACTGTAGCATGAATCTTAAAGGTACTTATTAATAAAATCAAACCTAAGGCCAGTTATTGTGGTGAATGCTGGAAGATCAGAGAAGCAAAACAAGCCACAGCCACCTCACCTTGCCAGTTCCTCAGCTGATCCTGTTTCCTCAGTCTGGAAGCTTCTGAGTCCTCATCCAAATGGATCTCAGCTGAACTGCTGCTCCAAAGCCTGAAAGCTTAACCAGCTAAAAGCTTCTAGTTTCTGGTCTTCACGCTTTATATACCTTTCTGCTTTCTGCCATCACTCCCTGGGATTAAAGGCTCACTTTCTGGGATTAAAGGCGTGTGTCACCATGCTTGGCTGTATCCTTGAACACACAGAGATCCAGGTAGATCTCTGCCTCTGGAAAGCTAGGATTAAAGGCATGTGCTACCACTGCCTAACCTCTATGTTTAACATTGTGTTCTGTCTCTGACCCCAGATAAGTTTATTAGAGTGAACAATATTTTGGGGAACACAATACCGCTACATACCACAGACCCAGACATGGCCCTCAGCAGCAGCTCAAACCCAGACATCATCATGACCCCAGTGGGCAGCACAGGCCTCCCAGATCAGTATGGTCCCCATGGCCCTAGGACACCAACATGGTCTCAGGTGGCTAACCAGACCCCAGGTATCCACTTTGCTCTTGATGGTAACGGGAGCTATGGATATCAACACAGACCCCAGCTTCTGTAGGACCACAGACCCAAACATAGTTCTCTGCAGCAACCTGGGCCCATTCATCACCATAGCATCAGCAGCAGCACAGGCTACCCCAATTAGCCTGGCCTCGGCTCTCAGACACCAACATGGATTACTCAGATGGCAGTCCAGACCCCAGGCATCCACCCAGTCTTCAGTGGTAACTGAAGCCATGGACATCAACATAAACCCTGGCTGCTGTAGGGCTACGAATGTTGGACAGTCTTACAAGGCAAGTGCTATTCTCCCTACATGATGGATGATATAACTTGAGGCAGAGACAATAACTTGCTCCAGGTCACACAGATTGGAATCAAATCAGGAAGCTGGGCTCCAGAGTCTTACTCTGTCCTCACACACTGTCACCCTGCCTTCTAATAGTTTCCAAAGGAGTTCTCTTTGCAGCACTTTCCAGTGGGGCACTGACCTGACCACAAATTTGCTTAGACAACAAGCAAAGAGATATTCAAGGAAGCACTTTACCTGAAGGGTCATTACATTCCACATGAGGCTGACACTTGAGGAAAACTGAGTCACGGCACAGCAGCTCCTTTATCGGCTAAAAAGAGAGCCTCATGTAGCACTGGCTGAAAATGGGTAGGTTTGTGCATGAGACACCTTTGCTTCTGCTTCTGCGCTAACTCATCTACAGATATAGCGCAGCAACTGCGACTCAAGGAAACTCCTGTCTGCTAGAGCTCTCACAGCTGTGACGGGGGTACAGCACTTACCTGCCTGCCAGGGAAAGACACTGGAACAAATCCCCAGCTGTGGTTGCCAAGGCACCGCCATTCAGGGGAAGCCACAGCTGCTCTCTTGTGAGAGACGTGGAAAATCCCGCCTGAGCAGGCTACTTCCTTCCCTAGACACAAGTGCATTGTGAGGGAATGAAAAACAGCTTTGATCCATTTGGCCCATAAAGACCCATTTCCTGTCTACCTACCTGTTTCAGGGTAGATTAAAGAGGTTTCTTCGGTATTTCCCAGGTTATAATTGCATAGTATTGTGTCCTTCTCTCATGGCCTCTCTTCTCACTGGTGGACATCCAGAGAGAGAACTGAAGAATTTAGGTAAGCGTTGTACTCCTATTATAACAATGGAAGGACCAGACAGGAGTTTTTTTTTTGAGTCACAGTTGCTGAGCAATATCTGCAGGGAAGTTATCTTAGAAGCTGAGGCAAAGGAGTCTCAGGCATGTCAGAGAATTCACTTTTCTTAGGGGGAACTAAGAAGTTACCTGTCTTAGGGTTTTTGTTGCCTTGAAGGGACACCATGACCACAGCAACTCTTATGAAGGAAACCATTTAATTGTGGTGACTCAGTTATAGTTCAGAGGTTTAGTCCATTCTCATCATGGCAGGAAGCAAGGCAGCATGCAGGCAGACATGGTGCCAGAGAAGGAGCTGAGAGTTCTTACATCTTGACTCACAGGCAACAGGAAGAGGTCTGAGACATGGGGTGTGGCTTGAGCATATATGAGACCTCAAGACCCTCTTCCACAGCAACACACTTCCTCAAACAAGACCACACCTACTCCAACAAGGCCATACCTCCTAATAGTGCCACTCTCTTTGGGGGCCATTTTCTTTCAAACCACCTCATTACCTCATCCCTTTTCCCTTTCTCATTTCAGACCATGATAGCAAGGATAGAAGTTTCAAGGGACATCCCATCCCCCAATCTGTATCATCTAGTTACTCTGGAGTGTAGGAGAAGAGTTGCTTTGCAAAAATGTTTCTAGAACACAAATTCATCCCCTGAACTGTACTGTCCAATGTGTAACTGCCAGACACACGTGCTACAAAGATTTTGAAAGGAAAAGAGAAGCAGCTGTGGAATCCATGTTGAGCCTCCTCAAAACTCATAATACTAATGGGTATTACGTCACAGCATGGGATGGAATCAGGAAGCGGTCCTTTGGAAGACTGTTGGCTTTCTGTGTCCTTACGGGAAATGTTGGAGCCCACCTAGGTTTCCTAGTGGCTTTACCCAGAAGGTCTGCATAAGAGGATGATTGGACCACAGGCCTGGGTACCAGGTGTTTGGAAGGGTCTGCACTTGGCTGTATCTAGCAAGGGGAAGGTCTTTTACCCCTCCCCTTGGCATTGTTATAAAAAGCCCTTTTGAATAAAGTTCTGGGCTGGTGGGTTTTGACCCAGGCCCTTCCAAGGCTATCCTGTGTTTCTGTCTTTCCTCTCGTCATATAGGTATATCTTTCTATCCAAATATTCCTTATTTCTCCCTGCTCAAGAGTACCCTGGTCGTAAAAGTGGGGGCTGGTTCCCCCACAGGGAGGTAAAGAAGACTTGATAGATAGTGCACTGTCTACAGTACAAGGACTAGCAAGAGGTCTGCCTTATGTTCTTATGACCTTTTCCCCAGTTCAGGGGATTACAGGCCCCATTTTCTGAGGGTCTCTTATGGATAATCAGCCACTCTGATGGTAGTGGCTGTGTCATGCCTGAAGGATAGAGTTCAACATGAGCATCTAACATTGTTCTGGAAAATTCTATTTCCCCCAAAATATTCTATATACGTGTATCATACATTTTTGTTTTATTTTTTTTATTTTTTATTTTTTTTTGAGGTAGGAACTCACTATGTAGACCAAGCTGGTTTTGAACTCAAGTTATTTTGCTTTTGAGTTATTCCATCTGTTGATATAGTCTCAAATGCAGAGGCTCTTCCTTACTGGTATTTGGTCTATTAATGTGTCCATTAAAGTATCATGATTTCTAGAATGTTGAGTGTTTTTAGAATTTCCATCTCCATGCTTACCTTATCCATCAATTTTCATATTCTGTCTCTCTTTCTCTTTGTTAAGAGTCCATAACGTATCAGTCATTGTCTTAGGGTTTCTATTGCTGTGATGAAACATCCTGGCCAAAAACAAGTTGTAGAGTGTGGTGTGTGTGTGTGTGTGTGTGTGTGTGTGTGTGTGTGTGTGTGTGTGTGTTTTATTTGGCCTACACTTCCACATTGTAGTTCATCATTAGAGGAAGTCAGGATAGGAACTCAAGCAGGGCAGGAACCAGGAGGCAGGAGCTGATGCAGAGGCCATGGAAGACTGCTGCTTACTGTCTTGTCCCACATTGCTTGCCCAGTCTGCTTTCTTATAGAAGTCAGAACCACTATCCTAAGGAGAGCGCCACCCACAAGGGGCTGGCCTTGCCCACGTAAATCACTAATTAAGAAAGTGGCACACAGCTTTAATCCCAACACCCATGAGGCAGAGGCAGGTGGATCTCTGTAAGTTCGAAGTACAGAGTGAGTTCTAGGATAGCCAGGGTTATACAGAGAAACCCCATCTCAAAAAAAAAAAAAAAAAAAAAAAAGAAAAGAAAAGGAAGAAGAAAGAAAAAAAAGGAAGAAAGAAAATGCCTACAGCTTTGCTTATAGAGGCATTTTTCAATTGAGGCTCCGTCCTCTATGATGACTCTAGATTGTGTCAAGTTGGCATAAAACTAGGCAGCATAGTCATTATTCTCAGCTCTCGTTCCAATAATTCTGATTTCCTTGCCATATCTGAGTTGGATTTGATATTGCTCTGCCTCCACAAACTGCACCTGACCCAGCCCTGCCTTTTAGCATTGTGCCAGGTAATTGTTTTTTCTGTTAGTTTGTTTTTCCAATCTGGACACACGAATTGGGGTAGGATTTACTGATGTGGCAGATGGGTGCATGTAGCACGAATCTTAAATGGTCTTATTAATAAAAACAAACTCAGGGACTGGTATTGGGGTGAATGCTGGAAGATCAGAGAAACAGAACAAGCCACAGCTTCCTCACCTTGCCAGTTCCCCAGCTGATCTTGTTCCCTCAGACTGGAAGCCTCTGAGTCCTCATCTAAATGAATCTCAGCTGAACTGCTTCTCGAAAGCCTAAAGCTTAACCAGCCTAGTTCCTGGTTTTTATTGCCTTATATACCTTTCTGCTTTCTGCCCTCACTTTCTGGGATTAAAGGCATGTGTCACCATGCCTGGCTGTTTCCAGTGTGGCCTTGAACTCACAGAGATCCAGACGGATTTCTGCCTGTGGAATGCTAGGATTAAAGGCGTGAGTGCCACCATTTTCTAGCCTCTGTATGTAGTGGCTGTTCTGTTCTCTGACCCCAGATAAGTTTATTAGGTTGCAAAATATTTTGGGGAACACAATACCACCACAGGGTGTGTGTGATGGGGTGGGGATGGGGGGGCTTTCTACAGTGCTCTGACTAGGTCCTAGTCTTTCCATGGGTCTGTGCCTCTGGGCTTCCTACCTTCGTCTGTTTGTGTTCTTGTCTCAGGTGGGACAGAGCAGCTTGAGGTATGCAATTGGATATTTTCCTTTGTACGGTTGAATTAGGCTCTGAAAAAAACCCTAATATGTTCTAGGAAAATCTGAGAACTTGTGAAATACAAATTGTTCTCCTGGACATCAAAGCAGTTTCTTATCCTCATCCTGAAGAGAGTCTCTGGTCTTCACAGTATGGCTGTTGGTCAAGACTGAGGAGTTAAACTCACAAAAATGTATGTTCTCTGCTTGAAGTTTTGACTCCGAATGTTCCATTGGTTGGCTAGTATTCTAGTGTCCCCACCCTTGGCGCTGGGGTGTGGCGGCACATTTGCTCTGATAAGTTGTGACTCATCTCTGTTGCTTGTCTCTCCATGCCTTATGTTGGGGTTTTTGTTAGGTGGTCTTTGGCACTTGGATGGAGCATTGTCAATTCAGATGAGAAATTTTCATTTTAACTATGTATGTATGTATGTATGTATGTATGTATGTATGTATGTATGTATAGTTATACAGACTTATGTGTATTAGTTTTTCTTAGTTAATAGTACGATTCTTTATGATTTTTCCACACACTCTACTGTTGTTTTACCCTTCTGAAAAATGGTTTCATCGGAGGTTTTAGTTGCTTATATTTAGCATCACTAAATTAGTTTCTTAGTGTTGAATTCCATAGAAGAATTGAATTAATTTACTCTATTCCATTCTATCCCAGCTTTACTTCAAATTCAGCAACATGGGCATAACTTATTTTATGTAGATGTCTTTGAATAACTTTTCACCCACCCTTATTAAGGCACAAAGACCTAGAAGTTTTTTTTTTTTTTTTTGTTTTGAATTTGCTGTTCCTAAAGACATACATACTTTTATTAACCACCAAAAACTTGGGAAACATTTTTAAGTATCCTGCCTCAAAATATGGTCTAGATGATGCTCCCTTTCTTCTACAATCTTTTTAAATACATGACTTCTCTTTCTCCTAGCAATTAGGTGTCAGTGTATGTGACAATATTTTAATCAAACACTGCTGTGGAATAATCCTTCTGTACACTATGAAAGTGTGTTACTCTCATTGTTAATAAAAAGCTGATTGTCCAATAGTTAGGCAGCATTTTCAGGGCAGAAAGAATGCTGGGAAGAAGAGGGGCAGAATCTGAGGAGTCTTGAACCAGATGAAAAGAAGCAGCATGGGAAGTTCAGAGATGAGTTCCAAGACGATACACAATGGGCATGCCATACTGAGAAAAGGTACCAAGCCATGTGGCAAAGCATAGATAAGAAATATGGGTTAATTTAAATGTATGACTTAGCTA
This sequence comes from Peromyscus eremicus, assembly GCF_949786415.1. Taxonomy (NCBI): domain Eukaryota; kingdom Metazoa; phylum Chordata; class Mammalia; order Rodentia; family Cricetidae; genus Peromyscus; species Peromyscus eremicus. Next base: position 45,525,023 of record NC_081416.1, read on the forward strand.
GTGACAAGCCTGAGGTATCAGCCTAGCATTTATAAGTAATATTGAGTCTCCATGTTGGTTATTTGGGAATTGGCAGGCAGGAAATAAAAGCCTGCCAACAAAACACCTTTTCTCCTGCCTTTATCTGCCAGCAATATCCTCTGCCCAAGAGGAGCAAGAAAGTACTGTGGTGTCTCCCAGGAGGAAGCTTGTCTGGTACCACTGGGGATAGTTTAAGAGAGGTGTGTAGCTCATTCAGGAGAGAGTGGTCTGGGATGGGCAGATGGCAGAAAGGAGTACCAGTTCTGTGGACATGGAAGAAAAACAAGGCTGAAATATCTTGATCACTTTTCTTCAACAATTAAAACTAACTTACCTTTAGAAAATTCTCTTTTAGTAATGTCCAAGGATGACAGTGTCTTTCATGCTTATTACAGTCAGACATTGGGCCTTTAATCTTAACATGACACAAACATGCATGTGTTCATAAATGTACACAGGAAGACATGCTTATCTCTGTGGCTATTGTGACTCAGAACATGAGTCTTTATTTTGACACTTCATTTCACACTGGCAGCCCAAGCATTAAATCTTGGATCATAACCTTGCACTAAGGTTGGGAGCCCATTCAGGCCAAGTATTTTTTAGCCTTCACTGTGACCAGTTCACCATTCGATTGACCCTGATTGTGGCTAATCCTGGTTTCTGGATTGTGATTAAAAAATGCTAGAACAATGTAGATAGATCCTGAAAAGACTGTTGTCAACAACCTACAGTGTATACCACTGTATGTGGAAAAGTAGGTTCCTTCAGCAGTTGTGAAAATAACCAAAAACATAGCCAGGCAGTGTGTGTGTGTGTGTGGGGGGGGGGAGTGCACACCTTTAATCCCAGCACTCAGGAGGCAGAGACAGGCCAGCCTGGTCTACAAAGCCAGTTCCAAGACAGTCAGAGAGCTGTAACAAATAAAAACCCTGTCTTGCCGGGCGGTGGTGGCGCACGCCTTTAATCCCAGCACTCGGGAGGCAGAGCCAGGCGGATCTCTGTGAGTTCGAGGCCAGCCTGGACTACCAAGTGAGTCCCAGGAAAGGCGCAAAGCTACACAGAGAAACCCTGTCTCGAAAAACCAAAAAAAAAAAAAAAAAAAAAAAAAAAAAAAAAAAAAACCCTGTCTTGGCAGGAAGGGTGGAGAAGAATAACCCCCAAATTGTGTAGCTGTCCTGTTCTGTATAAGCATTTGTAAGGAATGCAGCTGTTATTCTGGAAACTCCATTCCTAGTAGAAAGTAAGCAAGCTACAGCTTTATCTTAGGAATGGGAATAGCATTGTGAACTTGTACCCAACACCTGTAGGCCTGGCCTTTGCAAACACAGACTGTATCCAACTTCTGCCTTTTCTCTAGAACCTTTCCAATCCATCACTGTTGGATCTATACCTCCTCATCCCTCAGTCATAGAAGTCCCACCTATGTACCACTCACTGCCTTTCAGTAAGTTTTTTTGTGGGGCTAGGGATGTAGCTGAGTGCTAGAGTACCTGTCTTCCAAAGGCACAGTTGGATGCCCCAATGTTACACAGGAACTTTGGGTGGCTATCCAGGCAGCCTGATGTCCCTGTCATTAGGTAACATTTCATCCTTCTGGGGTCTTTGATGGAGCTGAAGACTAGATAGTTATAGTTATAGTTTTCCTTAGTCATGATAAAAGGTAAATTAGATGTGAAACTTTAGACTCACCAAGATAGATAAAATATTTTCTCTATTTTGTCAAATACAAATGGACTGAATATTGTATCTGTAATTCTTACTTAATAACTTCTTTTGTTGTATGTAATTTTACTATGTTAAAGTTAAAACCTTTCCTTTTTTAACAAAAAGGGGGAAATGCTGTGGAATAATCCTTTTGTACACTGTAAATATGTATTATTCTCACTGTTAATAAAAAGCTGATTGCCAATAGCTGGGCAGGAAGAGATTGGGCAAGACAGCCTGAGATAGACAGAATGTTGGGAGGGAGAAAGGCAGATTCGGGAGAGACCAGCCTGCCACTGAGTAAGCAGGACCTGTAGAAAATGAGTAACAAGCCATGAACCACATGGCAAAGCATAGATAAGAAGTATGGTTAATTTAAATGTTAAGTGTTAGGTAGTAACAAGCCTGAGCTATTGGCTGAGCATTTATAAGTAATATTAAGACTCTGTGTGTTTATTTGGGAATGGTTGGTGGGACAGGAACTTCTGCCTACAAAAAGGCCCTGAGTTAAATCCCCAGCACTGCAACAAAACTAAGAAAATTTAGAAGTTAGTTATTTTAATATCTGTTGTAATTTAAATGTCCTTTCCCAAACTAGGGGTCAGTTTTGAAAAGCTGGCACCAGGGAAGACTGGAAAGATAAAGTTTTAAAGTTGTCAGTAGTAGATCTTTATCATTCTTTCCTGTGTCAATTATGTCAAAATGCAGACTTTATTTCTGAGTCAAAATACTTCTAATAACTACAGGTGTAAGCAAATTTCCCTCTGTACATGCATGTGCACATGTTATGAGTAAATCATGGTTAGAGCCTATATGTGTACTGACTTACACAGAGATCATGTTTTTAAAGACTTGGGTTTAATGTCCTACTCCAACTAACATCAACTCTATAACCTTGTTTCATAGACAATGCCTTATCTGCTTAGGTATGTATACCCACAAACTAATTTTGCATTCTTTCTGCCCAGCCTCAAGCATCTGCTTATCCATTCTTGCCATACCTTAGTCTAAATATTTTGTCTTTCTAGCACAGCTGCCCATCCTGAATACGGCACCTGTTTGCTTGTTGGTAATTAGTGCCCTCACACAGGGAGTGATGAAGAGAAAGTCAGGTAGCCTGGCCTTCTCCAGGTGTACAAAAAAGCTTTGGCTAAAGGACTTGACAGTGGCACATAGGTGCAGCCCAAGAGAGCCAACGGTTAGTATCTCTGTCATACTGGTAGGTAAAATTGGGTGTGACTATTTATACAATGAAAATCAGCACAACTCAGTAGTCCTGGCTCCACTGTTAACTGTTGAGCAGACTATCCCAGGAATGGGCCTCCTACAACTCACAAAATAAAAGCAGGCCACGTTTGCTAGGGTAGCTTTGGTCCCAGAATAACCACTGATACTCCTGCTCTGACAAGGGGCCTGCACCTCTGATGTGCCCCTAACTGGATCTCATGTAGACAGCATCTTATTAGATGTGCTAGCTTCCTGGCCACTGGTACAGAGCATAATGTGGAGGCCCCACTTGCAGATAGCAAGCATTTGCCAAGTTTCACTTGCCCATGTGTCTTGTCCAGGTCCTTTCATTTCCGAAGATGCTTTAAAGCTCTACCATACACAGATTTGGGCTAATCGGAAAAAGGCAGTCACAGGTCCTGTCTACTAAGTTACAAAAACCCTTATAGAACTGCAGGGGACAGGCAAGTAGGGACAGAACAGGCTATTCACTTCTGTTAACATGCTCAGTTAAAGAGGATGATTTGACTGTTTTTTAATCCTTAGGTTTATGAGGCAGAAAAATACTCTGGCCTTTGAACTGCATTCTTGAGGAAAACAGGAAGAGAGGATATGAACACAGATCAAGTTTCAATAGTCTTGAGACATGACAACTGAACAGAAAACATCTTTTCAATTTTCCCTAGATAATATGGATTTTAAAGACCCAGTTTAGCTGGTGGGTGCTGCATGCCTTTAATCCCAGCACTTGGGAGGCAGGGGCAGGCGAATCTCTGTGAGTTCAAGGCCAGCCTGGGCTACAGAGTGAGTTCCAGGAAAGGTACAAAGCTACACAGAGAAACCCTGTCTCGAAAAACAACAACAAAAACAAAAAAGATGAAGTTTATAATGAGGACCTAGTTTTCGAGGGACCTCGTGGGAGCAGGGGTCTGTTAAAATGGACTGTGCTCAGTTCTTTCTAGTAGTTGGAGCCAATGCCCTTTTTTTCCTTATTAGCCATGACAACGAAACAAAGGGATGCCAATGTATAGGGAACTAGTTAGTGTCATGGTGTTGGTAGATAGCGGAAAGGAGTAGCGGTTTCCTCAACATGGAAGGAAAACAAGGTTGAAATATCTAGACCACTTTTCTTCAACAATTAAAATTAACTTGAAACTCACCCTTCACTACAAGCGAACCAATTGCTAAGAGCGAGAAGCTGGACAATTTAATATCAGAAGTTGCACAGCATACCTACTGAACACATTATAGTTGTTCTTTAACATGGAGTTTGTATGGTAAAGTTGAGTGAGCCCTGGGTCCTCGGTGAGATATGGTCATGGCAGGAGCGGGTTTGCTTCCACTGTGCTCCGCAGTCCACACCTAAGCACCTATTTTCTAGAAAGACACTTGCCATCACCACCTGCACTTCAAAAACTTTCCAGAGGAAGAAAAGCTAGTTCTCATTAGACCTCAAAGCCTTAGATGTGTGTGGTTACTGATGTCACAGACACAAAGGATATCTGTGCTAGGTCCTTCTCCTATACCTGCTCCCTGCCAGCATCAGATAAGAACTCTTACGCCAGGACTCTGCTGCTGATCCTGTGCTGCCTAACAATCCAGGGGAAGGGAAGGGATGCTTGCCCGACAGGATGAGGCAAAGCCGTTCTGCAGAAGCCTGCACTGAACAGATACTCAGGTTCTTAAACAACAGATCACAGTTAACCAAGGGCCAGCTTTTGAAGAACAGATCTGGTATATTCTACCAATACATATTTGCCTTTTAGGGACTGACATTTCTGATTATATACAAATGGGAAAAGGTTATGTGTGTGCTTTAGAAACCATTAAATCTGCCTACTTTGGAAAGACACATGTGACCTATGAAGTTTATTAGGGAAGTGAGGAGGTGTTCCAATTCTCTTTATAATAAGCAGCATTCTCAGAGGGGCTTAGGCAACCTCAGGGGAAGCAAAACTCAGAATGAAGAATACTGTAGTACAAAATTATGGCCAAAAATACTGTATTTTTAACCAGTAAGATCATTGGGGCATTATTATACAACATTAGGTTTTTTTTTTTTTTTTTTTGCAAAACTAGTTCCCATCCCCAAACAATAGACAATACATGCATTTGAATGACATTTTAAGAACAGTAAATATGATTTTTTTAAATACTGCAAGTTAAAAATGTTTTTGACAAAACTCCCTAAGTACACAGATCTAGTCAGGGCTTCCAACACGAGGGTGGATGCAGATTCCGGCCAGAGGCTGCGATTTAGAGTCCTTTGAGGAAATCCGCCAGAAATGTGTTTCAATGAAAGTGACCCAGACAAACTTACACAGTGTTTTTCCACTTTCTTTCCTAACCCTAAAAATAGCTCACTGAATAATCTTCCTCCCTGTATTCTTTTCCTATCAAAGCTTCTATGAAAGTCAGAATTCCTTTAACTGAGTAAGATCCAATTTTGTAAAAGAGCTGTCTTTGTAACATGTAAATGTTATTAATCATTGGGTTCAAATTTTATGGAGATGGAGGCTCCATGGCAGATATTAAAGGGAGGGAAGACATAATATCTGAGTACCTACTGTGCATCAGGTGTGTATGCATACTCCGAACAGATGATTCTAGAAGCAGAACACTATGGAAGGGTGGTGGTGGCGGGGAGACAGCAGGACAAAGCATTATTATAAGACAGAGTGTAGAGGCTCAGCAAGCTATCCGTGGAATGGCAGGTGTCTGGCTCCCCAAACCTCTGCCACATCACACGCAACCAAGCCATCTATTTCTCGTAATTGTCTAGAACCCAAATGGAATCCCAAAGATACAAGTACCAGGACATCTAGTAATGCTGCATATGCTGGAAGTGTGCAAAGACAGATAAACACACATTATTAGCTTCCATTTTTGTATGTGTTTCTAACCAAAGATTTCTCTTTGGAATAAAATTATTAATGTACGCCCAAGCACACCTTATTTGTATCAATTGAGATGCTGTTAATTACCACTTGAGTGGCTTGAAACCCTTATTTAATTTTAAGAAGCGCAGCAATATACATTACAATATTTGGGTACACTTTATTTTTATATGGGTTAACATTCTGCTATATTTCACTTCATTCGTTCTGAGAAACTAAAAACAAAGGGGCATCAGGGTTCATCTGAAGGGATCTGAGGAATTTCCAACCAAGATCTGAGTCTTGCAGTATCTTATTATGCAGCCCTTTCTTCCCGTTATTATTTTTATTTTTTTTGCAAATAATCAAGTCATTTTGACCCAAATCCAGCATAAACAGCTTTTCACCAAATCCCACTTAAGACAACTAAAATTTACAATCATGTGGCAGTATAAATGTTTAAATTACAATTCGTACAACTTGACAATCAATATAAGTCTGAAGTACAAAAAGTAAATTGCCCTTTGGCTGAATTACCTTTTAAAACTATTAGGCCTGCTAATGTAATCTAAATTAAATGAAACAAAAACAAAACCCCCAAGCCCCCACGTTCCAGGTGTTTTTGAAATATCGCCTGTGGATGCCTCCTGCCAGTAAACAACATATGCAAGTTCCTAAGAAGAATTTCCCAGCTACTCAGGACATTCAACAGAGCTCTTCCTAAGGAAATAGTAAGGAAAATCCAACAGTCTATGGGACTTACTGACTTTTGCACGGGCGTGTTTTTTCCCTTTGTTTCAGATATGAGGCACAGACTTCTTAATTAAGCTCTGTAAGGCATAATATAAACCTCCAATTTACAAATAGGAATTCTCTGTGGGTGGGAGCTGCCGCATCACACACAAAGGGGAGACATCATCTGTAAACGGCACACTGTGATGTGCTGAGTGACTCATGAGATGGCTGCTTGCCTTGGTATGCTGAGGAAAGGTTTCTGTGTTCCGTGTTTGCTTCTGAATAAGACATGCCCAAGTCACCATCAAACTCACCACAAGCCTTCATTATCTAGAGCATCAACAACAGGAGTCAGTGGTACAGCTTTAAAGCGCTTGCAATCACAATAGAACAGAGAGCGAGAGTAAACTTTGTTTTTGTACAAAACTGAGAAGCCCTTCCCGCCCCTCACCCCTTCAATAAAACCCCAAACAAGAAACAACAACAAAAATTGTTTTTAGCTTCATTGACTAGTGTGGATACAATTAGGCGACGAGGCATCACTGCAGCTAGGGTGATCAATGTTTTCCTTTCTCAAAAGAAGGGATCCTGTCATGCGCCCCAGGATGAGCAGTGAAGCCACAAACTTCAATTCTGCATAGCAAGTTCCATCCCCAATTCCCAAAGACAATGTGGCGGCGACCTTTCCCTGCTTTGCTCTGCAGCTCTGAGCTTGAGATCAGGTGGACTCAACTACATCTACTACGGCTCTGTTAAATAGAATAGCATGGTTCCCTAGGACTGCTAACACTTGCGATCCTGTGATGAGGTCCACTCTACACCGTAGGCCATCAAATGTTACTTTTTTTCTTTTTTTTTGTCTTTTCTTTTTTTCTTTTTTTTTTTGTTTTGTTTTTTGTTTTTTTGCTGCACCAAATTTAAGGTTGCCCTTTCAGGCAAGCAGTGGTCTCTAGCTGATAAAACATCTCCTTAGTGGATAACAATAGCTTCTAAAACTGCCTTTCTAATAAAGGCCACCAGAGAGGTAATGCTAAACTGTGCATTTGCCAAATAAGAATATGAATCGTATAAAAGCTCATATTCCAACCCCAGGTCAAATGGCAAAAGGTCTACAAAGTTGGTCTCCGTGTTTGTATAAAAGCTCCGACGGATGTTGTGTATTTGCTATGAAATTACCTTTGGGTCTTAGGTCAGCACACCTCTACTCGGGAATGTGCAAATGATTTTAGACAGCACGATGCTAGTACCGCTCTGTACGATAGTAAGGGTTTTTTTTTTTTCTTCTTTTCTAAATGGAAAAAAATATCCCTAGTCAGAAATAAACTGACAAATTTACATTCTCCTCCCTTAAAAAAAGTAAATAAAATAACATTATTCAAAATGTGAATTAGCCACAAGACATACAATACAATTACATAGATACATATCAATACAGCACATTCAATCTGCCAAAAAAATTAATGATTACCAGTATGGATGCTGCAATATCAAGAGAGATGTATGTACAACAATCAGAACATTCATAATTGCACTATTCCTACAGGCAGTCTGTTAAATTACAGGTGCTTTCTAGAGCAAGGGATAAAAAAGTAAGCTGTGTTGTTTGGGGCCAGGAGAGTAAAACATGAGAACACTTCATTACGAGTCAGCAATTTCAGTGCTCATACAGTAAGCTGTTCACTCTCTCTCCTCTTTGTTATTCAAGAAAAGTGATTGAAACGGAAGTTTAGACTAGTGCCAAGCACTAATGAGACCAGCATTGTGGTCTAACTTCCTGGCAGCCTCAGAGCAATCACAATCTACTTAAATCACACAGCAACGTGGGCTGCTTGACAGGCTCATTCACACGCGTTCAGCACTGTTTGCATCTGCTGACAAATTGCACATGGAGAACTGCAAACATCTCTCCTAGTATGATCATTACATAAATACATGCTTGACAGAACACTGACTGGTGACTTTTGAACAAATCTTCCTTGCGTTCAAGCGACCAGTTCAAGAAGATCGTGAAATGGTAAAACAAGCTCACTTTTTCCCCCAAATCAAAGGTTAGGGGATAATGCTGTCAACCAGTGTTCCTGGCAGACTCACTTGAACTGAAAGAACATAAAGAGCTAATAATACTGGTGCCAGTAAGGAGATATGAACAGATCTCATGACAAACCACAAGGAGTAGTTTCTGCACTGCTCATCTGGACACTGGCACCGACCTTAAGGACAAAGAAAAGAACGGACCATGAGAAGCAGTTCAGAGTTAGCAACTGTTTGGCAATGTGTGTTTCTGGTTCATAGCACGCTGTCCTCTCACTGTGCGGTCTTAATGCTTACATTTTGATACTCTTGAAATTCTTAATTTATTTTGTCTTATAAAAATCTGGCTTTGGCAACATATATACATAGCAAAAATTATTTTAAAATTATGGCCCAAACACAAAGTGGGGCAAGAGGGAAGGAAAGCTAAAAACAAACCAAATGAGGAGCTGGAGGAGGGCTCTGGCAGCGGCTGCCGGGGAATGTAGTGTCTGTTGGCATATCATTTGGCATCTGTGGTTTACAGAGGGTGAAAAACCTAAAGTGAAACAAAAGGGAGCAAGGAAGAGACAGGAAGGACATGGCACATGGATTGTAGAAGCATGGACTCCTTCCCAGCCTGTACCCACACACCCTGACTTCCATACATTTCTCTCAACAATCCAGCTGCGGCTGAAGGTCTGCACCTAAAATATATGACTCTTAACCACCAATGGGCACCACTGTCCTAGTCCAGGTGAGACAAGACAATATATATATATATATATTTATTATACATACATATATATGTATGTATTGAAAAGGGAATACTAGATGTGATGTGCATCCAGAGAGATACATTTAAAACCATAGTGGTAATTAATACATACACGCCTTCAGCAGAACCACTATTAAATGAAGCTGATGTAAGATGACTGCAATCGAATGACACTGTCCTGACTGCATCACTCGAGAAAGAAACTTGACCAAGAATGGAACTAGGGTAAAGGCCATTATAATATGAGAGAAAGTAAAATCAGAGGGAGGATGGAACAGGAAGAAGTTCGGAACATCGGCTTTGTTTTTGGTCAATAGAAAAGAGGAGGAGGAAGAAAGAAAGGAATGGGGGGGGGGAGAGAGAGAGAGAGAGAGAGAGAGAACATGTGACAGGAGTGCTTTTATACTGTGAGTGAATGACTGAAAATTTCAAATACACCGGTCTCAAGGTCTGCCTAAAAACAAGAGAGGAAATGTGCTGGGACTGTACTTCAGCATTCTGTTTCCTCCGAATAGTTTAAATAAAATCATAATATTTACTACAGCTCTGTGGACACGCTCACAGAGTCCAGGACGGCAATAAATTAGTATTATGCAAATTGTTTCCCACAGAATACAGTCCTTCTTGGTTATCTTCAACAGCCCACGGGGAAGGGAAGAATGGTTTCTGGGAGGCACGGTTAGACCAGATTGTACTCCTTCAGGTTCAGCTGCAGGATGGTGTCCTTGACCGCAGCGAAGACGAAGCGGATGTTCTCGGTATCTGTGGCGCATGTGAAGTGGGAGTAGATAATCTTGTCACTGTCAGGGTTCAGGTCCACGAACATCTTCAGGATGAATTCTCGAGCGGCCTGGGCATCTCTCTGGGGTCCTGTTTGCCAAGAGAGGAGAAGCAAAGTTTGTTACGTGGCCCACTCCACAACTGTTCATCTGTTCAATCAGCACACATTGTGTATGCCCTATGAAGACTACTCTGTATTCCAGACCTCTATTAAGTTCACTGTGTGATGATATGCATTGGTTTGTACTTTCTTATGCTTACAAGGTACTTCTTATGCCTCATCCATTGCCCATGATAGTTTTGTTTAGAAAAATTAGAAACCTGTGATGGTTAGTTTTAAATGTCAAGTTGCCACAGTCTAGAATCACCCGAGAAGGGGTCTCAGTTGAGGGATTATCTAGATTAGGTCAGCCTGTGGGGATGTCAGTAGAGGATTGTTAATTGATGTATGGAGACCCAGTCCATTGTTGGGGGCACCATTCCCCAGGCATGGGGTCCTGAACTACACAACAAGAGAAAACAATGCGGCAAGTGAGGCTACATTATTCTCTGTGCTCTTGCCTATGGATGCAGCATGACTACCTGCTTGAGCTCCTGCTTTGATTTCCTCAAAGATGAACTGTAACATGGGACCTGTAAGCCACACAACCCTTTTTCTCTCCAAGTTGCTTTTTGTTAGTGTATTTTATTACAGCAACTGAAATGAAACCAAAACATTGTTTGTCCTTGCTTGCTTCCTATTGCAAGGATAAACACCAAGACCATAGCAATCTGGGGAAGAAAGAGTATATTTCAGATTATAGTCTATTATGAGTAAAGGTCTGGGTAGGAATTCAAGGCAGGATTCTAGAGGCAGGAGCTGATGCAGAGGCCATGGAGTAGTGCTTCTTACTAGCTTATTCCTCATGGCTTGCTCAGCCTGCTTTTCTATACAACTCAGGACTACCTGCCTGGGGATGGCATCATTCAAGTGTGCTGGGCCCTATATCAATCATTAATCAAGAAAATGTCCTCTGAACTCGCTTAAAGGCCAATCCGATGGAGGCATTTTTCTCAAGTAAGGGTCCTTTTTTCAAGATGCCCCCCCCTTTTTTTTCAAAAAGTAAGGGTCCTTTTTTAAGCTGACAAAAAAATAACCAGCACACTTGCATAATAATTTTGTAGTTGATTCTTAGATACAACCCAAACACAGAAGCAGTAAAAGAAAAAATAAACTGGACCTTGTCTAAATTAAAAAAAAAAATTGTTATCAAAGTCCATTATCAAATGAAAAATATATGTAATTCATATACCTGATAAGGATTTAGCACTTAGAATATATAAAGATCTCATATATATCAACAAAAAATTAAACAACCTAATTAAAACTGGACAAAATACTTGAACATTCTTGCAAAATAAGGTAACAAATAACCAATGAGCACACAGGATGCCTAACTCTGACACTCATTTAGGGAATGCCAAGTGAAATCATGAAGTAGTCTTCCCATCTACTAGCCTGGTATCATTTTAAAAGGGATAAAATAACCTTTGGCAACAGGTGAAGTCTGCAACTCTACTACTGGTAGGCAGGCAAAATGGTACGGCCACTATGGAAAACAGTTTAGTGATTCCCATATAACCTAGTAATTCATGTAGTAGGCGGAATTGAAAGGAGGGCATTTCGTAGGTGAACGTACAGTACCATCAGTCACAATAGCAAATAGAAGTAACTCAACTGGACTGGATAAGCCAAAGGTGGTTAAGGAAGTTCTGATAGATGGTGTAACATGTATAAATTTTTAAAACACATTCTGAAATCAACATGCTGGACACAGACAAATACTGTGTGACTTGACTTACATATAGTCTATAGAGACAGAAAAGTAAGGAGACAGCATGCGTCGGGAAAGACAATGGAGTGTTACTGCTTAGCTCGAGTGGTGGACGCATTGGAAATAGCTGCAGTTTCCTAAATGTAATTTATGTCATGACTTACATATTCAAATTATAATTGAAATGTTCTGTATGGTATTTTTTATCACATTTAAAAACTAACAATGTGACATGTTCCAGACCATTTCTAACTGTGTGCAGGATCAATCACACCATATATCAATTGAGCAGTTTAACACTTAAACAGATTTTGGCAAATTTGAGTTTAAACCTTCTAAATTACTAACATCCAAACAGCATCAGGTGCTGAGCAGGTACACTGTGCACTGTGCCACTGTGTACCTGTTTCTCTCCACTGTTGCAAGTCAGTTCTAGACCAGGGGGAAGGAAGTGTCACTTCTTTTCTCCTGGGCAAGACCTCCCAGGATCACAATGTGCGTTTTCTACGTAAGCAAACACTTCTAAGGCCTAACCAACTCTAAGGACCTTCATCCCGAGTCTCAGGCAGACAACTCGAGAACTTTCAGAATAACCCTATTACAGATTTGGGCTCATACCCACATCCCACACTGCCAGGAGCTGCAGCAAAGAGCTAAGAAGTAGTCTTCTCATTTGTACAAGTAGTAACAAGAGTGCTTTGAGGTTTGGGTGACTAAGGCTAGCAACATGAAAAATGAAAGTGTGCTAGTATCTAGGCGTTACATATGTGAAATAGCGTTCTGTCCTTAGCAATGTACTGTGAACTCACTGCTTCCACAGCAGCACTGAACACTTAAAACAGAGACTAAGAGGCTGGCAGGGTGTGAGAAGGCTGCCATTTCCCCAACTATTATTATTATTCTGTCAGGGAAGGAAAAGACTCCAACTTTTGTGTGTGTGTTTATTCTATAGAACATAAGAAACAGATTCGAGGTCACTGAAGTGCATTTGCAGTGTGCTATGTTTTAAGCATAAATTATGTTACTGGAGCACACAGGACTACAAAGAAATGGGTATAGCCATCACAGCAGGTGCACAATTTCAAAGTCTCTAGGAACGATTCTGCTGAGTTCAAGTCCATGTGGAAACAGTTATTTCAATTCCTGATGAGAAACACAGAGATGGCATTCATCTGATTAAGACCTCACAAGGAAGACATGTGCAGCTGTGATAATATCTAAATAAGCATATAACAAAACATCACTGTAGTGTGCTCAAAAGTTTTTCCAGCCTTAGCTCATCTTCCAAGGGCTTTGGATCTCATGAAACAACTTTGTCTTCTCGAGAACAACAAAACCATTGCCTTTTAAACTTAGCTGTGGCCATACTTCCTTTAGACATTATGTGTCCATTACAGAAGACAACAGTTAAAATCATCTTCAAATTCCAAAACATTTACAGTAAGCTCTTTTTGTCAGGAAATTGTAGTGATGAGGATTCAGGAAGTGGCAGTCCTGCAAAAACCCACTCCAGAAAACCTGGAACTGCAGTGCAGCCAGCCAGCACATGGCTGAGGGTGAGCAGCTGGGCTCAGGCAGCGTCTGCTCTGAGGCTGCGCACTGCTGTCTGTCTGTATCCAAGCAGGAACACAGGGGTCACAGAGCCACTGCTGTAAATGGTGTAGCCGTTCTCTCTCCACTGTTCACTGACTCACCAACTCGGAAGAGAAATTAAGGCTGCCTTCTGGGTGTACAAACAAGCATTCATGTTTCTATCTGAGGCAGGTGGTTCTTGCCTCTGTTCTCAGACCATGTGCTTACAGGAGTGGTCTACAGGAGCCACCGAGGGGGAGCAGGTACACCATATATAGTCATTTCCTTCCACAGCTTCCTTAAGAACACTGAGGCAATCTCAGGCACTTACCATTTGCTTCTGAGTTAGTGAGAAAAATAGAAGGAACAAAGAGAAAATGCTGTCTAGGCTAAGACAGAATTTGTTCTTTTAAAATAGCCAGGCAAACAGGAAAATGTACTTGGAGAGATATGAACAAAAAAAAGTCCCTGTCTCTAAACGGCTGGCTGTGCAGCCAATCATACACATGCATTGGAGATGCAAACTTCAGCTGTTGAGCATGCCACATTTCCCTTCCTCAGGCCAGCACTGCACCTAATGCATACAGAGCAAAGGCACCTACACCTTCAGAGAAAGCTATGAAGCCCAAGGGATCTTTAATCTCCAAGGAGTCACCTCTCTTAGAGAGCTTGATGATGTCATTTTGGGGCCCTGCTTGGGACTGCTGGGAGGCTGGAAGTGGATACAATTAGTCAACCAATTTTCCTCAGAGGGTTGATGTCCTGTCATTGAGAACAATACAGTATACCTGGGAGATCTACTTTGTAATGATGAAAACAGTGCAAAGTCAAATGCAAGTGAGTGCTGCAGACCCTGAGTGCTACAGCAAGTGTGCTTAAATAATCACTAAGGATGGTGGGACTTCCCTTTCTTGGCCATGGCGATCAGTTTAGTCAAATACCTTACTTGGACATCAATCTTAGGACTTTTGCTAGTGAAGTTCTCCCTAAGAAAATGCTGCCTGGACATTCAAGGACCACGCTAATGTCACACATTTGTTTTCTATTAGCCTATAAAGCAGATCTCATAGCTATGGCTTGAAGGACCAGGAAAATCAAGTGACTCTAAATAGAATCCTAGAAATAGGAAGGGCCTAGACTAGGATTAACTTCAGTATATGTAGTAGTTTGAATGTGAATGTCCTTCATAGACTGGGATATTTCAACACTTGGTCTTAGGAGGTGTGGCTCGCTGTAGGAAATCAGTGGGGGCGGGCTCTGAGCATTAAGTCTTGCTTCACATCTGAATCTTTCTGCTTGGGCATGTGTTTTAGAGATGTGCTCTCAGCTTCCCCCCTCAGGCCATCATGCCTGAAGCTTGCTGCCATGCTTGCCCATCATGATGGACTGACTCTACCTTCTCTAAGTTTCTTGGTCATGGTTAACAACAGTATAATACAGTATAGGAACTTCAGAAGTGAGCTCCTTACCAGAGAGAGGCAGGGGTGGGTGGCAAAATAAAAGAGAAGGAAACTGGAAATGATAGTGGCTAATAGAAAAGGCTACTGAATTATTTATTCTCCGAGCTGGTTATTTTGAAATAACCGAGAACTTGTTGTTTTCCCCATAACTTTTAACATTAGGAATAAAATGTTTTATGTCATTACACGTCAGGGAACAGTAACTTGTTCTCTAGCATGCCTGCCATCATGGACCCTGTGGCTCCAGGCACTGTACCATGCTGCCTCCAGCCACTAGTGTTAACAGCACCAGTCTTTCTCAGCTGTGAGGCTGGCACAAGGTGCCCACTTACCATCATATTCTGGGAAGTAGTCGACTAGGTGGGAATACATAATTTTTTCCTCTAGAAGATCTTTCTTGTTTAAGAACAGAATAACAGAGGAGTTCTGGAACCAAGGATATGTGATAATTGTTCTAAAGAGTGCTTTGCTCTCCTCCATTCGGTTCTGTGGAAAAAGGAAATCAGAAAAAGAAGGAGTGAATTACTGATGATACAACTGGTCAGCTGGCTGATGTCTTAAGTCAGCCCATCTTCTGTGTGCTTCTGATTTTTAAAGCCTGAGCTGAACTTGTATGGATTTATATGCAAATGATTCATGGCACACACTGACTGTTTTCATTATGCCAACTCTCAGGTCAGCAAGCAGAAGAGAATAATAATAAAAATATGCTGAAATAACTTCTTAGGCTTGAAAAGAAAGTAATCAGGATCTAGATGACAAGGCTGTATCTGACATATTGCAATAAATTCTACCAAAAATATTCATTCATAACCAAATACTTAAGATATGAGTTAAGCACACATGCCAGGCTTCACTTTGTATTTTCTAAATTATATTTATTTGAAGCTTCACAATGCTTTAAGCATTCAAAGTTACTTAATTGCCCCTAAGCACATCTGGAGTGCCACCACCATGATGGACATGCACATATACACAGTCAGCAATACCTGGGATCACCACTGTTCTTTGGTGTCCTTTCTCCACCTTTCTTCATATGCACAACTATGTAGAAAACAACAAGAATCTAGCTTTTGTTTATTTGTTTTGAAGACATAGTTTCACTGTGTAGCCCTGGTTGGCCTGAACTATGTAGACTGTACTGGCCTTGAACTTACATAGATCTACCGGTTTCTGCTTCCCTAGTGTTGGATTTAAAGGTGTGCATCACTCTGCCTGGCAAAAAATATGGTATTTCTTTTTTGGCACTTATAAATGTGCTTCCCCGGGGCAACACTTTCAAGGTTAGTTTGGCGACAGAAACCCTAATGGTTTCTCAAGAAATTAAGCCAGCATATTTGCATACACAAAGATGCTAATGGAGGGCACCCCTGAGTCAAGTCACCCCCTCATATTCATCAGCAAAACAGCACAGAGCCCCACAGCTTCTTTCTCAACCAGCTGCTGCTCTTACAGTATTGTGTGTGTCGTGTGTGTGAGTGTGTTCACATGCCATGGCACAGCACATGTGTAGAGGTCAGAGGACAACTCTCTCTTTACACTGTGTGGTGGAAAAGCTTGGTGACAAGCACCCTTTATCTTCTGAGCCATCTCATCAGCCCCCCTAATAATTTAATGATTTAAATGATTAATTTATTTAAGTTTTTCTTTCTTTTTTTTTTGAGAAAGTGCCTATTATGTAGCCCTGGTTGGTTTGGAACTTAAGTAGACCAGGCTGGCCTCAAACTCACAGAGATCCATCTGCCTCTACCTCCTTGGTGCTAGGATTAAAGGAATGTCCCACCATACCCAGCCAAATCAAGTAATTTTAGGTAAACATCGATGAAGCATTACTTTACAGCTCTAACAAGTTTTCGTTTCAACGCACACTTTTCTCTTTCACAAAATTGACCCACATGCCATTAAACATATTTTATTGTCTACATGCCTTTTACTGGTTAACACAGCCAGTGGTAAATCTTTTTATTTATTTATCTATTGAGACAGTCTTAATATGAAGTACAGGTTGGCCTCAAACTTAGGATCTTCCTACTTCAGCTTCCTGAGTGCTAAGATTGTAAGCATGTGCCAATGTGCCTTGCTTAAATTTTAATACCCAGAGTTTATATTCTATGAGATATGAGGACTTTACTGAAGCTTCAGATTTTATAGACTGAAGTTTTTGAGACTGGAGAAAAGTGGCCCCAAGAACTGAAAGGCCAGAGAAGAGACTCTACTGTGGGTTGAGGAGGGCCCAGTATCCCTAGGTGAGAGACTACCTGTGGAGAAGTTCTAACAAGCCATTCTGTGACTTTGAAAGGAACACTGTCTAAAGAAAGGGTGGGTAAAGCCTTTTTTGAGTATGGTTAAGCCCATTTGTTAGAAAGTCTCACTTCTGTCCTTCCAGAAGGGGCTGCTGGGCTCCTAGGGAACAACAGCCCAGACTGGGTCTTTCCAGCTCTACATCCCTTCGAGGCGAGCAGCTAGACTCTGACCTAGGGAACACAAGGTGTGTGAACTGAGCCCCCAGGTTCCAGTGCAATCTGTGGAGAGAGTTCCATACCAAGCCTCTAGGAGGACTGTCAGGACAAGCTCTCCTCAGCCCAGCACTGGGTCCCTTAGAGCTGTAATTCTACTCAGGTCTTCTGCTCTTAGGCTACACTGCCAGCAGAGCCTGCTCAAGAACCCATCCTGCTGACGCTCCAGCAAGGGGTGCCATTTGTGATGGACTTGGCCTTGAACACTGGGAGGAGCACTAGTGGCTGACCTTTAGAGCTGTAATACACTGTCACTGAGTGTGTCCTACAGTAACATTCTAACAGTGCTAGCTCTATTCTTTCCCTCTTTCCCAAGAGGTAAGAGGCTTATTTCAGAACTTTACTCCTCAAGGAAAATCCCTATACACCCCATCCCCAGGATGTGCTCTGTATTGGAGCAGAGCTAAATCCTAAGTGCACTGCCTTCCATGTTCACAAGCCTCACTCACAAGGGAGTGAGCATGAGGAATAACCACAGGTGCAGAGCATGAGGAATAATTAACTCTGCTCCGAAACCCAACCTTGGAGGGGAACAGCATGTCCCAGGAGGCACGCAGCTCTTGCTTTTTGTAGTTTGTAAGGGCAGAAGGTTCAAAGAGAAAAACAGAGAAAAGCAATGAATGAGATGTGTATGGCCAATGATGAAAATAATTGAGTTTCTGTTCACTCTGAAGACAAAGCAGCCTGCGGGGTGGCATAATCTCACAGCCCTCTTTTCTTAGGTTTTTATTAGAAAATGTCCAAGAGGATCAAAGAGGACCCAGTACAGGTTTCATTATGCCAGACACAGTATTCTGCATTAACTGGATGAACTGACCTCCACCTAGCCCCAAGGAACCTTTTATTGCTTGTTACTCAACTACTACTTCTGAACCTAGCCATGTAGCTTTGAAAGCTGGAGATGGAAGGGGCCTATGAGGGTGGGGTCTACCTGGTCTTTCTTCCTTTTGGGGTCACAGAGAAAGGGCATGTGCTTGACTGCAGGTATCTAGACTCGGTGAAGGCTTTCCCAGCCCATGTTGTAGTACTGAGCTGGAGGCGTTTACTCCTAGCTCTGGACCTGATGGAGGCCAAGCCTCCAGCTCCATGTCCATAATTGCAGCAGGATAGTGTGGCCAGAAATCTCCTACCCATGGCTGTCAGGCAGAGCAGTGCTCAAAGTCACAAGGAGAGTTCTCACCCCTCACCACCTCTAAGTGCACTGCTTTGTAACACAGTCTCCTAACACACAACTAGCTAATGCTAGCTACAGGCTAAAGCACCGTCCCAGCCTGGCATTCACAGCTTGACAGCCTGATGCACATACCTATCAATCTGAGCCCCTCCACAAATGCTCTTCTCCATAAAGAGATCCCATGTCACTGCCAGCACGCAGATGTGACTGCGCGTTCTTGACCCAACTCCTAATTGGTCAGGCCCAGGTCAAGTGCCCTTCCCCACACCATGCTTCTCTGGGCCTCTGGGCCTTACTCCCTCTCCTACCTGGCACTGTTGTGCCAGTGAACAGTCCCTGCCTGGAACTGCAGAAGATGGCTATCCCACCGTAGGACTCACGGTCCACATGGGAGATGGGGTCATATAGGAAGGAAGGCGTGATAGGTGTGAGTCAGAGAAGGCTCAAGAGCGAAGGGAGTTTTGCACTGACGCTCGACAGAATGAAGGACCACTGAGAACAAAAGTGGAGTGAGAGAAACACAAACTCGGAAATCTGAAGGGGCTGTGTTCCCAGTGAACCATTTCCCAGAGCTCTGAGTTCAGGAACTTGTGCATTAAATAAGAAAATCCTCTGTTTTGGGTACTGGACACATTTCCTCCTTATTTGCATTGTGTACTGCGGGCAAGGATGGTGCAAACATGGTGGGTCTGGGAAGAGCACGCCACTCTCTAAGGATCCAAAAGCAACCTCTGTGATTACATCCTGCCCATCTCCAACCCTGGAGGTGCGGGGACCACTTAGGTGCAGTACACCAAAAAGCCTTCCTTTTGGCTTGGGTGCAAACATCCTTCTCGCCCAGGGAGAGGCCAGGGCATGTTCACTGGACCCTAGACCCCACTTAGAAGCTGGTTTTCTGCAGGCTGGAGTCTGGTCCAAGTCTGCATGAATATTTACTGAAAGGCCTAACAGGACTGTGTCTAATGTCAGCCCACTTTACAGACAAAGGCTGTATTTTCCTATTCCTCTTCAACAAGTTGGTACTTCTCTCTGTACAGTCAGCTTCAAACTAAGGTTTGAACACCTCTGCTAATACCCTTTTCATCTCATTCTTCTGTCACTAATACACCCATGCTCTTTCTCACAGAACTATTTGTGTATTTTTGATTGTGAGCTTGGCCTTTAATGGCTGAACCATCTTTCCAGCCCCAGACTTGTTTTTTTTTTTTTTGTTTTTTTTGTTTTTTTTGTTTTGTTTTTCGAGACAGGGTTTCTCTGTGTAGCTTTGCGCCTTTCCTGGAACTCACTCGGTAGCCCAGGCTGGCCTCGAACTCACGGAGATCCACCTGGCTCTGCCTCCCGAGTGCTGGGATTAAAGGCGTGCGCCACCACCGCCCGGCCCCCAGACTTGTTTTTAAACAAAACACACACACACACACACACACACTCAATAAGTGGACAACAAGATCCTTAACTCTTTTACCTGATACAAATCTGTAGGAAGAGAGTACACTCCTGAATGAATGTGTGTTGACATGGGCATGGCCACACGAGGGACCCCAGTGCCTCACCCCTACAGCAACGGCAAAGCATTGACCAGGTGACACTCAGAGGGATGGCAAAGCCTTCCTTGGTTCTGAGTGATAACACTGACAGTGTGTGTAGAAAATGTCCACTGTAGCTTTCTGCTAGATGTTTGCAGCCCCAGACTGCTCCTATGAAGATGAGCTAAACCAGCCTCCCTGTTCTGCTGCATGCAGTAACTCCACCACCCAGTTAACTGTGTCACAAACGGAGCTTCTAGGTCCTGCAGCTTCTCCACCTGAGATTCCGGGATCCCATCTTTTCTGTCTGGTGTTTGTCTTTCCTTTATCCCTTGCTGCCCCAGTCAGCTCAAGGCGGTGGCCTAAGTCACCTAACTGCCTCCCTCCTATTTTGCCCATTTTAGTAGCTTGATAAAGCATACAGAATTACATAGCTCACATAAGTAGAATAGTGCTTGTAAATACAAAACTGGATGCCGAGGACACAAGATATGTAGAAAATCAGATCCCCTCATTCTGAGGGCTGACAGTCATCTGTGGGTTACAGCTGGGGTCTACTGCTGGAGGTAGGACAGAGCCCAGAGAACCTAATGAAGCTTTCTAGGATACAGTGATGCCCTGCACTACCTGTCACGAAGGTAAGTGGTCCAGAGTGATGCCCTGCACTACCTGCAATGAAGGTAAGTGGTCCAGAGTGATGCCCTGCACTACCTGCAATGAAGGTAAGTGGCCCAGAGTGATGCCCTGCACTACCTGCCATGAAGGTAAGTGGCCCAGAGTGATGCCCTGCTATCTGGAAATCATGAGGGTAAGTGGTCCACAGTGTCAGCTCCTGATGCCAGAAGCAGACAGATGGATGTGATTATGTTTCCCACATTTTCCATTAGAAAAGAACAACAAGGCCATCTAAATGAACAAGGTCAGACAGGCAGAGTGTGCCTGCATTTGGGATTCTGTGTATATGTGTAAATGTGCAAGTCTAGAGAATGGAAAGATTTCACTGGCTCCTTTTGAGCCAGATATTTAAAGTAAACAAGTGGCCTCACCAAGAGGTCCTGACATGGTAGCACATTTGACTGCTAAGACCTGCAATGTCACCTAGGCCTCTTACTACTTTGCCCAGGCAGAGAGAGGATGCTTTTGAAATCCTCCACATGTTAAAGTGGGTAGCTTCAAAATCTCAGAAAATGCTCAAATCCCAACCCAGACAAAACCAAGAAGACAACAAATACATTACATCAGTGAAGAAGTTAGGACAAGAAATAATTAGTTCCTTAGCCACCTCCCATTCTGCTACCCAAATCAGACAAGAGGGTAAGAAAGGACAGGACCCCAAACCCAGCTGCACATATCATATATTGTTTCCTCACTGATTTCCCTAGTCTTTGCAAATCTCGGCAAGCAATTATTTGAGATCAAATTAGGTGTGCCTGCAGGCCTGAAGACGGCTCCAGAAAGTTTTCATACTATGACAGCTTTGTATACGTGCAGCACATTCTGCCGCCCAGGATGTGTAGAGAGGCAAAGAGACAGAAGACATTTGCCTATTCCCTCAACATCTAAGGCTTCAGGCAGAGATGAGGTCACAGATGGGGCCCCTGTGAAGTGTGGTACACCAGTGTACTGCAGGAGAAAAGCAGGGGAGGAGGGGAGAGGGAGGGCTTGGGAGGGACAGATAGGTCAAGAAGAGACAAAGGAGAGCAGGACACAAAAGAAGCAGCTGGAAAAATACGTGACTTTCTTTCGTGCATTTGTGCAGTCCTAGAACTCAGAGACCACTTCCTTTACAATTTTCTGGCATTCTAATTCAGTCACACAATCAAACAACTATATCAAAGTCTATTTCTCTCTCTCTCTCTCTCTCTCTCTCTCTCTCTCTCTCTCTCTCTCTCTCTCTCTTGACACCAAAAAAAACAATGCACAATCTCTGATTATATTAAGTGCCACTACAGGGAGCCAGTAAGTGCATGGTTTCCAGTCACTAAAGAGCCTCTGAGATTTAAAATCTCTGGAGCTAGGGTTGGGGAAATAGCTCAGCATTTAAGAGCACTTGCTGTCTTTGCAGAGGTCTGGGGCTTTGGTTCCCATAATGCATGTCTGGCAACTCACAGCCGCCTATAACTCTAGCTCCAGGAGACTCAACACCTCTTCTGGCCTTTCTGGGTACCAGCACTTCCAACGGCCATGGGATGAAGTAACTGTTAAGGTATCCACACAATATAAATGGGTGGAAGAATATTACAAGTACAGACATAAAACTATAGTATTTCTATAATAGGGTTATAGGATAAAGAAAAAAATATAAAGTTCCAAAGAAATAGTAAATGAAAATGCCTTATAATTAAATCTCTATTTACCTGAAGTTACCCTGAAAGCTGGAGAGTGTGTGTGTGTGTGTGTGTGTGTGTGTGTGTGTGTGTGTGTGTGTTTGCACATGCACTGTGATACTGATTGTAGCCAGGGCCTTGGCACAAACTACCACTGAGCTAGCTGGCCCCAGCCCCTCTCTGATTTGTGCCCAAGTATTTCCCAGGTGCACGTGCATTTGGGGGAGTGGCAGTGGTGGGAGAAGGTCTGTGCCACAGAAGATCATCCTTTAAGTGTCAGAATGATCAGGTTCAACATTTAACATTACAAAACCTTCTACAGAAAACAAGCAACACAGTGAGCAGAAGAACTGTGGATCCCAACAGGGAACACTGGCTAACAGGACAATAATACTTCCATCATGTTTCATATCTGAAAATGCTATACCTAACCAAAATGCCAATTATACTTGAGGGCAGAATATGTACAGTTACATGGGTGAGATTTCAATGCTTTCAAAGGTCCTTTGGACCTTTACTCAGAAAACTTCAGGAGGATATGACAGAGACCAAAATAAAAACATTACATCAAAAAGGAAGTCAATACAGGATCTGAGAATTAGGAACTCAACACAGGAAAGGTAAGGGCTCAGGTTGATAGCTTGGAGGGTGGAACCTTAGGTTTGAAATCACATGGTTTCAAAGTCACTGTTATTTTCTTCCCCCTACTTAGCCATAGTGACAATATCAGCCCTCAAGGAATTAGGAAAATGTTACCATTTGAAATGTAGGGAGCAAGGGAAGTCCTGTATGAACATGTGTTGACAGAGGCATGGTCTCAGCTCTCTAAGAATGGCAAAGCCTTCCCCAGGCTGCTCAGAGTGGTGCTAAAGCCTTCCTTTGGTCCAAGTGGGTATGCTGATAGTGTGTGCACAAAGTGACCACCATAGCTTTCTTCCCCAGGTGTTTAAGGCTGGAAGACTACCCCCTGCCCAACCTGCTCCTACCTAGATTAGCTAAACCTGCCTCCTTGTTCATCTGTATAGAATAACCCTGCCTTCTTGTTCAACTGTATATAATGAACATGCTGAGCTTCTGGGGGCTGTGGTTCTTCCAGTCAAGAGTCCAGATCACCCGATTCTAGATTTTCTGTGTGCCTGTGTCTGTCTTTATTTCATTCCCTTGCCGCCCTTGTCAAGTCAAGTGCCCGAGCCTGTACAAGAACAAGGCACAAAATGTGCAATGCTAGTGAACATGCCTCAAGCTTGATGGAGCAGGACCACAAAGTGTAGTGAGAGATGCTTATGAGAGCTTGGTTGTTAGGCAGGCAAATCTTTTCTGTCTCTGTCTAGTTTCCTGGTTAAGAGTCTTATCCCACTTCCTCATAGATGAAAGACTATCTGGTGACAGACACACTAGTAAGAGTCAGTATCTTCAGCTACTTTTTTAAATGGAATACATTAATACTCACTTTTTCACTTAAACTTGCACATCATCGCAACTGAAGTGGCATCTTTTTCTAAAGCTGTCATTTCAAGGGGCTGACTATCTAAATCCCAGGCAAGGGAAGCACAGTCAATGGCTCAGGCCTTCCTAAAATGACCCTGGATGTGCCAATAGATTCAACACTGTTCTGGAAAACGGAGAGAGCAATTGTAATGTTCAATCCTCCAGTTAGCTTTTAAGGGAAGGCCTTTGGAGAGCCTTTTCCTAAAGTATGGTCTACAGTAAATGTCAGGCATAAACTGCTTCCCATTAAAACAGCCACAGAGGATAACAGGAGTGGGCTAATGAAGGATGGGGCATTTCACCGGGGATTCCGGGCTACAAACTCCCGTCCTGAGTAATGGAGCACTTCTGAAGAAACAGGCTTTAAACATGTAGGAGATCCTTATCATTCTCTTTTTTTCATTGTTTAGGGTCTTCCAGGAAGGTTTGAAGATCTGTGGATGCTTGAAACTATATAAAATGGTTATTGATATATACTATATATATATTATATATAATGTATATAAAGTAATTTTCCTCTAACCTGTACATCCACATATCTTAAATATCCCCTGGAGCAAATGTATCAGTTAATACAATATAAATGCTATGTGAATTGTCATTGAAGGAATAGCAGTAAGAATAGGCCTGTATGTGAGGACCCCTTTTTATTATTAAATATTTTCCATCTGTGCTGGGTGAATGTGGATAAAGAACCTTGGTTATGGAAGGCTGAATGTACTTAGATAACAGTTGTGACAAATGCTAATATTTTTCTCTTGTCACTGGGACAGGTCTTCCAGGCCAACAGCTGTTGCTCTGACTGTACTGCATACAAAGTAAACATATATACATTGGCTATTCTCTAAAACAGTGTTTTCCAAACTACTGATTACATTATAAGATAGTCTCCACAGCAGCCCAGACAGACAAAAGCATACCAGCACACAGAGAAAGCAGTTTCACAGAAACGATACTCGGCTGTGAGATACGCCACACACTGTATTGTACTCTATTTCATTTTGTTCTCCACAGATACTGAATGCAGTCTTCGGCATTGAAAGACTTATTTAGCAAGACCCATTGATCTGACTAAGTCAGGCATGGTGCTATGTAACTCTAATCCTTGCACTTAGAAGGCTGAGGCTTAAACTGTGTGTTCAAGGTCAATCTAGGCTATGTAGCAAGGCCACACCACAAAAGCAAACAAAGGCTGACTACAAGGCTCTGGCTTCAATTCCTAGCAGAACAAGAATAAAAATAAATCTGGCAATTCTTTCTTTTCCATACCTTTTAAAAGATCCCCAACAACCTCAGTTATACTGACTCTTGTATTTATTTTAAGACTATCTAAAATATGGACTGGATACCTAACCCTTTATAAAATATAAAAACCAACAAACCAAACTAACTTGCCAATGCAGCTTTACTTAACTGGGAACTAGAAGTCCTAATAAGAAAAAAGGAAGTGTAAAGAGGGTTCTGGATTCTAATACAACTCCTGTTGTCAGTGGTCATTTTCATGTTCCTCTTTAGATAAAGAAACTGTGAGTAAGTCACGGTCATTTCCAAGAGGCCATACAAAAACTGACCCCATCAGCCTTATTCTACCTGAGAATGTAATTTCCTTTACTGTCTTTATCTCTATCTTCCTTGATGCCTTCCTAGTCAGCAAACTGGAAAAACAATTCACCCTTCCTCTGAAATCTCAACTGTGACCGCCCATTAACCTCAAGGCAGTTTCTACGAGTGCAAGTCAGTTCTCTAACTTCTATCTCCCAACACCCAAACACCAACCTTGTGGTGGAGTGAACAGTGTTTTTTTGTTGAGTGAATGCACATTTTCAGAAGGTAAAAAGGGACATCTATCTCAATAACTGCAGAGGTGTGACAGCATGGCAGAGGAGGGGCTGCAGCTCTCACCTGCACAGTGAGTGACTCAGCAGTCCTGGGAGTGACTCAGCAGTGGCCTGAGTCGAACCCTCACGGAGCTCTGGCTTTGCAAGTTCTTCTTGGTTAGCACAATCCTTTAATGGCTTTATGAGCAACTCCCATGTACAGGTAATGGGGTCTGGCCTAGTGATCAAAGGTGACTGAAGGAGCCAGAGGTATCTCAAGTATCAGCCAGCACGGGGGTCAGTAACAGCTGACTTTCCCCAAACTTCTGCTAACACTTAATTCTGGAAGACTTCCCTAGTTCTCTATGTGGTGCGGCCCATGACATGTGCTAGTTTTCTATTTTCCCTGCCAATAATGTCAACAGAGTAGAAAGTGCCCTAGGTGGTGTGGTGGTTTAGATGCAAATGGCCCTGTAGGTGCATGTATTTGAATACTCAGGCCCCAGTTGATGGAACTGCTTGGGAAGGATAAGAGGTAGCTTTGTTAGAGGAGCCATATCACTGGGGGTGGCTTTGAGATTTTAAAATTCACGAACATTCCCAGTGCTTCCCCAACACACTTGTAGATCAGATGTGAGCACCCAGATTCTGTGCTAGCCAACAAGTTTGCAGCTTGCTGCCACACCTCCCCACCATGAAGAACTCTTAACTCTCTGGAATCGTAAGCAAAATAAATCCTTCCTTCTATAGGTTATCTTGGTCATGTTTTTTGGTCACAGCAATAGAAAAGTAATGACATTCTGTTATATTCATAGATCAGTGCTCAGCCATTATCGGAGAAGCTTCCTCTGCGGTAGATGGGAAGAAATACAGAGACCCACAACTGGACAATGTGCAAAAAGTGAGAGACCTTGTAACACTCAGTCCTGAATGGGATGCCGTCATCAAATCTCTCCCCCAGGGGTCAGGGAACTGTGTAGAAGAGGAGGTAGAGAGACTGTACAAGCAAGAGGGGATGGAGGACACCAAGGAAACAAGGCCTTCTAGGCAGAGCAGGATTGATGCACATACAAGCTCACAGGGGCTGTGGTAGCATGTACAGGGCCTGCACACATCTAAGTCAGATGAGGTCCCAACTTGGAGATGGAGAAGTAGATACAAGCCCACTCTAACCCAGAAGCTACCTTTAATTGATAACCACTGGCAAAGGGAAAATTAGTTTTCTCTGATGGGGTGTTACTGGGTATACAAATCACACTTTAAAGGTAGGCCCCATGCCCAGTAGGAGAAGGCCAACACAAAATGAACTCCACAGTGTTTTGTAGGTTCTCTGTCCCCTAATGCTTTGTGTGGGCTCTTTTAACCCTTACAGCCTTTTGCTTATATGTCATGGTTTTGGTGTTGGTGTTTTTATGGGATTTCTGTGTGCACAAATATGCATCTCTCTGCATCTGGGTTTCATGTGCTTTTTTTTACCGGCTCTTTTTTTCTATTTGTTTGTTTTGTATTATTCTGATTTGTTTTTATATTGTTATTACTACTGATACCTTTTTTTTTTTTTTTTCAGGAGCTGAGGACCAAACCCAAGGCCTTGTGCTTGCTAGGCAAGCACTCTATACTGAGCTAAATCCCCAACCCCCACCTGTTTGTTTTTTAATGAGACAGAGAGAAAGGGTGTGGAATTAGGTAGAAGAGGAGGATCTGGGAGGAGTTGTGGGAGGGGAAACCGATTTCAGAATATATTGTATGAAAAACAATCTATTTAAAAAAAAGTAATTAAGATAGGTGGGTTGTGTGGCTTTCAAGTGATCCTGTATGAAAACTCAACATGTGTCTGGCAGGTAACTACTAAAATGAACATGTAAGCAACATACATGCAGTCTTTTAAGGTAGCTGAATTTGTTTCAGAAAACGCAGTGAAGAAAAGACCTGAGCAAGTGGTTAGCTGGGACAGGCAAAAATTTATGATGGGGGTGGAGGGCATTTGGGGGCTGGTTGAGCTGAGGCAGCCGGCAAAGCTATGCTGCCCCCCTGTGGACACAAGCAGTAGACCCTATCTGAGACAACTGCTTTTCCTTCTTGGTAATAAACAAGACCTTTTACTTCCTGTAATTTCAAGTTGATAGCTGTTGCCAAGACAACTAGGCAGTGAAGCAAGAAACAGGATCTTCAAAAGAAACCCTCCAACCAACCAACCAACAATCAAATCACCTAGGTAAAATTCTATTCACTCTATCAGAAAGTGTGCCCTGCCAAGGGAATATACACATTAATAGAAAGGAGGAATCAGTGTCCCGACAGATGCTGGCTGCAGATGTGTTCAGGCTGAGAGACACACTCATCCACTAAAGACAGTGGAAATGTCTTCCTCAGGACTGCATGTCAAAATGACTTTCTCCAAGTCTCAGAACACACAAAGGAGGAGGGCAGGCCTCACTAAAAACTTACATCCAATCCCCTGCATCACTTCTAAGTCAATCAGTTTGACTAACAGGTATTTCTGTGTGGAGCTGACTGTCAAGCAGCTCATAAATCAGAATATGGTAAAGAGGTCTCTGGGTGAGGGTACAGCTAAGGCTCCTGATAAAAATGACCAAAGCATTCAAATTTACAATGAAAAGGAAAGAAGATCTCAGGAGATGCAGATGAGTCCCTCAGGGTTTCTAACCACTAAAGAGCTCATTCCTACACGGGCAGGAAGTACAGATACTCAGTAAATATTTGCTAAATAAATGCAACTGCCAGACTGAGAGGGTCTGCCTATTGATCGGAACCGAGGTTTCCGCTCCCACTCAAGCACCGAGGAGTGGAGCTCGCCGGAAAGGCTCAGTGTGTCTAGATCTAATCTGTTCACAGCAAACCCATGTGCAGCCAGCAGAGGTCAGAGCAGATTTTGCTCCCAAACTCACAAGAGTTTTTGGTGAGGCCAAGACTAGAACTCAAGTTCTCCCTTGCTCCGAGGCTTTTTCGTTTCCTTGCTGTGTTAGACCTACTGTCTCTCGTCAGACCTTGTAGTTCTGAAGTAACTGTGTAAAGTCACTCAGTTTTTCCTTTAAATTAAAAGTGATTTTAAATCTTGGCAGATTTCTCTGTCTGCATTCTTCTAGGGGAAGATTTAGTGGCTTTAACTGAGGATTTTTACAAATAAACACGTAGTTGTGACTACCGGATCTTGAAGTCACAGTGCTCAGGCACAGGCTTGTTTTTCTGTGTAGCCAGGGTTGCTGGCCTCTCCCCCAACACACACACACACACACACATACACACACACACATACACACACACACACACGTAAGTTGTATAATGTCAATGACAGAAGGCACCACAGACATTCCTAAAACATCAATGTACCTGAAGGATTAGAAAGCTCATCAGACAGTAGAATACTTAACAATTTAAAACTGCTTTGCCGACTTACTGAACAGAGCTACAATTTCCTAATTTGAAGCAGTAAATTAAAAAAAAAAGTCTAAAAACTCTGGTCATGATTTTACCTTAAAATCACTGTCTTCTTAGCTACTGGAATTTTTATGTCAAAGTAAAGGGAAATTTTTCTCTTGAAAGCAAAATCTTGAGCTTTGCCTGAATCTTCGACGGATGGAGAACCATGGAGCACAAAAAACAGGCATTTGAGAGAACATGCTAGCAGCTTGCTGCTGTCAATTCCCATTCATTGCTGGGGGTCAGCCTGGGTGCTGGCAGATTCCCAAAGCAGACCTTACCGCTATGGAAATGCTTTACTGCCCAGGGCACTTGCTGAGTGTCTCTCTGAGGGAACCAGGAGCTTCTCAGGGATGGGGATGGTGTCCTATCCACTGAAGCTCCACATCTGATAGACAAAACTGCAGTCAACAGTTCCTGGGATGCTCCTGCCATAGCTCTTGACAAAATAAAAGGTGCTTCATACAAATCAGCTCACCTAACATTCAAAATGCTCTCAATTTTTAACCATGGTTTTCTTTTAATGATCTCAATAAAAAGCAAAAAGGTACAGCTGAGCTGCTCCTGTGCTCCTTCATAATCATGCTGCCAGCCATGTATAAATTAACAGGATTTTGAGGGCAGACACAATGTGGTCTTGGGAGTGACCAGTTCAATGATGGGGCACTCGAGCTCTTTACAGGAAAGACATGGAAAATACATGGTATGGCTGTAGATTTATGAAAAGCTAAACTTACAGATGGCACCTTGAGCAGAATCCTCATCAAACCTCTATGGAAGGCTATTCACTGTCTAAGTGCATTAATCCCTCAATATATAACATGAGTCATTTTTGACTTGTATGTTTTAAGAAGTTCCTTGGATGTCTGAATCTTCACACAACATAAACCCCATAGATACTTCTCCTTCACAGATATTGTATGGCTCCTAATTTGAATATGTGAAATCTGAAATGATCCAAATAATTCAAACTCTGAAACACTGAGTAGTGACATAATTGGAAAATTCCACATATGGCCTCATGTGAAACATTGCAACCAAAACTCACTAGAAATGTTGCATAAAATTGCCTTTATGCTAAGTATATATATAAAATAAACAAAATTCATGATTAGATTAGGATCTTATTGCTAGGGATCTTACGAATAAGCAAACATTCTAAAATCCTGAAGAACAAGTACCAGCAAACCCCAAGTGCCAGGAAGTAGCCCAGTGGCAGAGCAATTGCCTCGCAGGCACAAGCTCTGGGTTAGATCCCAGCACTGCAACAACAAAATAAAAAAAATTATAACCACTGCCAACAAAGTCCAAAACAGGGACTGGAGAGTTGGCTCAGCAGTTAAAAACACCGTTGCTCTTGCAGAAGAGCTCCAGGTTCAATTCCTAGCACCCACATGGTGGCTTACAACCATCCAGTACCAGGGGATCCAACACTCTCTTCTGAACTGAGGGCACTGCATACACACGGTGTGCATACACACATGCAGGCAAAACTACTCCCATACATAAAATAAATCTAAGAAAGAACTGAAAACAAACCCAAACAGATAAGTCTAAAAATCCTGAAATGTAAGACCCCAGTAGCCCAGCACTTTGGATAAGGAGCACTCAACCTGCATATATGTAACAATGCTAATATGTAACTTAAAAAGGACAACAGTATAATGGAATAGTTACGGCAACCATCTAACTAAAGCATATCAGTTGCTATTTATGAAAATTTTTATTTAGTATTTTTGCATCACAGATAATAGCAAATAACTCAGATAGAGAAGGAAAAATCACAGCTAAAAGGGGGTGGGGCCACTATAGCGGATCCAGCCAGACTTCATTTGGAAACACTCTGAAGATGCTTCTGATCAATTGGTGGTTTTTTAACCAATGGAGGGCGAGCCATATGCAGCCATGGCCTAGGGGATGGGGAGCAGGGCTCAGGGAAGTGCTGCTGAGCCCCAGTGCTTCCTTAAAAGAGAAGCCAGTCCCCAGCTCTTTAAGGAACTCCATTTTGGACTCATGGTTACAGCAGCGGAGCTTTCTTCCCCAAGTAATACACTCTCTAAGGACAATTTTGCTCAGGAAGGGGAGGGGATGATGGTCTCATTCCCCTCTACAGTTCTGAACTTCAAGGTTGCCTATCCGTGAAGTGAGACAGGGAACTGAACTCCTCTCTGATTCATCACGATTCTCCTTCCCAAGAGACCTATCCAATCCTACCTCCATAAGCCTCCATTTCCTCCAGCTGGCTTTTACCAGGCCTTCTCAAAGCTACTCCACAGCTTGCCTTTCTCTGCTGGCAGCTTGCTAACAGATCTGGCTTCGTCACCAATCGGGTTAAAGCCTAAGGTGTACGATACCTACAAATTCGGGTATCAGCCTGAGTTGATCAGACTTTGGGAAAACAAAGACTTGCCATAAAACTGATCCAATGAAATGGAACCTAAGAGTTATGACTCCTAAGCACAACAGCATCACATTGGAAGCATGTTACCCTCTCTTTCAATAGGCCAGGGCCAATCTTCACAAGCACAAGAAACAGGGCTTTAACTTTTACTTATTTGTTTTCTTCTTTAGATGGCTTTAAAATGTCTACTTCTATGCCAAACACTGAAAATCTCAAGCTCAGTTCTGTTCCCTTGCCATTATTAACATCTGTGGCTGGCATGGCCATTCTACTTACCATAGACCAAATCATGTGGCAGAGCTAGTAAGTAGTCCACAATAAGCTGACTGAACTCATGCACGTTCCTCCTTTTTCAATACATGTCCCAGGAAACCATGCCCTTCGCCCCAGGATAACCTGTGCAAAGGTCAGACTAGAACACAGGCATTTTGTTGCTATCAGAGGAATGAAATGAAGAAATGGTGAATGAGTGAGTGTCAGAGGCACTGGCTGAACCGGTGGAAGAGAGCATGAGCAGCAGAGCTGACTGCAATGTTCGTGCTGAATTCAGGAGCTCAGGAAAGGGGAGTGGGGCTCTGGCCTGCCTTTGTCTTTCTTAACTGCTATGTACTGTGGTCACAGCATACTCACGAATCTATTAGTGCCTATTCCCCAACTCCTCTCCCGTAAGACAGTCGCCTTACTGTGTGTGACTGTGCCAACTGACACACTCTCGAGGAAGGTAGCTCTCAGTTTGGCACAGACCAAACGTGAAGAGATGGCATTTACATGCATCACGAAGCAAATAAAAACCGAGCAGGACTGAGTTACGATCCACAAACAGATCTAGAGACTGAAATGAAGAACTCTGGAAACAGTGGCAGCTGACTCAGGGGAGCTGGGTGAGAACTGTGTAAAAGGCAGTAAGTGGCTAGTTGGGCGAGCTGCTTTGGGACGCCTACACAAATATTCCACAGAATATTCCACAGATGTGCTATTTCTGTCCTTTCTGCAACATGTCACCATAAAACAACTGCACTTTTGTTAGCTGGTTTTGATTTCTGTTGTTGTGGAAGGCTTATAGATGGCTGGACACGTTTAATGCTCACATACCAGTGAAAGTTGCGAAGTCTCTAAAAAGTGACTTGATGTGTCAATTTCACCTCATGCCATGAGCAATAGTGTGAGTTCCCATCTACGTTATGATCAAAAAGGGAAAAAGAGGGTGCTCCAAAACAAGAAAGGCCGAGTACGCAGGTTTTAAGCTTTCAGGCAAGAATTTATATTTAATGTGACCCCTTTCTTTCAAAGACAAATTTAACAAGTCAGAGAAATTAAGTGACTTACCAAAGATGAATGGGAAAATTACTAGAAATCTGGTTTCCTACTCTGTATCTGAGGCTCTCTCAAAAGAGCCTCACATGAGCAAGCAGCCTGCACATATGTGCAGCTTCCTTTCTCAAAGGACAAGGCCACACCAGCAGAGCCACTAGTGCACCCCGGACTCCCTCGGAGGCTGGTTAGCTCAGCAGTGGCAACGCGGGCGTGAGAGCACGTGTCAGAATGGAATGAAACCCTGAACCGACCACGACGACTACCAGCATCTCGGGAAGACAGCAACAGTGGCCACAACTTAGGGACAATTTCTACATCAAGTATTCTGCAGGTGTGATGACTCTGTCTGAATTAAATAATGGCTTATCTGTTTGAATTATTATTATTATTATTATTATTATTATTATTATTATTATTGGAACAACTTGGTAACTTATCTTCAGCTTTATGAAAACATTTCACGTGTAGTTAGAGCACCACCTAGTGGACATTTGGGTAACCTAAATAATGGCCAAGTAGGAAAAAAAAAAAAGTTTCCTTTACAAGAAGTGACCATTTATTAAAAAGAAGCAAAACCCAAAGGTCAAAGGACCCGCTCATTCTCTCTCACTTCATATGAAAATCACTTTATTGTGACTGAGGGCTATTAAGTCTACTAACTGCTGCCCTGTAAAAACAGTGACTTAAAAATTGTATCTTTGAAAGGTGAGAAATATTTGTAAATTCAGTATCTATTAAGGATTAACATCTAGAACTTAAGGAAAGTTCCTACAACTCAACAACAACAACAAAAACCCCTACCTAATTAAAAATGGGAAAAGAACTTGCACAAGCACATAAAAAAATGCTCAATACAACTAACTGATCAGGGAAATTCAAGAGAAAATCATAACATGATACAACTTCTCACTCATTAATGATGGCTATCATTAAAAAAAATAAAAGAAACTAGTAACTAGTAAGGGGTGGCAAGAATGTAGAGGAAGGTGAAGATTCATGCCAGTGGAACATAAAAATGATACAGTTGCTATGGAGACATTGTAGTAGTTTCTTAATAAATAAAAACCAGAATTACTATATAGATCCAGTCGTTCTACTCCTGGATCTGAAAATAACTGAAAATAGGAACTCAAAAGTCAACTGAGCTCAAAGTAGGTTAAGGAAGGAAGTCACTGAAGTCTCCACTGGTGGATGAAGAAAACTGATGCATTCACACAATGGAATAAGACTCAATTTCAAACAGGAGTGAGATGTACAGTAAATAACACCATTGTCCTTTGTGGTTTTTAACCAATAACGGACACAGTGTGTGGGGTAGGGTCTGCTTTCCTTTGAGTCTGACCTAGATGAGAGAAATGTGCTTATTTCTTATGCAAATGTATAAGACGAATCTTAAAAGGTCTTATTAATTAAAAACTCAGAGCCAGATATTGGGGTAAAAACTGAGAGATCAGAAAAGCAGGAAAAAAAGCCAGTCACATTCTTATCACTTGGAAATTCTCAGCCAAAAAGACCTAATTCCTGTTTATCCACGCCTTACATGACTTTCTGTTCTGCATCTCACGTCTTCTCTCCGCCCAGCTACATCACTTCCTGTCTGTCTGTACAGACCTCCAGACTTCTATGGTTAGTGCTGGGATTAAAGGCATGTATCACCATGCCTGATTCTGTTCCCCACTGTGGCCTTGAACTCACAGAGATCAAGGTGGATCTCTGCCTCTGGAATGCTAGGATAAAAGGCGTGTACTACGAGTGTCTGACTTCTATGTTTAATATAGTAGCTGACTTTTCCCTTTGATCCTCAGATAAGCTTTATTAGGGTGCACAGTATATTGGGGGACACAATGTATCACCACACAAATGCCCAGCCTGGTGGCTGTGGGTATGGGTGCTAAGGGGTTCAGATGCCGGGGTGGTTATAAATTGCTCTGTGGCCATTAGTAGCAGCACAAGTGTATCTACACAAGTAACACCTGGAGATGTCATACACAGGGAGACACAATACTCTTGAAAAGAATTACTGCTTCCAGCAAGTGCACTTTGCTACTATGTGCAGCAAGTTACTCATGGAGTCTCTCTGAGAATCTACAAAAGGCCTGTTCATCAACCAAGAGTAACACAGCCATTTTGTTACAGTAAGTACTTCCCAATGCCTTCCTTTTCCAAATGCTCTCTGTTCTGCATCTTATATAAAGTTAAATGCTCAAAACTTATTTTTTAGATTTCTCCATGAGGCTTGTAGTGCAGCCTGGTAAAATGGGATGAGGATATTGACATCTCAAGAGAAGTATTTCTTTCCTGTTTTAGGCAACGACAGAGTTGCCTAAAAGTGTAGGAACAATTTCTATGTTAAAGTGGTCTGTTTTCATTTCTATTTTTGTCTAGCCTAATACTTAATCAAGATAGTTAAATCTTGAAGTCATACAGCCCACCCACTACCATCTGCCCTCCTGCATGGGACCTTGGAGAGAATTCCTGCATGTGGGGAATTCATTGAGTATTAATGCTTTGAACATGGAGCTTTTTGTGCTTGAGCTCTGGACAAATAGCAAACTTTTAAAGGAGACTATGTTTTTATCTTCCAGGATCAGGAATTATTATCATCACATTATAATAATCATTTATGTAACATCAATGATGTGCCACTGACCGTCCTTTCTGAGTGTTTCATGTGTTTAGTTACAGAGTGAACCTTAACTATAACCCAAATACAGCTGAATAAACAGGCCCGAACAGTAGATGGTAGTTGATCCGGGGTTTTCCGTTTATGAAGTAACTACTGCTTACAACTGCCCCTTTAGAATTTGAGGCACTTTTTCTACATTGTTAATGGAAAATAAACACTGAATAATTAAGGAAAGCCCTAAGGTCTTCAGGGCTCAAACTTCTCTACTGTGAAGCAGCCCCATGCTAGGAGATCCATATAGATGCTCCCGTGCCTGGACCATGGCCAATGCTCAACAAATAGGAAGCCCTGGAGCCTTCTTACACCATGATCAACTCAATGCCAGAAAAGTCTTCCCCTTGGCCTGTTAACCAACAACAGCTTGTGGAACCTACACCAGGCTTGGGACCTGCAGCCACAGTGAAAGAGGCTTTCCTCTGCTGCCACCAGCAGTGTGACACCTCTAGCTTCTCTGTGCCACAGCCACTGACTAACACCGATGGCCCTTAAACCAACAGAACGCTGTTTCTGTGAGGCGTCCTTTTATTCTGAGGAAAGTGTTCTGAGGAAGCTGATCTATAGACTTGCAGGCTAGGAACTTGTTCTATGGGTTCTCCTCCAGCTTTTAAACCACTCTGACAGCCGTAAGCCAAAGGGTCATCTGGAGGCCTTGTATCTTTAGTGACCAGCTGGTCTTAGGTTGGTACTGGCATCATAAAGACATGGCAAAATATTCTTAATTAGTCTAGTGAAGCTCTGA
Organism: Peromyscus eremicus; assembly: GCF_949786415.1. Classification (NCBI taxonomy): domain Eukaryota; kingdom Metazoa; phylum Chordata; class Mammalia; order Rodentia; family Cricetidae; genus Peromyscus; species Peromyscus eremicus. Next base: position 45,561,429 of record NC_081416.1, read on the forward strand.
GTGGAGTTTCTGACTGGATGGTAAACCTTCAGTGGATTTCCCACTTACAGCAAGAGCAATGAAAACAGCAGCCATGGGTGCCTTCTTTCTGCCAGTGATGTGCGCCCAGGACCCATGCTACAGAGAGGAACCAACCTTCTGCTCCCTGAGTTCTGTTGGACCAGCATCGAGACTGAACAGTTCAGCAACGTAGCTGCCGAACATGCTAGAAAGGGTGGGAGTGAAGGTCATGTGCTAGAAAGAGGAAACTCCTACAGCTAACTCCACTCTGCCCCTGTGGAGTATATATGTTCCAGACGGGAAGCCCAGAAAAGGTGCCTGATCCCTACCCTACTCAAAGAGTCACTGAAAGAGAATACAGGGTATAACAACTCCAGGAAGAACTATCCTTGTCAGAATAAAAGATAGACAGACAGGGTGCTGTCTAAGGGGGCAGTGTGTCTGGGTTTTATTAAACACCAACAAGTGCCGGCTTTTGCTCATAAAGATGCCCACCACTGAAGGAGACAGGGCAGTCACAGCAAACGTTAAGATATTCCATGTTAGTTTTAGAATGTGGCCTATGGTTTGAATACTAAGAACTTAAAATTAACCTGAGGGCTTAAAGTTTCTGTGTGAATTTTTAAACAAGGTTTAGCTTTAGAACTTAGCTTTAGCTTTTTAAGAAGGCGTTCATTGGATGAATGAAGAGACAGCATTAATGACTGGGACTTATTTAATGGCTAACAGCAAAAAGAATGATTTATCCAGTCACACAGTTTGTAACATGAATCTTAAAAGCTCTTATTAATTAAAAACCTGGAGCCAGATATTGGGGTAAAAACTGAGAGATCAGAAAAACAGAAAGAAGCAAGCCACATTCTTACCACTTGGAAATTCTCAGCCAAAAAGACCTAATTCCTGTATACTCACACCTATATGCCTTTCTGTTCTGTATCCCACTTCCTCTCTCTGCCCAGCTACATACATCACTTCCTGTCTATCTGTACAGACCTCCAGACCTCTATGGTTATGCTGGGATTAAAGGCATGTGTCACCATGCCTGACTGTTCCCCAGTGTGGCCTTGAACTCACAGAGATCTGGATGGATCTCTGCCTCCGGAATGCTAGGATAAAAGGCATGTGCTACCATTGCCTGACTTCCATGTTTAATATAGTGGCTGGCTTTTTCCTCTGATCCTCAGATAAGCTTTATTAGGGTGCACAATATATTGGGGGACACAATATATCACCACAGTAGCTCACTAATTATGTGCCCAATACCTTGAGGGTTTGTGGAAGGGCAAGCAAAGGTGTCACTTCCCACTGCAGGCTGCCCCAAACACAATCCCAAGCAAAACTGAGAAAGGAGTCAAGTTCAGTCAAACCGGAGCTCGTCTTGGGTCCACCAACAAGCTTGGGCAGTGTTTCATTTCCGTCCCTCCCTCTGGAAGCAGCTCTACCTCAGTGTGACCTGGCTTTTGAAATTCCAAACCATGCATCTTTTGGCCAGAGGCTCCAACATTTCAGGTTTTCCTTGGTCTGACAAGTCTACAGCAAGGCCTTGAGCAGCACCCCCAGCCCCACCCCCTGTGGGAAAACAACAGCACCACCACCGGGGCCTCTGGTCACTTTCCTGAACACTGAATTAAAATGGAACAAAGGAAGAGAGTTACTTGTGTTTGTTTCTGCAAAATGACTCTGAGCACAGGCAATTCAGTCACCAAACAGATAAAACAGGCCATCTCAAATCCAGCTCTTCATACCTTCTAAGCTGCGAGTTTGGGGTAGGCATATGAAATCATCATCCCAGCTCAATGGGCAGAGCTATAATGACAGGAAGAGGAGGCGCAGATGGGCATTATGTTGGAAGCGCTTAGGTTCTATGCTGCCTTTTGTCAGCAAGCTATTTAAGGGATGTGGAGGCAGTGAGGAGATGGTGGAAATGGGGTATATATTAAGCTACCAGTCAGGACTACCATGGCTCAATGACAACTTCTGAATGTTCTCACTGGGCCATAGGGGAAGCAAGGCACAGATCAGTTGCAAACTACAGCATGTATTAACATGGTGTACATTAATCAGGAAGCACATGGTTAATGCAATTTTAAAGAAAGCAAAATAAAGGAGCATACCTAAAACTAAGTTGAACAGAGATTGAATGATGCACTTGTAACTCACAAGGTTGCATATTCCCTCTTTCTCCCATTACCTTTACTGAGACAGAGGGGAGAGCAGTCTGAGCAACAAGCAAATCACCTTCCCCCTGACCCTTGTGTATACACCCCCTCCATGCACACACTGTATAATGGGACTTGCATAGTGGTTTATGCCTGTATTCTTGGCCCCTGGGAAGTAGAGGTGGGATTGGGAATTCACTCAAGGACATCCTTGGCTACATGTGACCTTGAGGTTAGCCTAGGTTACATGAGACCCTGTCTTAACCAACCAACCAACCAACCAACCAATCAACCAACCAACCCACCCACCCACCTATCCCAAAGTAGAAGTTTCATAAAAGAGTAATTCTTCTGAGTATAATATTCTTTGGTACTTGCGAGTTGGTTGCATTTAAATCTATTCCATTTCCTGTTCTTACAGATACTGTTCAAGATTCAATACACAGAACTTACAACCCTAAAAGGGTTTCCATCTCACACAATGTGTTAAGACCTACATTTTGAAAAACCACAAGCTGTAGTGGTTTGAATAAGAATGGCCCCCATAGGCTCATGTGTTTGAATGCTTGGTCACCAGGGAGTGGACCTGCTTGGAAGGACTATGACATATGGCCTTGTTGGAGGACGTGTGTCACTGGGGGTGGGCTTTGAGGTTTGCATCATTTTATTTATTCATTTATTTATATATGTACAGTGTTTTGCCTGCATATGTCTGTGCACCACATATGTGCAGTGTCGTTGAAGGCCACGAAAAGCACTGGATCCTCTGAGACTAGAGTTACAGACAACCATAGTTGTGACCACCATGGGTGATTGAAATTGAACCTGAGTCTTCTAGAAAGCAGTCAGTGCTCTTAACTGCTGAGCTATCTCTCCAACCTCCATTTTAATTTTAATTTTTATTTTTTTGTTTTTTCAAGACAGGGTTTCTTTGTGTAACAGTCTTGGCTGTCCTGGAACTCGTTTTGTAAACCAGGCTGGCTTCGAACTCAGAGAGCCACCTGCCTCTGCCTCTTGAGTGCTGGGATTAAAGGCGTGCACCGCCACCCTTACCCTCATTATTTTTAAGGTGTCTCAGTTTTGAAGACATTTCAATATACTGATAGAAAATGCTTTCTACTGTGACTAAGTTTCGACTAGACTGTATTAATTTCCACATTCATGTGTAGCTCCATTTTTTCTTGTTGAAAACAATTAGAAAAACCTCAAAATAGCCTAAAAGAGTTATTTTTATTTAATATTTTAATTGGTTACTAAAAAAGATTTCATTTTAAAAATTTCAATCACAGTTAATTGATACAGCATATTTTTTCATGGGCAATTATAAATGTGAATGTGTAAAATGAAACACATAAAATCAGATACTCACTCAGAGATAATCCCTGCTAATAAATTCAATTAAATCTTCAGCCACTTATGTACATCTATAATACACATCATGTATATCAATTCTGTATAAAAAAAACACCTGCAATCAGGGTTAAGAACCTTTCTGTTTAGGAGACGACAGGGAAAAATTATAAAATACTTCAGGTGTTCTTGAGAAATAAATCATCAGAACTTAGAACTACTGGGGCTTTATCAGAACCTAATTAGTCTGGGACAGAGAAAATGAATAACCAGCCTTCCGTGTGGACAAAGAGTAGAGAAAATGCAGTTTGAGAATTGTCTTGCTAGGTAATTTCTGTGTTGTGTGAACATCAACGTATACTTTCATGAACCTAGATGGTACAGTCAACCACATACCCACAGTGTGGGGTACAGCACAGCTCTGAGACTATAAACCCAGTATGTAACTGTAGACCCTGGGCAGCTGTAACACCATGGTAACTATTTGTATATCTAAACACAGAAAAATATTAGGTGACAAGAACCTTTCAGCACCATTAACAATAGTATTGGAATATTGTATGTTCAGTTTTCAGTGACAAAATGTCATTATGTGATATGACAATAGTTTATACAAGCAGTCATCTTGCCTTGTGGAAGGAACAACAAAATATACATGTAAGAGGAATACCAGAGAGATAAGAAAAAAAGGAATAGGAGAAATATTTGAAGAAATAATGAGAGAAATTCCAATAATGAGTGAGGAATTTCCTCAAATCAATGTCAGACACAAAAGTACAAAATACAAGTATGATAAACGACCATGCTTGGCCCTCATAACTACACCTAGCACATTATATTTAAATTTCAGATAATCAGAGATAAAGAGGAAGAAAACCTTACCTAATTGGAACCAAAGATAAAAATTACACCTCACATCTCCTCAGAAACTACTAAACCCAACCAATCAAACAAAAGAGCACAGGAAAAAAATATGGTCTTTACAGAGGAAAAAAACCTCAGACTAGAATTCTGTGACCTATGAAATGATCCTGGCAATATGAAGGTGCAAGAACTTTCTTGAATAAACAAAATTACAAAGTATGCTTCATATCCTGCAATGACTTTTTCTCTTGGCGGTAGAGCCTGAAGCCACAGCCATACCTGCATCAGGCAGACAGGTGCTCAAGCACTGGGTACATGCCCAGCACGACAAGCAACAAAGATGTTCTTTTTCCCTTCCTTTATAAAAAGGACATTCTTAGCTATGTGTGGTGGAACCATTCAGGAGGCAGGAGGATCACCATTAGCTAGAGGCCACCTGATCTACACAGTGATCTTTGTAGTTTATATACGTGTGTATATTTTACAAGTAAATAAGCAAAATAAATGAGTGGAGAAATGGCAGGCAGGCTTATGTTTAATACTCTTATTAGCACAGGTCGAGGCTTCTGGTTCAAGGTCATCTAAACAGTGGTCTGAAACGTCTTTCTAACGGCTGGAGGTGCTGCTTAGTGGTAGAATGCTAGCTTGTGTAAGGCCCCGGGTTCTGCCTAAAAAGAAAAACGAACAAACCAACCAACACGAGAGAAGCTCGGAGACCTGAGATGGAGGAGGAGGACAATAATGAGGAAACAGAAGAGCTGAGAAGTTGAAGGGGTGGAGAATGAGGATACACAATAGACAAGTGACTGAAAATGAACAATGAGTGAAAAACCGACACCAGAACTGAAGCATCTTTCAGGAATGTCCTTGTTAATCAGGCCATGAATCAAGCTAAGTGAACCAAGCCTACGATCTGATTAAGAAACAATAAAAGGGTTAAAACCAATCCAATTTGTGATCAGAGACCAGCTATGTCCACCAAAGTTCACACTTTTAATACTTCTAAGTTTCCTATAGGTCTTCCCTCTAAAATTAGGATGTTTTTCTTTTTGATAGTCAGTATTTAGTCAATATTTCCCACAAAGCTAAGTGTCATCTGAAGAAAATTCCCAAAAGTCTGCTCAAAATTTTCAGAGCAGAAAAAAAAAAAAAAAAAAAAAAACAAAACCAAAAAAAGTATGTTCAGACTTCAGTTTCAAACCCAAGAGCTATGTTACAAACATGCACACATGCACGCACCTAAAGAAGTATATCCAAATCAAATGTATATCCTAGACTGTTTGAGAGTATAAGACCCAATGAACATAGAGACATTCTGAACTGTTGGGGAAAGTCCTGTGTTTGCCCACTATTGTCTCTGAATGTAATAAGAACTAAGAGGTCCAGGGGAGATTTCATCACCCTGAATGGACAATTTTCACTTTGCTTCCATGCTCTTAGCAATGACAGCTCTTTCTCTGTGTTGCAAACTCAGATAGGGTATATTGGCCAGGACCATAATCCTTACCATAATACACAGGTAACAGCTTAGCAGTTTTTAAAGAGGTATGAATACAACTATATTAAAAGTGGCTACTCTGCCTTTTTACTTATAAACTCTCAATTCCAGGCTCAGCTTGAAGGACAGATAGATGTCTATGAGAACCAATGCTTGGAAAGCCATCTTAATCAAAGGAAGGCCTGGGTTGGGTGTAGGAGAAGACCTTGATAATAAAAACAAAACAAAACAAAAAAATATGAAATAACTCATCATGACCAATCAGTTAGATGTACACATTAAGAAGAAATGTGGAGGAGAAGGTACCTTGGTGTGAACGCTCAGCCATGGACCAGAAAGCTAGAGAAACAAAGACCGACAGCCGAGTTTGAACACACAGTGATACACCCTGGCTATCTTCCTGCTCTGGGCTTTTAGGGGCTTTGAAATAATGTGTCCATGAAAGGATTACAGCAGAATAGTTGGCTGCATGCTGGTATGTTACCACAGGGAAAATACGAGAGAAAAGAGAGTCAGAAATCAGTGCAGTACGACAACCTTGGTCTCTCTAGTCCATGCTTATTTCCTTATTTGGAGACAAAGGAGAAAGACATTCATTCTCCAAACAATAGGAAAGCTGAGAATCTGCACAGACAAAAGCAGATCTGTGTAAAATTACAGAGACTAATACACAACATTTGCAAATAACTAAAACACAAGCAAAAGGAATAACCTGGGACATTTCTCTGTGTGTCCCTGTATCTATGTGCACTTGTGGATTTGGAGGGTAGGTGTCATTCCTTAGGTGCTATGTACCTTTTTGGAGGGCGGGGGTGTGTAGGTTCTCTCACAGGCCTGGAGTTTGCCAAACAGCCTTGGATGGCTGGCTAGCTCCAGGGATGTGCCTATATCTACCTTCCCAGAATTGGGATTACAAGTATGTGCCACCATGCTCATCTTTTTATATGGCTTCTGGGGACTTGAACTGAGGTCTTCATGTACTTTACTGAACAAATCAGCTTCCGAGCTCTACAATATTGCAGACTGCATTGCTTGTTATCTACAGTGCATTTCCCACAGTTCCACAGGACAGAAAGAAAGGCCATCAGTATTCTCTCCCAGATTTCTCTCACAAATATATACCAAGGGAGGCACAGCCAAGTCTGCTTTGAATTAAAGTTAGGAGCAACACACTTTAAAACCAAGAACAAACTGTTGGAAGTTTATTCTTGTTTTGTCTCACCCCAAACCAAGAAGTTTCAGAAACTAGAATTCCGCAGTTCTGAATTACCTTAACGGTTTAAGAAGTTGGAAACAATGACATCTGCGTGTTTTACTACAACTGAAAATAAAATAGATCACTCCAATGTGAACACATGTTTCTGGGACTGTGCGCTAATTCAGGGTGCTGGTTATGGGTAGCATTTTCTTGTTATGCTTGAAGATCAGCTCCAATGCCACAATCAGGCTTGATGAAGGCCCGAGAAAAAGCTCCAAAGTGGGTGTGACTAACCTCACAGAATTGAGTTCTAACAGGGAAACAACAACTTGTGCAGACTGTCAAAGTGACACAAGCTCTGGTCATCTGGGAAAAGGGCATTTCAACTGAGAAAATGCCTTCATGAGATCGATCTCTAGGCATTTCTTGATTAATGACTGATGTGGGAGGGCACAGCTCATTGTGGGTGATGCCACCCCTAGGCTGGTGGTTTTCAGTGGTAGAAGACAGCAAGCTGAGCAAACCATGGAGAACAAGTCGGTAAGCAGCACATGTCCAGGGTCTCTGCTTCAGCTCCAGCCTCCATGGTCCTGCCCCAACTCCCTCTCATGATGGACAAAAAAAAAAAACCTGTACCATGAGATAAACCCTTTCCTCCCCAAGTTGCTGTTGGTCATGGTGTTTGTCATAGCAATAGAAAGCTAACTGGGACACAGATTTATTATTTTAATCTGTGGCATAATATATCACCCTATGAACCAAAGGAACTGGGCCATGCTTTCACAATGAATACTTACATACTGAATGATAAATTACTGGTAGAAATTTGATGATGTCTGATAAAAAATACCACTGAACTAATATACTTTTACTCCACCCAACCGATCAGATTTCTACTGTAACAACAGGTGAAATCTGTAATGACCAGAGAAACAAAGGATCTGGCTGTTGTACTAGACTTAGCTGACAACTTATTCAGAGAATTGACCTCCTTGCTATTTTGCTAATTTACAAATGGCAAACTGATTGCCATTAAATCACAACATGTTCTTTGTAGATACCACATATTTAATGCGCATAAAATGTGTACTGGTAGACACTTATTTTACCCTTGCTAGTATGTAAACACAAAAATGAAATTATATGTATTTCTTCCATCTTCTGTGTAGGTGACATATGTAAAATTTATTTTAGTGGGTAGCAAACTGAATGTAAGAAGTAAGAATCTATGCAGCAAAAGTCTTACTGTCATTGGTTCATGTGCCTTATTCTGATTTTTTAAAAAATGGTACAATTTTTTAAAGCTTCTCCAGGGAAAAGTTAATTACCACCCCACCCCCCAATTTTGTAACTGTTTGGATATACTGGTACCCATAACATAGGAGTGAAACCATAGGCATGTTACAATATGTCTAAAGTAAGCAATATATTAAAACTAGTCTCCAAGAATTCTAGAAGAACAAATGGGCACAGGTACAGATCAAGAAAGGGAACCAGAGAGCTACGACAGTAAACATCCTAAAGGCAACTGCCCAGCTTACATTTTGATAACTGATAACTAGGTATTTTACTGTGCTTGCAGGCACTTTGCATTTCAGCTCAGCTGGTTGGCTGATGCAAATCTCTGCATACTGGGTATGAACTGAAATGAGAATATTAAGACTTGCAAAAAATAAGCTATCTTAAAAAGACCAAGAAGCCAGGAATTCTTATATACCAAAAAAAAAAATGTGTGTTGAAAGTAAATTTTGACATCCCAGATCTCCGTTTAACCAATTGCTGGGGATTTCTCACTTCCTTCTCTTTGTTTTCTACCTTTTCTTAATGTCACTGGTCTCTCCACCTGCAAGCGCTGACAGGAGTATTAATGGCGTCTCCATTCACTCAGACTGTGAACTTTAGCTCGAAGGCTGCTTCCTACACCCCTTAATTATCCTCCACAGTCAACTCTGATTCATCAAACCTCTACTATTCTCAAAATCCGTGTTTCCACCTGTTAAGTCTCCCTGCAGCAGAGAAGAGAGCCCACTACAGAACCAGCTCTCCAGACGGGTATGAAGAACAGTTCCCGAGTCACTCCCTGCTTAGTAGAGACTACATTACACAACAGCCCAAACAACACTCTAGCCGAGACGCCACGTCACCAAGACACTACATGGCTTCACAATGAACTGATTTTGAACCCAGCTACAAAGTTATTCACATCTGCCAAATGAAGACTCTGCATGCCTACCCATCAGGTAAACAATGTTTTAAACAAAATGAAAGCAAAACGAAACAGGTGACTCACTCAACGCTCCCAGTTCTATCCTGCAAGGAAGGCTATGATATGATCCTGTGATCAGCCTAGGTCTCTCCATGATAGTTTCATGTTTAGAACCTCTGCACAGTGTTAAAAGTGTCAATCAAACAGGTTCCAATTAGATCTGAGCACACAGACCTGCTTGCATTCCTGACAGAAAAAGCTTGCCATTCTGAGTGTGCTGTAGGTTGGTTTTGCAGGATTATTTATGTGATGGGTGATATCATTCTGTGTGCTGTGAATGTTTGCTCTGATTGGTTGATAAATAAAACGCTGATTGGCCAGTAGCCAGGCAGGAAGTATAGGCAGGATAAGCAGACAAGGAGAATTCTGGGAAGAGGAAGGCTGAGTCAGGAGTCGCCAGCCAGACACAGAGGAAGCAATATGAGAATGTCTAACTGAGAAAAGGTACCGAGCCACGTGGCTAAACATAAATAAGAATTATGAGTTAATTTAAGTGTAAGAGCTAGTCAGTAATAAGCCTGAGCTAATGGCCAAGCAGTTATAATTAATATTAAGCCTCTGTGTGATTATTTTATAAAAGGCCACGGGACTGTGGGTGAGAGATTTGTCCTGACTGCTGGCTAAGCGGGACACAGAAAAACTTCCAGCTACATTTATGAGTAGTTCAAACATCCAGATAGGTAGGTCAGGTCAGTGGGTAGAGGTGCTTGGAGCCAAGCCTGAGAACCTGACTTCCATCCCTAAAACCCACCCCCACAGACTGTTATTACAAAATATTATTACAAAATAAATATACTAGTGTAATAAGAACTAAAAACATAAATTGAAAAAAAATCCTGAAATAGTGGTAAAGAAAGTAATGACTTCAACTCATTCCATTCCCCACATTCTACTTCTTGTCATTTACTTCTATCAGGTACTAAAATGATAAGTCACTACTGTCCAAAGAGCACTTACCTCATTGTCTGACTCCACAAGAACTTGATCGTATTCGCTAAGCGCTACTAGAAACATGATCGAGGTTACATTTTCAAAGCAGTGTATCCATTTTCTTCTCTCTGACCTTTGGCCCCCTACATCGACCATTCTGCAAAGTTAATAATATTCATATTAATAACATAAAGAAAAATTTAAGAGTATCAATATAATACTATTTACAAACCAGGGAAAACTCAATACCTGGAAGACAATGGCATCCAAGTCAATTAATGCTTATTGATATCTATTAATTGTCTGTTACCTGATAGAAATAAGGCATGGTAGGTAATAAATCACTGTGGTTACTGGGAAGTTACTAGATATGCAATTGTAATTATGTAAAACTTCCTTATCTGTGCCAAGCAAAATAGTATTACACTCTGCCCTACAAAGGCAAACACAAGATGTTTTTACGTTAAGCCAAATAACAAATAATAAATTTCACTTTCATTTCCTAGATGTCAGAGTGAAGACCCTCATGTGTTATTTGAGGATGTGAGGAATGACCATGGATACATTTAAAGGATACAAGATGCCACACATTTCCATACAAAAAGGGTGCTAAATGTACACATGATCCTGCCTATGCTTCCTTCTGCAGGATAAGAATTTGGGGCTTTTTCTTTCTTTCAATATTGGCAATAATTTAGCACAGGCCCAATCAAATCAGGCAGAATGGTACACAAACCAACTTGTCACCTTGCGGGAAATGAAGTATGGTGTAAGATATCAAAATGTTACACGGTGCCTCACAGGCATCATTTGAACCATTTCCTGGGTCTGCTTTTAATGCATCCACTCTGCACTTGGTTATCATCAGACACCAGCAAGGGCACCAAGAATGGAGTGGAAGTATATATGTGCACATATCCAGCACTGCCTGAAACCAAATCAGCCCCTCCAAATTGCTGGAGCCAAATCTTGACTGATGCACACAACATTCAGAGGAAAGAAGTCTCAGAAAATGAGAAGATTCGAGATGAAAGAGGAAGAGTGGTGCTCTGTAGGAATCTACTGAACACTGTGCCTACCTTGGGTGCTTTCCTGATTCTCACACTAAATTCAAAGGAAAAACTTAGAACTTGTTTCTTTGAGTGTGTACATTGTACATATGGGTGTGTGTGTGCACGTGTGTGCATGTTTATGTGGAAGACAGAGGATGACTATCAGGGGGCTCCCTCTGTTCCTCTCCACCTTGGTTTTTTGAGAAAGGGTCTCTCACTGAACCTGGAGCTCATCAACTGGCTACACTAGATGGCCAAAAGCCCCAGAAACCTGTCTTTGTACCCTCTACTCTCTGGATCTTGCATTATAGGTATATGCTACCATACTTTTTTATGTGGACCATGGAGATGCACAGCAAAGTACCTTATTGACTGAGTCACCTCCCCAGCCCAGAAATCAAGGATCATTCACACCACCATTTCTAAAAGACTTCAAAGGTACAGGAGTGAGATAAGAGGGGCAAAACGATGTGTCCACACAACCAGTGAGCTTTGGACATCAAAAGTGGGACTTTGAGGTGTTAAAGATATTAAAATGCTGGCTCTGCCCCAGTGCCACTATGTGAAAATATGCAACTCATTTACATGGAACTGCTGGTCAAGGACGCCCTACTGCAGGGAACCAATGCTGTGTATCTGAGGACAGGAAATCAGACACTGATGTCATTACTTGCATTGTAGGGGCAAAAAGTATTCTGCAACACTAGTGCACAAAATATGTCAAGAATGAGATGGAATCCTAATCAATTTTTGAAATCGCAGAGCAACTACAATGTGAAAATATCCAAGAAGTACTGTATGTTTTTTGAAATTTTTTCTGTATTATGGCTAAGAAAGTAAGTAAATTTGAGTATCCAGATGTTGCAAACTCAAAATACGTAATACAGAATGCTGGCCCCAGGAACCTTGGTGATCACCTTAATGTACCCATTATAGATTGAAAAAAGAGGTTTGTAAGTATTTTCAAAGTGCTACCTACTCCACAGCCATGTGCTTTTGAGCAGTATATGGTGGCAAGATTATCACAGGTGCCGAGAATGAACAGAGTAAAAAAAGTAGTAACAATAAAAAAGAAAATAAAAATTGGTGCTTTGGCAAGAAACAGCACGTCTGCTGAGTCCCACAGCAGAGGCATGCTTCAGGGGAGTTACATGAAGGTGGCTTCACAGCCTCATGCACAGGCCCATGCTAAGTGAGTAGGCTCCCTCGAGAGCCAGCTCAACACTCCTCAAAGCTCTAAGTGGTTTGCACTCCAACTAAAAGTACAATTAAGTGATTCTGAAATAGTAAAGTGAAAAGATACTAGTATTTTTCTTCTCTTTAAAAAAAGGTTCAGTTGAAGCATTAAGACAAACAGCAGCAATGAACAGGGAAATAATAAACTCCCTTCTTTGCATATCAATTTATATTAAGTATCCTACTTTTACAAATCATGAATTTCAAACTCTCAAGCATTTTATTGTATAAAATGACTTTAACGCTATGAAGAAATTCTGTATTGGTACCAAACAACATGGAGAAAATATCAATATGGAAGTTTTCGATGGTAGGCACAATGGTTCCTGCCTAAAATTCCAGCACCTGCGAGGCTGAGACAGGAGGATTGCTGGGACTTCAAGGCCAGTCTGGGCTATAAAGTAAGTTTCTGAAAAAGTGTAATTGCTATTACTGATAGGATTATATGATCATTTGTATCTTACAAAATTCTAAAAATAAACTATGTCCTCAGATAAAATGATTATATGTATGTGTACACACACACCACACACACGCACACACACACATAGTGGTTTGAGTAACAGTGTTCTACCACCAGCAACTAAGGTTTCATTAACTGCCTGGTTATTTAGCCTGAAATGAAAATTCCAGAATATCTTTCTTTTGCTTTCTCTTCACTGATACATTATTTCAGTTGTGTATCACAAGGATGATGACACACACAAAGCTGCAGCCTTTAAACCCTGTATGTAGGTGTTCATGAACTCAGTTACTACCTGAAAATGACACTTTGTAAGTCAAAGGGGTATTCGATGATTCCTGTGGTGGGGACTCGAACTCTAAGCACATCTTGCTGTGTAGGCAGATAGGAAGGGTCGGCTACACGGTCCAAGTCATTCAGATAGCTGGAAGAGGGAAGACACAGAATGTCAGTTACCATCACTCCAAACCCATGGAGTCACAGAGAAAACAAATACCAGAAAGTGACAATCTAGGAAACATCATGGTCAACCTTCCATTGCTCAGGAGGTTCTCCATCCACTGCTGCCTACTCACCGGATTCCCTCTTCCTCATCTGTTGGAACTCACACAAAAGGAAAGGAGAGCCGCTAAGGAATTCAAGTTAGTCTCCTACCCTCTACTTGTTTAGCAGGCTTGGCTGGCGAATCAAGAGTTAAATAAAGTTTTTAATTATTTATACAAAGTGAATTTGCATAAGCAACCATAGACTAAAGCTGAGTGTAAGGTCAGGATTTATCTTCTCCCTTGTTTGCAGAACATGAGTTTTTTCCTGGGAGAAGTTTCCTCATTCCCGAGAGAAGCAGCACACCATGTCGTTAATTATGTCCAAAGCCCAAGTCATTTGCTATTCATGCAAAGCCATGAGATTTCCAATTGTGATAGTAATGATGTCTGAGGTTAGATGCTCTTTGGAGCCACCCTACACCACCTTTAAATGTATCTATGCATGCCTATACGTTTCCTCGGGGAGGGAGGGATAAAACATTTTATTTTTTTAAATAATTTTGGGCTCAAAAGAAATTTATCAAATTATCACAGAATTTCTTCAGTTGGCTTTCCCTTAATGACAGTACCTTATATATCTTATCTATATCACACTAACAAAACCAGGAATCTGATGTTATCAAAATTAGAAAACTCATGGTATTATTTATAAAACTATAGGTCTTAGTTATGGGTATTTGTACACATTCATGTATATGAGTGTGTGTGTTTGTGGTATGCAGTCTGAGATTTTCGCCACATGTAGATATCTGTGTAATCACCACCACAATCAGGGCGCACAACTTTCTACGTGGCATAAAGACAATGATGTATTATCATTGCTAACCCTAACCCCTGGCAAGGACACGTTCACCATCAGCATGGTTCTGTCATTTCCAGAACCTATTCCATTCACTTTCTACTCTCCTGAAGTGTAGGCCTTAAGTTGTGATGTCACGAATGACACAATTTAACAGAAGTGATGACAGCAAGGTGGAAATGACTATTCTGAGAAGCATCTTTATGATTTCAAAGAGGAACTATACAGTCCTCTGCTCTGGAAATGATGAAGCACAACAACGGTTTCAAAACACATGGCTACAGTGTCTACACAGGGCGACTGACCTGTCAGTAAGAGGCAGAACAATGGTGGTGCCATTAACAGAACTGGAAGGAATCAGCTCCCCAATGACTACAAATAAGATACAATGAGTTTGAACGTTTGGTATACATGATGGTTATAACTCAGTAATCACAATACATACTCAGTGGACAGAATCTATCTGAAAGAAGATGTTTTGTCTCAACACATCTTTATTTCCACTTTAGTGCCAAGAAAATAGTATTTATTTAGTCACTCTTTGTTGAATAGATGGGTTTCCTATATGGAGAGTTAGTTTGAGCATTAAAGCTTTTAGCACTGAATTCTTACCACTGGAGTTCCTTTATGAGTGAAACTGAATGTTAGAAGGGAATGGTATTCTCAGCCTGTAAGACAAAAGTCTGACTTCAATAACAAAGTAAAACTATTGCCTTGGTTTGGTGGAAGTGAACCAGGCCTCTAAGGCAAGAGCAGTAGAGAACTTCAGCAAAGCAGCTATCATACTCCACGCCTTATTCCAGACACATCCACACATTTGTAGCCAGCTATGAGCCCTCTGCTCACCAGTGAGAACTCCTTCATACCTCAATTACTCTAAACTTGGCCAGAAGACAGAGGGGGCTGTTGGGAGAACACAAGTGTAAAGCTGTATTTTAGTGGTGCTGGACACAGCCCTGGTCACCTGATGGGATTAACAAAGCCCATGTTCTGTGGATTGACTGTATCTCATCTAAAGATAAAGTGGCTCATATCAGACACAAAAGCAAAAGGCTGCTCTGTGCAAATGCAGCTTTCTAATCTATCAGACCCTTGACTTAAACATTTTAAGTGTATATTCTAAAATCTATGTAATCATCATTTGTGTACAAGAACTAATTTCAGAGAAGCCAAAGAACTCTGCATGTAGAGCAGCAAGATGAAAATGAAACTAAGAAATATGCTGCCGCTCTACGAATGTCCCATGCACAGTCAGAACAGAGGCCTGTTGATTCTCATGTACATGATGCTGAGGTGATCTAGAGTAAAGGGAAACTGTGGTTTTGTTTCCTAAAGATGAACCAGTGCTTCTAGCACTCTTTCCAGGCAGGACTATGTTTGCCAGGGATAATGTAAAGAATCAGCGCATGTAGTGGGGGGTTTTCTATCAAACTGCACCTTAGGAGCCTTGACAGCATCTCTCCAATCAGGAAGGGTGCACTGAGCTCCTTACAACTATGTGTATGACATGGAACCAGGGTACATACCTGCAACTGGAAAGCCACTTGCAAAGGACCAGCAGCCACCCTACAGAACTGTCAGTGGCATTTCTCTGTGATCTAGGGTACGTCTGAGCTGTCTCGAGACATTCCCGTGGTGAGGATTCTCTTCCCTCTTCACCCTTCCTACAGCTCCTGTAGAGTAACAACTACAACACTGAACATTTGCTGCTTGCCAAGTTCTCTTCTGTCTCAGGATCGTCAACACCATTACAAGGAAACAGTCTTTTAAAATGTTCCATGCAGACTAAAGACATGACTCAGTCAGTGCTTAGAGCACTGGTTGCTCTTCCAGAGGACTGGGTTCAACTCTCAGTACCCACATAGCAGCTCGCAACCAGCTCTAACTTCAGTTCCAGGGACCTAATTCCCTCTTCTGGCCTCTGTCAGCACTAGGTACACATGTGGTGCACAGACATACATGCACACAAAACACTCAAACACACAAAATAAGTAGATTTTTAAAAAACTATGCATTTCTGATAAGTTAAAAGTAAGTGATGGTCTTGCTGGACAGTCTCACTTCACCTCAGTTGAGCAATGCAGGGAAAGTTCCCCTCCCTTGGGGCAGAAAACTAAATCAGCGAAGTTTAGCAAAAGGGAAAGGCTGAACACTATCAATCTCTGCTAGCTGCAGTATGCACCACCTACCCACAAAGCAAACCATACTAGACACACCCCCAAGCAAAAGCAGTGAAACACAAAACACACTCACCAACCAAAAGATGCACAATGTGTCTACATAATTAATTTTCTACTGAGTGGCTCAGAAGGTACAATACTGAAGACACAATTTTCCAAGCCAAAAACAACAGACAAGTGAGACTTGCATCTCTTACTGCCCAGAAAGGGCCAATGTCAACAGCTCATGCCCACAGAGCCCTAACTCACCTGTCCCACCACGGCTTGACAAGAGGGCTTGGAGGAAGAACTCACACATCTTTTGCATTTCATAATGGCTTCATGGGGCGGGGATGGTGGGGGTGTTGGGGGCGGGGTGGTTTACTTTGTATCCATTTAAGTGGTGTTCTAGTAGTGTAGTATGTCCTCTTCATTTAGGTATGCCACATTTTGAGAGGATGTAATAAAGTCATCTCTAATCTCTATTTTCCACTGAAATATTTCATACTATCAGCAAAAACTAATGGAAAATAGGGGGTGGGCCCAGGTTGTATTATTCTACTCATTTAACCTTTTCAAAAGAAACGCCAGGGCCTGAACAAATATATATTGCAGAGTTAATTATGGCTATAATTTGTTTTGTAAGACTGATTCTGAGTGGCTGCTGAGGTCATTCTCAAGTGTTGCTATGGTGATGGCACAGGTACATTACCAAGGCAATGCAAGTGTAAACGGTAGCTGGTAGCTCTTTCCGGATGTGAGGCAGGGGAAGAAGTCATGTATACATGGGACTTAATTATCTAGGAGATTAGCCACTCCTAAGAATGTTTAAGAAAAACCAAGTTCGGCTGTTTCAAGGCTCCTTACTTCCACACTTTACAGGCCTTCGATGAGTTTCTACTCCATTGAGACATTGAATAGTTTGATACTGCAGATTAAAAATATTCAGTCCTCTTCCACATACTTTCTTATTCAGTGGTCAGGATCCACAACTATCTTTGTCTGTGGCTGTATTACCAACACTGGCTGAGAGCCTGGGCCACACGTAACAGACGCTCAGTGTGCCACCCAAATTAAAACTATTTTATCGGAACTGCTGCAGTGGCTAGGTCACACTCCTCAGGAACAAGCACAGGAGCCAGAGGGCTGTTAGCTACCCATCTTTATGTAATTATATCTCTGGGATATGGCTGGCCTGCATTATGTAAAAACTAAATTCTGAATTAAAATGCCTCTGACAAATCTGAATAACCAGAGGAAGGAAAGGCACCACTGGCTTAACTTCATTTGGGAGACAAGCTTCCTGCTCTCTCAAGTCCTGGCCACACAATGACATAATCAGCATCAGCACACTCATCAGTGTGCAGCCTCTGAGCTTTGCAATTCCCTCTAACCCAGTGAAAACTGAGGAGGCTGAATCTGCTGACAGATATAAACTCTTTAATGGAACAAAATGATAGAGTTATTATGTTGGTTTGCAGTAAAAAGTGAGGCAACCAAGAATGAGACATGTTTAGTAGTCCGATGGTTCCTTTACCACAGCAAAACACAAAGTCACCTGGAGTTTAGCATCACACTGGACTTGTAGCATTATGGCAGAAGCTAAGAATATGAAGATTCCTGGATAAGATCATGGGCTATGCAAGGAGTTTGCCAACACCGGAGAAGAACCCCAGGTTTTATTTGGATTCAGTCATCTTCTGGGAAGGCATCACAAAATTTCAAGTGATAATCCACAAACATTTTCTTGTCATATGTTTGAGTACATGAAAGAATGAAGCAATCATACCCATCAGTTTGTTTAGTGATCACTGTATTCTTTCCATGCAATTAACTTCAGGATCATTCCTGGCTGCAAAAAATATGAAGTTTGGAAAAAAGGATATATCATTGCTTTGAATTATTAAAAGTAAAGAATCAAGCTGAAACTTCACTAAAATAATATGATCAAATCAAATTAAATGACCTGTAGGTAGTAAGTATGAAAAGGAGTTTCTGGTATGTGGTGCAAACCCAGCTAAACACAAAAGGATAAAACAGCCTCTTGGGGCATTAACAGCATGTTCTTGGGTGCAAGTTTGAAACTGGGAGATTTTTCACCCCCATTAAGTATCTCCACGGTAAGGCTGCCATGTAACAGATTTGCAGTTCAAGTTCAATATGAAGTTGGAACTGTGGCACAGAAAAATGATTCTGGGTAGCTTTCATATTTTTAATTATTAAAAAGAAGGTTACAAAAACTAGGTCGCCTTCATTTAAAAAAATTAACAAGACCTCATTGTGAGAGGATCATTCTCTTGGGAGTAGAAAGCTAGATCATGCCAAGAGATGCTATCTGACACTGTTAAAGCAGCGAAGGCAAGAAAAACCTAGACACACAGCTCTGAGCAGAGCTGTGTGAACACAGAACTCCAGAAGAAAAGATTTGAAAACAAAAAACAACCAACCAAACAAAAAGACCAACAACAAAAAACCCTACCAAAACAGAGTGCCCTTTACTAAATGGATCAGTGATGGTTCCATGAAACTACTACACCGAGGTGAGCAAGGTTCAAAGGGAGGTTTGGGGACAGGACCCAAGCAAGTCCCTCCCTTCTGGTCTGAGTTGGCCAGGAATCTGGCTCAGTTTTGTTAGCTGTGTGCGATTACTCATTACACAAACATGTCCATTTCAGAAGAGCTCATTGGGCAGAAGGAAAATTACCATTCCTCACGATTAGTGTTCAGTGACGGGTAGCATTTATTACAGGTAGTTTTGTTCAGAAAATTGTTTGCTTTTCATAGGAAATCTCAAAAAAAGCAAAGAGCACAGACTGGTGGCTGCAGAGTTATGACCCAGGTTCTTGAGAACTTATGAGGAAGGAGTAATCACTGAAATAAAGAAAAACTAACAGGATAAATAAGGTGCTCTAACTTTCTTCGACGAAAAAACTAAGACAATTCACAAAGTATTTTTTTCTTAACCAATACCCTGAGTATCCTGAAAAGAATTCATTACTCCACATAGGAAAGAGATTCGCCATCTTAATTTTATGATGAGACTATTCAAAATGGTTATCAGAAAGAGACTCCCAACAAACAACTCTGTGTGTGCCAGGCAGACTCCAGGGTCACAGCCAGGACCAGGCCAACAGCAGTAGATTTACAACTATAGCGCACAAAGAGATCAAGCTTGTAATTAGACATAAGCACAAGCAAGTGCAGTAGTGCATGCCTACAGCCCTCTCGACTCAGGAGGCTGTGCAGGACTGTTTGTGCCAGGGAGCTTGAGGCACCTGGGCAACACAGAGAGACTGTCTCTTAGATATGAAACCAAGGGAAATAACAAAATCCAAAGAAAGAGACAGAGGAAGGCAAGAGAGAGGCCCCTCTCAGTTTGCCTACTGGGATTTTCTAATTTACTTTCTTATAAGACAGCTTTCAAAGGTGTTGATTAATTCTGACACAATTCTGAAACATCAAGGAATATTAGAAGGCTGATTCTTAATCTGCCTTGCTGTGCCATGACAGTGCTTAATTCAGCTAACATATACCTGGCTAATGAGAACCTACTACGCTAAACTCTAATTCGGTATGTGTTTGATGGGGGAGGCTGGCACAAGGAAATGGTATGAAAATACGTTAAAATATATTTCTTTCCCTTAGGGATGTCAGACTATCTGAGAAGCAAAGATAGTACAGATGAATCAATTAAGAAACAATTAAGTACCAAATTGTAAGCTGCTAACTAAGAATGCAATAAGAAAGGATAGATGATTATGAACTGCAGTCACTAGAGAATAATGTGCAAAAAAAAAAAAGGGTGGGGGATGCTATAGGCAGAAAAGAGAAGAGATAAAAGGGAAGAAATCAGAAACGGCACAGAATTTTCTTAAGACTTTCAACAAGTACCTTTTAATGAAAGTTCACGGTAAACTAGACAGTAACTTCAACAGTGGGAATGAACCAAGAGGTAGAAGACCCAAGTCCCCTCCTGAATGAGCTGGAACTCTAGCAATGAACACAGTTGTGTTGCAAATAATCATTGATGATGCGGACACACAGAAGCAAGTTTCCTAAGGCCGTACTATTTTAAATTAGAGGTTTGTCCTATAACACCAGACCCTGACATTCCAACACGATGATCATGTCTGGAGATCGATGGGTCATCCTAATTTGACTTAACGTACCATAGGACAATATTCAACCTATTAATTTATTCATTTTATGTGTAGAACTGCTTTGGCTGCACATACACATGAACACCACATACCCGTAGAGGTCAGAAGAGGTAATGGATCCCCAGGAACTGGAGTTCCATACTGTTGTAAGTCCCTGTATGGGGAACTGAAGCTGGGTCCTCTGAGCAAGTTCACCAGCCTTTCAACTTCTTGTTTCAACTGAAAGGATACAGTGATGACGACAAGAGTAACGGGCCAGCCAGTCAGGTCCCAAGGCTGCTTGACAGGCAGTGAGCCAAAAGGAAGGAGGCTGCTCTCGGACTCCGAGGGTCCTGGAAAGAAGACCTGGGCTCATCTGTAGCTGGAGGTGGAGCTGTCACTAGTCATGGGCATGTTTCATCTGGTCCCTTACAAAACCCCGTCTTCCCTACTGAATATTAACCCAATTTAAGTCTTCTTAGCCACCTTCAGCCAAGCATCAGACACAAAGATGGGGCAGAAAACAGTTCTCCTTCTCAGAGGCCAAAGAAACTACCGAACATTTCTGGCCATTTCCATCATCTTTAGTACTAGATGCTCCGTGTGGCTGGTACAAGCCCTGCCAGGGGTGGGGGTGGGGCGTTCAATCTAGAGCTCTATGACTCACTCCTGATCAGGCCTCAGGGTGCTATGGAATGTTTCTAGAGGAAGCTGAAGGAACAAAAGCCAACTATGTTCTCAACTCTCTAAAACTTATTTTGGAGTTAATTCAGAACACCAGTCTTCAGCAGGATTCCATTCAAATGGTAGAAGCAGTGTGCTAACTGTCTATCAACACTCATTGTTCTGAAGGAGGATTCAAACTATGTGTGGATGTGTGAGTATTTCAGGCTTTGTGATTCATATGGTCACTGTTTTAATGATCTGACACTGCCATTGGGTGGGTGCCAAAGAAGCTACAGACATTCATAAATGGATATGTACAGCTGAGTTCCAATCAAACTTTGTAAGAACAGAAAGTAAGCTGAATTTTCCTGCAGTCTGCTCATCCCCACTGTACATGACAACACTAAAGACTTCAGCTGAGAACATCATCTTCCTGAGGAAAAGCTGTGGAGGAGATAGTGAGGAGACACAGCTACTTAAGAATCAGCTGAAGTAAGAGCAGGTGGCTAGTCTGCACATTCCAACCTACCTCTACACCTACTGTCCTTAGGAGACCAACTTACCCGTAAGGAGGAACCAAGTCTAGTTCTTGCCTTACTGCTCTCCCAAAGGCTAGAGACTGGCTAAGTATATCTGAGTTTTATTCAGCCCTGTGAGCTCCATGTGTTCTGAAAATGACAAAGACTCTTAAAAAGCATCAGACAATATAGGAGGAGAGAAATACATGATTTTTACGTTGGTCTTATTTCTTTCACTCCTGGAAAAGGTAGAAAGATGTACAAGTATGTCACTCAAGTGGAAAAATGATCCTATGTTAGCACTGGGGACACATATGCGTTCATTCAGAGGCCAGAAGTCAACTCAGGTGTTAGGATGGTTTGGTCACCTTGACACAAACTAGAAACTTGGGAAGAGAGTCTTGATTTAAGAACTGTCTAGATCAGGTGGCCTGTGGGAATGTCTGTGGAGGAGTCTTGATTAGCTTAATTGATGTGGGACCCAGCCTAAAAGTTAGAGGTGCCATTTCCCGGGTTTGGACCTTGGACTATAGAAAAGTAGAGAAATCTAGCTGAGCAGCTGGCTTGCATTCATTTATTCTCTCTCTGCTCTTGACTATGGACATGATGTGACCAGCAGCTTCAAGCTCCTGCCACTGTGGCTCCCTGGCTATGAGGGACTGTAACCTGGGATAGCAAACCAAATCTTTTCCACCCTCAGGTGCTTTTGATCAGGGATTTTATCATAGCAACAGAAGAAACTAAGATAGGCACGTTCATAAGATACCATCCACCTTGTTAGTTTATTTTCAATTGACACTTTACATTTTATTTACTCATCCATTCATTTATGCATATGTGAGTTTGTGCACGTTGAGTTCATGTGAAGATCAGAGGACAACTTGCAGGATTCAGTTCTTTCCTTCAACCATGTCGAGCCTCCAGATGGAACTCAGTCTTGGTGCCAAGAACCTCTGTCAGCTGAGCCATCTTGTCAGCCCCATTTTGTTTTTTTGACACAGGGTCTTTCCTTGGTCTGGAGTTTCTGATTAGGCTAGGCTACCTGGTCAGTGAACCGTAGAGACCACCTGTCTCCAGCCAACAGCACTGAGATTACAAGGGTAACCCACCATGCCCAGGTTCTGGGGTTCAAACGCAGTTTCTCATACTTGTGATGCAAGTACTTTACTGAATGAGCTATCTCCCAGGCCTTGTTATCATTATTCTTTAAAAAAGAACAATTTAAGATCAGTGTTTCCTTCTGAGCTAAGATAGCAGCTTGAAGAATTTACTCTCACACAAATTTATCCATTGTCTACAGCTACACCTGCACCTAGCAGTGAGACAATGACCATATAATTCAAAGCCTGAAACCACACACACACACACACACACACACACACACACACACACACACACACGTACACGCAAGTCACACATGTTAATTTGATGGTACTAAATTTTGCTTGACTGCACAGGCTAATTATTTCTCAGTAAAGGCAGTCTAGTGTAATGGAATAAAAAATACTCAAAAATCAGAAATTAATTTAAGCATTAAATATTACCTATCATGCCTGGGGAGACTGAGGCTTTGATAAGTAGCAGAGAGAACTGGGCTGGATGCTTGCCCAAGAGTCTCATCATCCCATGTTGTTTCCTTCCTTCAAGCGGGGGAAGGGGGATCAGGATGGCCAGGAGAGCCACACCCCACCCCAGGGGTACAAGTGTTCAAATTATTACTAAGTAACTTCTTAGCAGGGGACCCTTACTCCAGAATTTGGCTAAGTCAGATGGCCTGAATGTCCTATTTCTGAAAATCCTTTTGCATTTTAAAATCAACATAATAATATATATAGATTCAGAACATAATCAAAGCAAATTCCAGTGCTGATGTGTGCCAAAGGGCCAATTTCTTCATGTACTTATTGCTCTGGACTACACGGACTCTTTAAAAGTTGTCTGACTTCTCTGGAGGGGACTCTGGTAAAGTAAGATTAAGGCAAACTCAGACATAGTTAGTAGTCTTCAGCCTAAGGTTGCAGCATGAGGACTTTTTTCACTATACTCTGGTCTGACTGAGATCTGTATTCTGCGGCTAGTGTCAGGGAACTTCTGGTACTGTAGGCAGTGAACTCATTTGACCTGATGTCTCAGTATATTAAAGCAGGTGGTGAACCCCAGAAAAAAAAGAAAAGAAAACCTACAGCCATCTGTTTATTGTGTTCTTTTTCTAAAGATCCTCAAAGCCTTTAGGCTTTTTATCAATAATGAAAAAGTTAGTAAAATAATCTACAAAGTTCTTCAGAATCTTAGAATGCTTTTAACTGGCTCATTCTATCAAACTGAAGAATGCATCAAATTAAGACCATTTGCAAACCTACCCAAAGTGTTGATCCATTTCCTGAAATTTCTCATCTCTTCATTTCTCCCACTGCTTTTTGCCCTTTGAGGTATAACTGTTTTACTATGATAACAAGCAGGTATAAATCAGCTATAAAGTGTCCTTAATTAGCTCCTGTAAAAAGTGATTGGGTAGAACGGAAGATGAAGTGTCAGGGAGGGTTAGGCGTGGAGACTAAGCCAGGCATGGTGGTGCAGTCCTTTAATCCCAGCACTCAGGAGGCAGAGGCAGGCAGATCTCTGAGCTAAAGGCCAGCATGGTCTACAGAGTGAGTTCCAGGACAGACAGGGTTAGTCTCAAAAAACAAACAAACAAAAAACCCTAAAACTGTAGGCTAAAATTTATATAAATATTTATGCACTACCTGTGACTTAGACTTAGTCTGTGTTAGCACGAACAACAAGGTGCTTAGTTAGTGAAACACGACTATGTTTTAATGATAATGACCAAAATCCTCTGGGTTTGTTTTCTAGTGAGCTTGGCCCATTTATTCCCTCTTAATCTTATAATGTGAAACAACTTGGAGACATCACCAATAAACATCAATAATATGTATCACATCAAGTGATTTATAAAATACCCAATCAAAGATATTTATCTAGTAGGGTATAAAGTATACATGCCAAACACCTAGCTGCACACTATCTTCTATCCATCTTCCCATCTACTACCTGCCCCCCCCACCCCCCACCGGGAAGCTGTATTTCACAATGGCTAAATGCTTAGGCTCTGGAACAAGCAAATCTGATTTCAACTCCAGTTCCTCCCATTTACTACAGTGTGACCCTGAGCAGGTTTCTTGGTCTTCCCGAGACCTCAGGTTTTCCTTTATAAGGCATAAGAAGAAATACCACTGTTTGAGGCTTTGATTATCAGATGGAATAATACACAAAATGACTGAACACAGAGTGTAACAGACTAAGTGTCTAGTAAACAGGAGCTATTATTGTTTTGATCAGAAACTTTGAGATCTGAGAAGTTTAAAAACAATAAGGAAAAAAATGCTTATATGTCTTCAGCCCCTAAATTTCCAAGTCCATCAGTAACTGCAAAAGAGAAAGAGAGTCTAGCATGAAAGTCATTAAAAATACAAATTACCAGCCGGGCGGTGGTGGCACACGCCTTTAATTCCAGCACTTGGGAGGCAGAGTCAGGCAGATCTTTGTGAGCTCGAGGCCAGCCTGGTCTACAGAGCGAGATCCAGCACAGGCACCAAAACTACACAGAGAAACCCTGTCTCGAAAAAAAAAAAATATGAAAAAAACAAAAAACAAACAAACAAACAAAAAAAGAAAGTAAGAATTACCCATTTGTACTTTCATGGACCAATCAGTTGTGATTGTCAAACATAAGCAGTCACTGTTGGGTACTGAAAACAGAGGTGAGCATTCTGAGAAACACACAGAATATGTACAAAGTGCTAAGACAGGTGACATGGTGACTATCTTTGGTACTGGGTCAGGCACTCAGAAAGGGTG
This sequence comes from Peromyscus eremicus, assembly GCF_949786415.1. Classification (NCBI taxonomy): domain Eukaryota; kingdom Metazoa; phylum Chordata; class Mammalia; order Rodentia; family Cricetidae; genus Peromyscus; species Peromyscus eremicus. The sequence continues at coordinate 45,587,129 of NC_081416.1, forward strand.
ACTCCTAATTGTGTCTTCAAGGGTGACTATGAGTCCATCAGATAGAAAAAAGAAGAGTTCTGCTTGGCCTCTGCTTCCAGTATTCTTGGCAGGTGGCTTGTATGGAGTCTCACAACCAGCAGGATTCTAGGGAAAGTGGTTAAGTCCCAGCATCTAAGCAAATGTTTATGACAGATCCTGACTCTCACATAGTTAGAAATCTGAGACTGACAAACTTTTAACAGAAGAACTGCCAATACAAAGACAAAAGCAGAGCTGCATCTGAAGGAAAAGGAGGCAAGGCCCAGCAGGAACATACACAAAGACGACGACGACGACACAGGGAAATGTGGTATCTCTGTTGGAAAGACTACCTGGCTTTAAAAAAAAAAAAGTAAAGTGTCCAGAACACACAGGTCACCCAGCTGCTCACACTTGTCTACAATAATCCTACAACACCCAGAAAGGCGTGAGAACAAGCCAGGGATCTACACACCTTCCTTAAACAGCTGGCAGGAATCATTTGGTTACACTTTCCTTAAATAAAGAGAGACTTCCACAGAAGTGGAAAGAAGGAAACCAACTAACCCCCTTAGGTTTCATTTCACTGCTGGTAGCCACAATCCTGCCTGCTCTTAGGCCTCTTCGGTATAGCAGCTACTCATTCCTCCTCAAGGTATCTTGGCATAGATGATAAATGATATAGTTACCATCTTATTGAGTACATGCAGCAAATTACTGATTTTACATGAAAGATTAGAACACACAGCTTTACAATAGGAAATGTATTTCATGGTAACCAAAAGCACCAGTTGAATAAAAAAGCTACCTCAGAGAAGAAGGCCAATGTAAGGCTGGGCATGGTAGCACATGTCTTAAATCCCAAGAGACAGAGGCAGAGGCAGGCAGATCTCTATGAGCTAGAGGCCAGCCTGATCTATATAGGAAGTACCAGGCCAGCCAGAACCTGCCTCAACAATAACAACTATTAGTACTACTACTATATCACAAGTCCTACTGGGATTATTTATCAACAAGGGTTACTAACTGAAATAAAAGGATTCAGTGAAAAGCCGACAGAGTGAGAGTACAACATCACTTTAAAAGCATTCGAGCCACACTGCTCACTTTGAATCTAAGTCTTAACTTCTGGTGGATAATAAATCCTTGTGAGAAAGAAGCAAGCTAAACTGTACAAGAATCAATCAGGAAATCCAGGCCACTCTTTTCAGCATGCCAGTGAAATATAAAACAGGTCTCTCTACTGGGGTAGAAGTGCCTTAAGAGACAGAGCTACCAGATGCAACGTGTATTCCTAAAATTAACATCTAAATCGAATTTTAGAAGAATCCAGGGAATCTGAACATGAACTTATTATTGGCTTTAGGTATAATTTATATGCCGTTATTAACTACATAGGAAAATATCTTTTTTTTACAAAGATATACATAATAAAATGCCTAAGGGTATACAAGATGTTATAATTTCTGTATTATTTCAGCAAAAAATCGTCTAAAGTAACTGGGTATTTGCACTCACATAAATGCAACCTAGAAAATCAACTTATCCCCAACCCCAGGACAGAAAAGTAGGAACATATAAAGAACAATCAGCTAGGGAACTTAAATCAGCTTGGGCCAGGGTCCCCACATCAGTACCAGCAGGTCAATTTCTTTGCTGGACTCAGTTCATGCTGGCAGAATTCTAAGGTGGTGGCTTTCTGAGGTGAAGAAACAGCCTAGGACAGCCCCCGGCCTACAACAAACTTTACAGTAATACACAAATTCACCATTAAGTAATGGGCACATGCCTCAAAATCCACAAATCTCACTCGGAGAACGTCATGAGAGATGATAGGGGCTGTCTCAAGAGCATATCCATGGAAGTCAACAGTTCCACGCAAAAGAAACTTTTCAGTGATCTACCCCAGGGCAGGGGGCAAACCCTGATGGATACATAAGTATCAGATATTGGAGTTCTGACTCCCTGGTAGCAAGGCCTCTCTATAGGCAGAATCATAATTATAGATGATGAGTAAAGAATAAAAGAGGTAGGAAGAGGAAAAGATAATATATAAAATAAGCATAAAAGGTAGGAAGAGAAAAAGATAATATATAAAATAAGCATAAAGAGAGGCTGGTTTGGGCTCAGTGGTAGAGTGCTTGCTGCACATGCAGAAGGTTCTAGGTTCAATCTCCAGTACTAGCAACGGGAGGGAGAGAGTGGAGAGAGGAGGGAAGGGAGGAATCACAGAGCATTACTTGGAAACAGGATCTTGTTAGCAAAACGAGGGGCAGACGGGAGTGAGGGAGAAGCAGAGAATCACAGTGAGGGTGGAGGGTAAATAACAGGAGGAGGAGACAGAATGAACAGAACAGGGAGGGTGGATAAACACAGCAGCAACACAGGGAGACGGATGAAATCTGAAATGGCAAAGGAAACAGAAGGACAGAGGAGGCAGGAAGTAAAAGACAGACAGCTGGTCAAAGGTAGAGGAGGCAGAATTTGGAATAGACAAGAGATGAATGCAGGTTTTCTATCTATGCACTCAACTCACAGAAACTTACACCAAGGGAATGAAGAAGAGGGAGAAGAGGGGGACAGGGCAGGTGGGAATGGTGACGTGGAAGAAGGTCAGGAGGGAAGGACAGGCAGTAACAGCACACGCCAGATGACTGCGCACACTGGAGTGCATGTTAAACAGGATAGCTGAATGCTGCTGTCAGTCTAGAATGACATGATTCAAACCACCAGATGATATGACAGCATTTATTCAGGCAACATTTCTATGGCTGATCTGAAGCATAATTTATCTTATGCAAATGCCTGGAAAGGCAGAAATGTAACTTCACTGTAAAAAGAATGCATAACCCCTGGGCCTTGCAAGCATTACTGAAGGGCATCAATCAGCCACTCAGGCCCCTCCTTTTGCTCTGATGCCTACTCTTAGCCACTGGGTCACTCTATAATAGGGACTGGCTTAAGGCTGTAAAATGTTTCCCACCCTTTCATGTGTCTAACAGAACCAAAATAAGAGGGGAATGGCAGATTTGCATAATTAATGTAGACAGAAATCTGACTAGATAACTAAAAAATCCAAAACAACAACAACCAACATTTTTTTTTTCCAAATCTTAGCTATCTAGAATGCTAGATACAATGATTCTACATTAGTCCCATGCTGAACTTTTCTGTTATACACATCTGAAGACAAAGAATTAACAGATCTCTCTTGGATGCAAATCTTTCCCAGGACACACGAGATTGACTTGGCAGCTCACACAATAATTCTGGAATGCATGCAAAATTAAAACTTACAGTTTTCCTGCAAAAGAAAACCCATCCATCAATAATGGTTCTTTGAAAGCAGATAAGGGTCTGAGAATTAGAAACTAGGGAGTCTTATGTTTTGGGAAGTCATGATCGAACACATTTTTATTTGCAATTTCTAATCTATACAAGTGTTCTGTCGCCCAAAGCTAAGATCAGAACTTTTATTAAAAAAAAAAAAAATACTCCAAGATTTCAAGTCACAATGTGTCTTCATTTGTTTTCTATTGCTATAATAAAGACCATGGCCAAATGTAACTTGGGAGGGAAAGGGTTATTTCATCTTACACATCCAGTAACAGTCCCTCACTGAACAGTGGAAATTCAAACAGGGCAGGAACTTGGGGGCACAAGTGCAGCAAGGCCATGGAGGCTCTCCAAAGCTTGCTTACCCTTTCTTAGAGTATCCAGAACCACCATCCCAGGGGCGGCACTGCCCACAGTGGGCCAGGCCCTCCCACATCAGTCATTCACTAAGAAAATGCCTCACTGGCTTACCTACAGGCCAAACTGATGGAGGCATTTTCTCAGCTGAAGTTCCCAGGCTTGGTCAAGTTGACCAAAAAAAAAAAAAAAAAAAAAAAAAGATTCTGACCAAGACACAATGGTGCATAGATTTGTGGATCACTGGCTTGCAATTTGAGAAAGAAAACAGGGTGATAAAAAAAAAAATGAGATCACTAGGGTCTTCCTTTTATTTTTTAAGTAAAACATAATGAAAGAAATACTCTTGGAACTGCAGGTGTAGCTCAAATGGTAGAATCCTTGCCTACCATGCAGTCTGAGCCTTAGAATACTTAATTGGCATAGTGATACATACTTGTAATGACAGTACTCCAGAGTCGAAGATATGAGTACTGAGAGTTCAAAGCCAACCCGGGCTACATGAGACTTTTCTCCAAAAAAGAGAAATATTCTACACCATATGACCTTGGTACCTTATAATTGAACCGACACTTAAATATTAGTTTAATATCTATACCACCTAGGTTTGGTTACCACATGCACAACACAGACTATATTGTTAACAAATATCACAGAGCACATTCCCATGAAAAGCACCAGGCAGGTCCTCAGGGCCTGGAGTGCAGATACTTACTATTTGGTGGAGTCAGATAACTGATATTCTCGTCGTCTATCATAGCACTCCTGGATTCCAGGATCATTCCACAAGCTCTTTATTGCATCTACATATGGATTCTCAAAAGCAGACACCTTCTCCACGTCAACCTCTCGGACTAATTGTGCATGAGCCTGTTTAAGGAGGGAAAAAAAGGCAACTGCTTGAATTCTCTCCACATTGCTTTACCAAGTCTTTGATTCAGACTTTATATTGTATACAATTCAAGCGATATCTTCACAAACTGGTTTTCAAAGTGGTCATAATAATGTGTCTTCATTTTTTGTTTGTTTTTCTTAGTGAGAAGCCAGCCCCAAATCATCCTCTCTAGAGGAAATCTGAAGATAAAGCTAATTAGAAGGAACAGGTGCAAAGCGTCTTCACCATGGCAGCAGAGATGCCCTGCTCTAGAGGCCAGTGTGTTAACTGGTTATCATAACCCTCCAGACAGCTGCTAGTTACTATCCTCTCTACTCTGAAAACTTGTTATAATCACACACGTTGTCTTCACCCTGAGGATCTCTATCAACAGAAGGTCTTCAACTAAGAGTGTCCCTGCAGTTCACGTTCAGATGGACCATACCACCACCAAGAGAACAGTGTAATGATTTATCTGTAGTAATTCTTCTTCCAGTCTGGCATACCCCATGTTACAAAATATTTGTATCTGCTATCTCTACATTATCAAGTTGAGGAACCCACTCCATTTCTTAGCAATCAAGTAAAGCTTTGCTATTTTCAATATAGTATACTTAGCGAGAAAAAGACAAAGACATTTAATTTTTCAACAATATTAAAGTAACAACAGTTTACATTTTATTAATAAGATTTCATTTATCTTCAAAGTAGCCAGAAAACACTATTGTTTAATAACACTAATCAAATTAGACTTCACCAAATGTGACATATAGGCACAAGTTTCAAACACACACTAATATAATAATTAATTTGGAAATTGGAGGCAGCTGGCTGATAATTATTGAAACAATTCTGATTCTGTATAAAAAAATTCTAAACAAGGTTAGAATGGCTATCATGATTATATCATGGAGAATTATTCCTTTCATCTAGTATTATGAATAAACAATGTAAGTAAGTGCAATCCATGTTGTGCCCTGTCTGACTCTCAGTCTCCAAGCAGGAAGGGCCTCTTTTCAATAATAATAGCTAATTTTGACTTAAGGTTTTAGAAAGTTCAACATATTTGAGACCTAAATCCCCTTTGTTACTAGTTCTGCTCTGACCAAGACAATTGGATCTAGTCCCTGAAAAGTCTTGCTCTAGTCTGTTTTCAACTGTGGAAACAGATCCCTGAAGTTTCACTATTTGTATAGTCCCAGTTTAGGCAATCTGCCTTCTTAACTACCAGCACCCTTGTCAGCCTGGATTCTTGCACCTGAATTCTGTCCTAGGTGGGGCCTATCTCATCATAGTTCTTTCCGAGGCTCATCTTTCTATCCAGGCCTGTCTTACTCATTTCTAAACCTTTTTGAAAGAGCTTCTGCTCAGGAGTTGTGCCATATGTCATCACTTACAGGATGGCCATTATGATATTCCTCTCCCAAAAATGTGATTTTTGTGTACTTTGAACCACAGACCTTCAACATTTTGTTCTATGCTGGTTATTATGTCTTAACTTATCTCACTTCTAGACTGCACAATGAAGGAAGGAGCTGTGACCATAAAGTTCTCATTTCTTTGGGGCTCAGCACAGAATGAACATACAGTAAATATTTAATTGCATTTAAAAGTATATATAAATACAATGTGAGCACCTACAAGCCATAGTTTCAAGGCAATATTCTATCCTTACTGATTTCATCAGAATTATAGTGTAGTATAGTTAGTATAGGAGTGTTAGTATCTTTCCCCCATAACATAAAGTTTATAGACAGGCTCAGCATTGTAGTATCACAGTTTACCAAGGTGCTGATGCTTAGTAGAAGTTCAATAAATACTTGCCCATTGGGTGAAAACAAGGATCCAAGAAGAGTGGAAATTAAACAGTGCTACAAATCAAAAGAGCTAACTTCTGGTTCTGGCTTTAGCCACACAACCACTTCTACCTGCAGCAGAAACTACTTTTGCCTTTTTAAAACTAATTTTCCTTGTCCATAAGGAGAGACAATTGGACCAAGTCAACAGAGATCTCCTCTATACATGAACAGGATGACTGTAAATGTACCATAATACATAAACCTTAGGGGATTATGATACTGTCCCTCTTTTTAAAAATATTATGTTTATTTTGTATTATGTGTATGGGTGTTTTGACCACACGGATGTCAGTTGTTATCATATGCATGCTTGTTGCTCACAGAGGCTAGAAGAGGGTGTTGAATCCCATGGCACTGGAGTTACAGGCAGCTAGGAGCCATTCTGTGGGTCCTCTGCAAGAGCAGCAAGTGCTTTCAACTGCTGAGCAATCTCTCCAACCCCAACACTGTCCCTCTGTGGGCACAGCTCTCAGTAAAACAAGGATTTACTGTTTTAACCAACAACCGAATGAAATCTGTACAGGAGCAAGAAAATGCAATATGGACTAACTGAGAGGCCAAAAGAGAAGAGAGGCGTCTGCCGGATGGAGACGATGAAGCATGTAGTATCTGAGGAGGAATGTGAACAAAAGGTCAATGGATAAAAATGTCCCCTTCTCTCCACTGCAAAAAGACATTCATTTAAACAAATCTCTATCTGGAAAGCCCTGAGATTTGTCACCATCGTGAATCCACAACTCAGAAGTCACTCTGCAATATCTATAAAAGAATATCACCTCCACACACACCAATCATCATGCTGCCTTCATGCAGAATAGAATTTCTAAGACAATTTTATTACCTCCCAAGCTCAGAATTCTATCCTTGCTGCTTTGGGAAATGATTCAAATACAATGAAGTATAAGTTGCATTTATGTAAAAGTTTGGAACTAAAGTTCTCAAAGTTATTTAAAAGTATGATGGCATTTTACAAAATATGCATAGCATTAAAAATTGTTAATATAGATGTCCCATTGTCAATTCAATCCTCATTATTTTTATAAAAATATTCTCAACATAGAAATATTTTTATTATATTAGAGTAGGAAGATAAATTAGAACCTTTATATTTGCCCAATGTCAAAAGTGAAATAGTAGTAAAAAGTTCTAAGTAATGATACTAAATTAAACAATTATTAATTTTAAAAGGCCATTACAAAAAGGAAAGTCACTTCTAATAATATAATAATGTTAAATTAGAATCGATTTCTCTATTTTGAACACAAAAGCAAAGTGAGTGAGTTCATTAATCATGTAAACAAAATGTAAAATCCAATCTCTTTCATTTTAAGGAGTTAAAGCCAGTTGGTGGTAGCGCACGCCTTTAATCCCAGCACTCAGGAGGCAGAGCCAGGTGAATCTCTTGTGAGTTCGAGGCCAGCCTGGTCTACAGAGGCAGATCCAGGACAGGCACCAAAACTACACAGAGAAACCCTGTCTCAAAAAAACAACAAACAAACAAACAAAAAAGATAGAGTTAATCACACTGAGTGGAAACGTTTAAGGTTGCAAGCTAGCTTTCAGATTCTCAGCAAGCTAGTGGCAAGTTTGAGAGGCACACTGAGAAGCAGTGTACTTTCAGTACCTCTGGCAGAATTCTAGAGAAGACCACAGGGAAACCACAAGACGCACCAATGTAGTTCAGGTAAATCTTATGTGCTGACATTTCTCTGGCCTTGTCTGCAGAGGGAAAGTAGAACTCAAGACGACTACGGTAGGTCTCACTCTACCCACTGAAGGCAAGTATTCAGATTAAATAAAAACGCTCTCATAGTTAATGCTGGAACAAGTTTCAAAAAGTTGTTAACCGCTCAAGAGAGCTTCAGGCTATTCTAGTTCCTACACTCCAGAAGAAGAAAATCAAAAGGTAATGTTTGCGTTTGCTGAAAGCCATTAGACACGAATACTGAGCTCTGTTTGAAGGGACACCCACTACGAACAGGTACTCTGAATCACAAATAGCAGGAACCTCAATCAGCCAGAGTCCTCAGTTCTCAACTGAGGCTCACACGTACTTCATTCTGTCCCCTTGTTGCTTATTTCCTCTGGCACTTGAGTTATAAAAAACAAAACAAAACAAAATAAAAAACAAAAACAAAAACCAAAAAACCGGAACAAAACTGCAAACAGAAAAAGTATCCTAGTGAATTCTTGGTTGGTTTGGGTTTTCTGTTTAAAGGAAACAGAGTATCATACCAGCTTATGCTACAACCCACTTCTGTAGTGGGTAGCCATTCCAGCTTTGTTCTGGAAGTTCCAACCCCCATTGAGACTTCGGCAACTGTCACGCCTACAAGGCGGGGCCAAGGGAGGCGCCTGGGGACCCGAGATCCGGATCGGCGAACACTCTCTTGGTTCCAGGACCCTGGATGGTTGAGGTAGACCAAGCAGAGCTCCAGAGAACACCGCTGGACTGTGATACACCTTCCCCAGACCCCGCGACCTACCAATCCCTTAATTTGTAAGTTACGCCATTAAATAAATCTCCTTTTAACTACGTGGAGTGGCCTAAATAAGTTCACCAATACACTTCCACTTGGTGCCAGCTGAGGATGACCTTGTTCAGACTGCTAAACATCTTCCAAACCTGTTCCAGATCCCCTAGTCTCCCACGATGTTAGCCTGGAATACTGATAGCTCTGCTGCTCTAAAGTTTCAATTACAGAATCCATTGGGGTTGGGGAGCAGGTGGTGGTGAAGAGGCTTATACCTAAAGCTACCAGTGAATTCAAAGGCCAAAGGAAAGGAAACCTAAGACCAACACTATGAAGCACAGCACATGCATGTATATGAGCTCCTGTGATGTCAGACAAGGCATTCAAGTCTCATTTGGCTCAAACGTGAACCAAGTGTGGAAGCTCACGTCTACAGGATCTTTGAAGGTTCGACATTTGCAAACAGCCTGAAGAAAACTCATTATCAGTCTTTGCCTTCTGGATCCACAGCTGTACACACAACTGCCTCGGCATCTTTCTATGAGTAGTACTAGGCCAATGACAGAGAGGGTCAGGTCACACAGAGCCACTGCTGGCTAGGGTCACGCCATGAATGGCTCATTCACATAGAACCACCTCTCCATGCTTCTGATTCAACTATTGGCTCAGCCGAATACTATTGAAGTCCCCAGTGAAGATTATAGACCCCCTGTGTCAAATCCTTCTGCAGCAATGATGTCCTTCTTAACCTTGGTATTAGATGGAGACTATGGAGTCTCTGAAAACAGTCCAGGGATCAACAGTAGAAAAAGAAAGAATACTAGTAACAACCTGAGATCAAACTAGCTTTCCGCCATACTCTTTCAAATACAGCCTTGTGCCTCGGGAAGGTCATTCAGCCTTCCTCAAATCTAGCACTGTCACCTACAACAGGAACAATTTGCTATCGGACCATCAGAAAAAGAGATGGAAATAAGATGTCTGCTCCAAGTATTAGAATGGTTAGGAGATCTTAGGGGATTTAAAAACTACCATTAACAATTACTTTCTTCAATACATATTGGTCTCTCACATGTCAGTCAATGCACTAAGGACTGGGAGAGTGGATAATTTACGTTATATGTTATATAAAATGTTCTGACAAGAAAATATCAGATGAAATTACTTTACAAATTAACGTATTAACACATTGTTAAATATCTTCCTCTAACACTAGATTTTCATTTTTAACACTGAATTTGGTACTTCTCAAAGCAATCAATGAGTATCAGGATGCTGCCTTTCAGGGCAATCCTCTTCCTTTCGACTTTGCCACCATGTAGCCTGTACTTGCTTATCTGACATACAGTCACCTGCTTCTTAAGTGGAAGAAAGCCTCTTTTCCATTTAAAATATTCTTTTACTTTTTCCACCCTACAGTATAATTGTCCATGTACTTCTGTTTAGTTCTTTGGTTATCCTTTGCCTGTTTTGTGTTTGGCTCTATCATTCTCATATGGGTACTGAAGACACAGGTCAGACCCCTGCTACAGCACTGAATAATGAACACATGGAGGTTTCCAAGAGCATGACGTCTGATGCAATTCCACAAGATTCCAAGAGAGAATCTTGACCTCAGGCCTTAGGGTGGAAGTTGATGACACTATACTCTTATTACCTTTCTGTTCCTGATGCAATGTCACACTACAGTATATGCACTGTGAACACTACATTCAGAGTTTATACAAAGCCACAGCAATAAAGAAAATAGAAAGGGAAACTCTTAAAGATACGTACATTCATTAAAAGTCAAAATAATTAGGCTATGGCTATATAGTTGCTTTCAAAGAATATTTGTGGAACACTAATTACTTAAATCTTAACAACTATCTGATAAGTATATTCTGAAATGAGGAGAGGGCTATTTATGGCCATAGGAAGCTGAGCACAGATATCTGTGACGCAAAACATCAAAACTCCACTGAAGTAACGCTTTTGCAAATTCAGGGCTCAAGGCTTGGAGATACTGCAGCCTTCCCAACTTGGTTTGACCACAGAACTTATTTTTCTCTTCAGTTTGTTGACAGGACTACAGCACTAGTTAGTGGATCACACTGTGAAAACAAACAGGGACCAGTGACAAACCCCACAACAGAGTGGGAATGCTCGTACACAATGAACAACCCTCTGCTTTGGCACAGAGGTCAGTGCTGCTTTAGGAGCTAGCCTTTGTATTTCCAAGACCACATACGACATGTGGTTCATTTCCTGATATTAGGTTCAGGGAGAAAAAAAAAAACAAAACCAACGAACTAATCACTCCAGCCACTGCAATGTCTGTGGCTCCTAAAATCTTATTAGCTAGCCGAGTTCATTGTTATTGGCTTGGAATATTATTTTGCTTGACAGCAGAAAGAAAAAACAGATAAACAAAGAATATTCTCTTGAACAAAGCCTCCCCCATTAAAAAACAAAACAAACAAACAAAACCAGACACAAACAATAAAACCCTACTGAACCCCCACCTCACGCAAGCATCCCAGAGCCCTGTAGAGGGGCTAGAATATTTCTATAATGTTCCACGTGAAATATGGCCACTGTGGTTTCAGTTAAGAAACTGAGAGGATTCAAAGTGAAAGGCTCACTCTCTCAGATCTGGGCAAAGACAAAGTCATTTTAGAACACAGACCCAATGGCTGGAAGAACAAGAAACTGTCTCATTAGTGAACACAGGAAAGAAACTCAGTGACACACCCCCCGCCCTCCGCAGAAGAGCAACGAATCTGAGCAGCAATGGGAAGGAAGAAAATTCCCACCTCACTGGAGCACGTTTTCTAAAGTGAATGAGTTATACAACTTGTCACTCTAAGAATCCAAATTTCAAAAAGATCAGTTAAGAATCAACTGATCAAAGTTACTAGACACTTCTACAGAGAATAGAACACCAGCTTCATTTATACTGTGACACCTGAGTGGTACACTAGCTGAAAGATTTATTTACTGACAGATCAAAAAATAACTTTTATTACACTAGTGTGATTTAAAAAATGTATACTTGAAGAAATATTTCAAACCTAGTCATTTCTTAAAAATTATAAGCTTTTAAAAAATCTGTAATGGTTAATCTTCATAATTTGATTGGATTAATAAATGCCATTTCTTAAAATATCAAATGAAAGGAGAGGACAGGGCGGCAAGGCTGTGTTAAAAGATCTACTAAGGAAAGAACATTTAACCTTGACTAACAACACAGCATCCTAAACTGCTCAAAACATCAAACGAAGCCGGGCGGTGGTGGCGCACGCCTTTAATCCCAGCACTTGGGAGGCAGAGGCAGGTGGATCTCTGTGAGTTCGAGGCCAGCCTGGGCTACAAAGCGAGTTCCAGGAAAGGCGCAAAGCTACACAGAGAAACTCTGTCTCAAAAAAAAAAACAACAAAAACAAAAACATCAAACGACTACTATCTCACCAGAGGTTTTCCGGCAAAGAACAGGCCACACTATTGTACCTTTCCTTGAGAGTTAATCCAGATAAGCCCAACCTTCACTTGGACAGGAAAATGCCTCCCAGGAAAGCTGTCTGTTCCAGAGACTAGGAAACAATGTATCAAGTCTATCTTAACATGCGGACTAGCACCATGGTGTCTCTGGCCACTGTCTACTCTCAGGGTGTGAGAGTGCTTTCCCCTGCAATGGCACCTTTAGTCATTGCCCACTCTCACCTATACACTGTGCTCTAGAGATCGCATCAAAATTCATCTGGAGAATGCATGGATTGGGGAGCCAACAGGAGGCCAAAGCTAAGTCCTGGCATTTCTTCACTTGATCACATGGCTCTTAGGTCTTGTTGGACTTATTTGTGGGAAAATGTGCAAGAATTTGGACCTATATATACTAGAGAAGCCCTAGAATATTCCAAACAGAGCTCAATGGGTCATTCTGATGGGAAGGTGGAAGATCTGAATGCCGATAGACGCAGACATTAAAAGCCCAGTTATGAGGTTTCAGAGGGTAACAAAGTCCATAAGGTAACTGGGTACTGCATTTAGGCAGATCTGCAGTGAGAAAGAGCCAAGACAAGGGGGAAGTGTGCATTATTAGGAGAAAGGAATGTGAATCTGGTTAGGTAATGTTATGGTTAAGGTTTCAGAAAGGGACTGTATTTGTTAAGCTTGGACTTGGCACTGGGAAAGGAGGAAGGTTCTCTGAGGACAAGACACCCCTTTACCCAGGGTCTCATAATGCAAATTCATTTGGAAAGGAGAATGCCTAAGAAGATAGAGCCTGCTGGAAAGCAGTGCCTAGGAAAGTGCTTTCTCCGTCTCAGCCACAAAGGCACACAGAATACAGTGAAGTTGTGGTCCAAGGAGCCCAGACTATGGCCAGCATCGGAATTTGGCAGTTATCCAATTGGCTCTTGTTTTGCAGGCATGCAAGTTGCAGGAGTGAGAGAGTTATGGATGCTTGTGCCAAGGTTCCAGGAAACTGCTGAAGCAAGGCAGTGTTTGCAGAACTGGACTCTTAGTAAGGAGACTCCAAAAGGCCCCTATATGAAGCTATAAATATACTCAGTGGAGACCCTAGGACATTAGACATCATAGGACCATGGAATGTGTGCCAGGAAAACCTGCAAGCAAGTTTAATGGATGCTTCATTAAAAATGAAAAACTGGGACAGATGCTAAACTTGTGGGACACCAGAAAACAGGTAGGAGCTGTAAGTATCTGTACAGCAACAAACTGGGACTTATCAACCTACGCATGAAAGACTTAGGCTAGGGGACAGGAAACTTAAAAGGGAGACCACAGCTTGCACAAACACTTGTGCTACAATGTTAGACCATCAACATATAAAATTCAGAGATTTTATATGAACATCCCCCCAAACCACAAAATAACAACAACAAAACCAGATGCATTACTTCTTTTAATAAACTCTAAGACCAAACAATACTTCACATTACAAGAGGATCAGGGGCTGTTTATATATTATGCTAAGTCAAGAATAATGGGAGAAGACATAATTGTTTGTAATAACAACAACAACAACAACAACAACAACAACAACAATGCTGTATACAAGCTGACTAGTTTCAGATTACTTGCTTAACCCCCATCCAAGTGCCCAACTCTCCTGCAGGGCTGGTACAATTTTTGTCTTCTTTGTGTGATAAGGAAAGCTTATGCACTCTCCAGAATCTTGGGCCTGACTCTTGCCAGGAGGTATTTTCTGTTTTTGTGGTGTGTGTGTATGCGTGCCTGTTATTATGTTCAATTCTCATTTGTAAGTTACATAATTATAGTGCCACTGGTGACCACTTTAGTTAAGACTTATGCTTTAACTGAAGCTTCTTGACTTACAGTGACAAAAAAGGTGTTTTTCTTCTCTGTAGAAAAGCCCAAAGCTCAGTGATAGCATTCATAAATACACAAAGCCTCCGACTAGTCCAAACTTTATTGAAGACCCCAGATAGATGCTCATGAAGTCTTTGGTAGATACTGCACACATTTCCACATGTGCTTTTCTCCTTCAAGTCTATGAGCTTCCATGGAAAGCTAAAGTGTTGGTGATACAGCCCTGGGCATGAAGTACAACAAACTAGATCTGATCTAATGACAACATCACGTGTTCCTAGCTTTATTTGTACTTTTGAAAAGTTTACAGGGCAATTTAGCTCCCACTTCCTTTCTACTGTGTTGTCTGTCTACCACAGATTTCTGGTGACATTTTCACCCTCACTGCAAGAGACCTATATGGAACTTTCTCTGCAGGACTTGATAACCTTTCCCTAACCCGCTCTGTGCCTATAAGTACAGAGTGTAAAGGTCAGTTCATAGAAATACTTCTCTCCCTTCTCCAGTTCCCATGAGTACAATTTACACACAGTTTAAATCTTTAAAATTCCTTTGGCTTGGTGGAAGGAAATACCAATCTTCCTATACCACCAACATGGTTACAGGAACTATATTGTATATAGGAAGTATTATATATAGTGTATATAGGAAGTATACATGTATTAAGCCAGTTACTTTTAGAAAATTCACAGAGAATGCAACAAATAAATTTATTTTGACCTAAGACAGAAGACTCAGAAGAAAAAAAAAATAAGAATATGGAGTAAAGAGGGAGCATTATTAGGTGAGCATGATGTTTAAAATTGTATACATAAAGACAGGAATTCCCAACCATTTACTTAGGTTAATTTTCATTCTATAAAAACATTCTTCCTTTTAATTTCCCATTCATGAACATAAGATGTAGGATAGATGAATTGTATAGAGATAATTTTTTAATGAAGAGAAAATGTCAATATATTCAAAGTTTCAGAAAGGAACATCCTGCTATCTCATTGTTCATGTTTGTCTGTACAGACTGCAACCATGCCGCAAAATACCTTAGGTCACGGACTGTTTAACACTTCCTGTATTCAAGCACAATGTTAGTGCTAGATTTTAAAAAATGTATTTCTACAACAGAATTGAAATGTCTTCCTTTCTGATCTATTTGTCCAGAAACATGATCTAACAAGACTGAAGATAAGATGATAGAGTGGCCA
Source organism: Peromyscus eremicus (assembly GCF_949786415.1). NCBI lineage: Eukaryota > Metazoa > Chordata > Mammalia > Rodentia > Cricetidae > Peromyscus > Peromyscus eremicus. The sequence continues at coordinate 45,602,564 of NC_081416.1, forward strand.
GCACTAGACAGAAGGAAATATTCCTGACCCAGAAATGGGGGACCTGCTAAGCTGCTGGCGCCGTTTGGAGCAGGTCTCACAATCCTTCCATGCCATGAGTCGACTTTTATAAATTATAATTGAGTTCAACATTAGCTGAGAAGCCCTATTCTTAGGACTACGCATTAAAGCATAAGCCACGGTAAAATGCTAACCAATGGCATGCACAGGCATGGAAGACACCTATGAGGCAGGGCCCTGAGCTTTCACTGAGTGATCCTGGGAATCCTGGTCCTATTCAAAAACAAAAAACAAAAAACAAAATGAGGCAGGCTGCTATAAGGGTATAATTTTGATTTTGTAAAAAAAAAAAAAAAAAAATTAACAGATATTGTATCATCAATAACTAAATGCTAAATACCAACCCATCCACATCCCAACAGCAACCCAGAGTCCAAAAGAATGAGGCAAAAATAGTAGAGAAGACTGATGTCTCCCTGAAGTCCAACTGGTGAAATCTACCACTGGTAGGCTCTTCAAGCCATGGCCACTGAATGGGACTTTCCAGTTAACAATGGCTAGTGATCTGTGTAGATACTGATATTCAGCAAAGCATCAGCATCAGCTGTAGCAGTAAGTTTCTCTGGTCCTGCCCGGCCCCACTGTCAGGACGAATCTCTCCCACCCATGTCCTGCAGCTGCTTAGTCCTAAGCAAACACACAGAGGCTTATATTAATTATGAACTGGATGGCCTATGGCTCAGGCTTCTTGCTAGCTAGCTATTATAACTTAACTCAACTCACTATAACTTGCCACGTGGCTGTGACATTACCGGTCTGCTGACATCTTGCTGTTCCTTACCCAGCAGCTGCTGTCTCTCTCTCTCTGTCTCTGACTTTCTGCTTCCTGGCTCTCTCTTAGATTTTCCTGCCTGGCTTCATCCTGCCCTTCCATAGGCCAATGCAGCTTTATTTATTAGTCAATGAGAGTAACACATATTCATAGCATACAGAAAGATATCCCACAGCAATCAGCAGGGGCACTTGAGCAAACATCAGAGACATCACACCCTTGGAGATTCTCAATTATGTTCTATGACATGCTTTAAAAATTTTTTGTTTGTTTGTTTGACACAGGGTCTAACTATAGCTTTAGCTACCTGAAAGTTCACTACACAGACTAGGCTGGCCTCCAACACATAGACTCACCTCCCTCTGCTTCCCAAGTGCTGGGATGAAAGGCATCCATCAACACACCCAACTCTGTGACATGGTATTTTTTAATATTCTCCTAGTGGTCTACATTTAAACTTTGGTAGGAGGCCAATAACTACAGCCATGCTGAGCAGGAAAAAGCAATTTAAGAAAAAAAATCTATGTGTTTAATCTTCAAATGAGAAAAGTATTAAATTTTGTCCTACTTAGTGTGTGGAATAGCAATGGCACCCTTAACTGTTTGACAGCCATGGTGCTAGCCAGGACCCAGTGGGAAAAGCAGAAGTGGAGTCTCCCAAGCTAGGGGATATAGAGATTCTACTATCCAACACCATGACTCCTGATAGCAGCTAATAATGGGAAGGAAAGTTATCACAAAATATTGTGAGCCAACAAGCTTTTAAGTTACATGATGCAAACCATTTCCAGAATGGAATAATAAAGATGGTGGACACTATCTTCCAAACACAGGCACACATTACAAATATTCTGGCCTCTCTGTATCTGTGTGCCAAGACAAGGTGATGAGAAGCAGCCTACGTGGCTGAGTTCCATAAAGACAGATGTTTAATCCCTCAAGGCCAAACCAAGTTTGAAGAGCAGTTTGAAAAGTACTTGAATGTTTCTTGTGATTTTTGCTGTTAAAACTGTAGGAAGGTATACTAAGGGGGGAAAAACAAGTCAACTATAAAAAATGTGGACAGTAAATCCTTTGGCAAAGTTTTAACTCATGTGTGCAACATGAACAATGTAACACCTTTCAATGAGTTGAAGGAATGGCTGATCAACATGAGCAGCAAAGATAAAACTTTATTACAAGTTACAATTAAAACCTGTGCAGGGACTGGACAGATGGCTCAGTGGTTAAGAACAATGTCCAGTCTTCCAGAGGACCCAGGGAGTTCACAACCATCTGTTATTTCAGTTCCAGGAAATCTGGTGCCTTCTTCTGGCCTTCTCAGTCAATCAGATATGCACATGGTGCACAGACATACATACAGACAAGACACACATGCACATAAACTAACAATCTTCAAATGTATTATATATTATTTGTAAAAACCT